>NC_053027.1:260480027-260815868 GCF_003073215.2 Triticum urartu
CATCTCGGTGAGACCGAGATCCCTATCGGTAGAACCGAATTGCTAGGGTTTGGTAGTGGCTTATGACAAGTGAAACTCGGTGGCGCCGGATAGGAAGAATCGGTAGGACCGAGTTTGGCTTAGGGTTTAGGTCATATGTGGATATGGGAAAGTAGTTGAGGGTTTTGGAGCATATCACTAAGAACATGAAGCAAGAGGCTCTTTAAGCAACACCTCATCCCTCCTTGATAGTATTGGCTTTTCCTAAAGACCCAATGTGATCTTGGATCACTAAAATATGAAAAGAAGAGTCTTGAGCTTTTGAGCTTGAGCCAATCGTTTGTCCTTAGCATTTTGAGGGTTCCTCTTTCACATCCATGCCATGCCAATCATTGAGCTTTCCTAAAATAGTCATCTTGGAATAGCATTAGCTCAATGAGCTATATGTTGTTATGAATTACCAAAACCACCTAGGGATAGTTGCACTTTCAATCTCCCCGTTTTTGGTAATTGATGGCAACATATAGATCAAAGCTTCGACAAATGATAATAAGCATGAAATATATCGTCGCTTTGAGAAGTATGTGATAAGTAAGAGCTCCCCCTAAATTTGTGCATATTTAAAATTTGCTTTTGACTGCAAATGCACAAAGAGTTAGAGTCATGGGTTACTCTTCCTTGTCACATACATCTTGGTGGAGCGCTTAAAATGATAAGAATGAAATACATGCACTCATCACCAAGAATAGTGAATGATCACATAAGATAGATAAGATAATAGCATTAAGCAAACATTAAGTGTAGCTTATGATCAAACACATGATCATCAATGTCTCACAGATAATGACGTAGTATCTCAAGCACTCAAAAGCAAACAAAGTTTGAAAAACCACCAAATAAAGCAAGAGAGAAAAAAGCAACACTCTCTCTCTCGAAGCCTATGATCTATACATTTTTCTCCCCCTTTGGCAACAAGTTACCAAAAAGTTCCTAGAAAATGCATAGTTCTAGATCGACACTCAGGCTTGATCTGCTGGTGGTGGTGGAGTCCGGATCACTCCAAGGACGAAGGCTTCTGTAGACGCTGAAGTAGACGCTGGAGTTGGAGCTGAAGTAGATGCTGGAGCTGGTGGAACTGAGGCTGTAGCTGGTGCTGAAGTGGTGGCTCTGGTGTCAGCAACTGGCACGGCAGACGACCTCAGACCTCGTGGCACTCTAGCAAAGGCATGAGTGGTAGTCCTGCCTCTCCTCTCCTGCATGTCATCCTGGAGCTGCTCCACTGCAGTCTGAATCTCTGTCACCTTGACATCCAAGTCATAGAACTTTTGTTCCATGATTCTCTCTAGGCTTGCCTAGTTTTAAGTTAGGGTGGCTAGTCCTTTCTCAATCCGCAGGGTGGATGCAATCAGGTAACCAAGCTGCTCTTGTTTGGTCTTCAAGAAATACTCAGATGCCTCCTCCTGAGTTGGCATCTTGGCAGCTTTCTCCTTCCTTGCCTTCTCCTTCTTTTCTTGTGCTTGGGCAGACGATGGTTCATTTTCAGTCATCACAACTTGATTGTCCTCAAAATCTGGACGGATGGGCAAGTGTTCCTTGTCCAACAAGTATATGCCCATGCCCATCTTGGAGTTAATGAGCTCCTGAATTTGTGGGGCATACCCACAGCTCCTCTTCTGGTCTGCTGCAGTCCTCTTTATAGTCTCTACTATGAGGCTCATGACTTTGAATTTCTGAGGTACATCAAATACATGAAGCAAATTGATTGCATGGCCTCTGATCATCTTGTGATCTCCAGACTTGGGCAAGAGAGTGTGCCTCAATATCCAATTTATAGTAGGCAGCCCTGACAGAAGATAATGCACAGACCCAAACTTGAAAGTATCAAGAGCTTCATTGGGAATTTCCTTGTACATATTGGACATTGAGTTATGATCCATCTTCTTCTTGGCATAGATATCCAAGTCATCCTCATGCTCCTCTGGGGCATTGATGAGCTGTGCCCACTCAGCAACAGTAGATTGGTACCTCGTACCCTCTGACATCCATGTGATCTTTCCATCTGGGTAAAAGTGTGCTGTGGAGTACAAATGAATGATTAGCTCCTCGTTCCACTTTGTGAGCTTCTGCCCAACAAAGTCTGCAACTCCACACGCACTAAAGCTGTCATACACTCCAGGGTAGTGTTCCTCATTTTCCTTCATGTAGGTCCAGTCGACCCATCTCATGTCACAAACTATTGGCTTCTTGTCAAGCAAAACTGTCTCATAGAAATCCTGCTGTTCCTTGGTGTTAAATCTGTAATCCACAGCAGTCCTTCTCCTTGAAGCATACGGATCTGCTTCTCTCCATTTCCGCAGCCCTGAGTCTCTCCTGAGCTTCATGTCTTCAGCCACAGGATGAGCATCGTTGTGGTCTGGGATCTTGGGCTTGAGCTTTCTCAGAACATTCTCTTCCTCTTCTTCTGCAGCTTCAGGCACTGGGGCCTTGTTCTTTTCAGCAGCTGGGATGCTTCTTGTATTTCTCTTTGGTTTTGGCTTTGGAGCTAGCTTGGCCTTGGAAGCAGCTTCCCCTGATCTTATGGCATCACCCATTAGCTTGGGTGCCTTAGGTGCTGGTGCAGCTACCTCTTCTTCCTCTTCCTCTTCCATGATGGAAGCCTTTCCAGGAACTCTGGCTACGGTCTTCTTGACCCTTTCCTTCCTCTTCTTGCCTTCAGCAGCAACTGGCTCTATGGGTGCAGGCTTTTCAGTTGAAGCTCTAGCCTTTGACATAGGCTGCCTGCCTGCTGGCCTTTTGATCTTCAGTCCTGGCTTTGTGCCTTGAGCTGGCTCAACTCTCTTTGATGTGGCCTCTTCCTCTGCCACATAATCTTCATCTTCAGAATCTAAAGTTCTCTTCTTCCTCTGTCTAGTCGCAGCTTTTGGCAGATTGCTTGGGGTACTTCTGCTGCCATCATCTGAAGAGCTGGAGGGACTAGTGCCCTCACTCATCACCACTTGCTATTCTGACACATTCTGGCTGTCACTCTGATCTGACATGTTAAACAAGCTGGCTGCTGACCCTGTGAATAGTTTATAGATGAGGTAGAGTGGATGAGCATCACAAAATGCAGAGATCTTTGCAAAAAGAATGATCCAAAAACTTAGTTTTAGTTTCCCACTGAAATCATCTCGGATCTACCGATTTTCAAACTCGGTGATACCGAAGCAGTTTTGGAACCTAAACTAGTGAACTCGGTTGGACCGAGTCACAGTTCGGTGGCACCAAGACTGCTAGGGTTTCACAGAGTTCCAAAATCGGTCACACCGATAAGTAATTCTCGGTCAGACCGAGTCTCACTTGTGCAATGGCATAAGCCAAACCGGTGGGACCGAGTTTTTCAACTCGATGGGTCCAAGATGGTTTCGGTAGAAACCTAACCCTAAAATTTTCGAATCAAACCTAATCTATGAACGCATTGACTGGACAGGAGTGTTTCAATCGTGGAAAGAATCATGATGATCACAATGTGCTAAGAATCGGATTGGAGAATAGCACAAAGATTGAGTCCATACCCTAGTTAGGCGGAGACTCGCTACGGCGGCAACGGTGGGGTAGAATTCCCGTTGACGGCGACGGAGACCAGCGACTGGAGGCGGCTGGCGGCGAGGAGATGATCCGGAGACCACGTTGGCAGAGCTGGCTATTGCGCGAGCGAAGGGGTTCGGAGAAATTTCCAAAATTTTTCCCGTGACTATATATAGCCTGACCCTGTTGGTGTGACCGAGTGGAACAACTCGGTGGCACCGAGATTCATAACTGCAATCAGTTACTGAAACTCGGTGTGACCGAAATGTTCAAATCGGTTGCACCAAGATCGAAAACCTAGATCAACTTA
This sequence comes from Triticum urartu, assembly GCF_003073215.2. Taxonomy (NCBI): domain Eukaryota; kingdom Viridiplantae; phylum Streptophyta; class Magnoliopsida; order Poales; family Poaceae; genus Triticum; species Triticum urartu. The sequence continues at coordinate 260,483,884 of NC_053027.1, forward strand.
AGGATCTCGGTAGGACCGAAAGTGGGGTATCGGTCAGACCGAGAATCATAAAGAAGTTTTGGAAGTTTAAGTCTATGATGAATCGGGGACTCCGAGCGCTCCTCACACAGAGTGGTTCGAATCTGACTTGATCAAATTTTGTGATGCAGCATGAATAGAGTTTGAGACATGGAAAGCATAGATAGCTAGAGGAGGTTCTTAGGCATTCTTGTCCATCCACTTGCCAAAAGGAAATAAAACCAAACAATCAAAACAACAAGTGGATGTCCTCGAATGAGTAAAATATGCAACCAGCATGCTCACACAATAAGATGGCAAATGAAATATGTGACAAGGCATGCACAACCAATTCTAGCATCTACCAAGCAATTTGCGATGACTAGGTCATCTATATATGAGTATATTGACTTAGGAGTCAAGTGAGAACACTTGATCATAGGTCATACTCATCGTTTAAGCTCAAGTGGGATTACCACTTTTACATAAAGCATTTTTGTGTTCACATCTTTAGAGTTGCTTTAGCTCAAGTCTTAGAGTAAAGCTCCCCCTAGATGTGATATCCCCCCTTAGAGGGATGAACTAACCTCGGGTTTTGTCGATGATGACTTCATGTAGATGTTGAAGATGTGGATGCTCAATGTTGATGTAGATCACTTGGAGCTATCCATTTGAGTGAATTGCACTTTCAATACCTACATGGGTTAGTCCCACAAGGAACAAACAAGGATATCCATAGACATAGAGTGATGCACACACAAGATGATGTCCATGAAAACTTTTAGGTTACCTTGTCCCTTGTCTTACCAACAAGAGGGTTTGTGACTCCTTGAACTAGTGCAAGATGTGGAAGTTGATTGCACTTGTTCTTGCCAAAATGATAAGAGTGAAGTATGTTGGTGGAGTCACCCTCAAGAACTCTCTAGTTCTTCTTCTTTTGGATCCACACCATCTTGATGGGAATCCTTGGAGTTGTAGTCGTACTTGATGAAGTGGAACTTGAAGTAGTCTTGGGAATCCACTTGACTAAGGTCTTAGGAGCTTCTTCAAATGCATAAATTTCCTCTTGAAGCTTGTCCTTGCCTTTTTGCTTGTAGTCTTGTGGTGGAACATCATCTTGAGCTTGTGTCCCCTTGAAGGAAGTATCATACTTCTCTTGTTGAGGAACAAACTTTGTCTTGGGGTATTGATCTTCTTCCCACTCAACTCCATTGGCATTGAACTTTCGTTCAAAACCAAAACCTTGATTCTTTCGGTGCATTCCTTGCTTGCGCACAATTTCCTCGAATTGCTTACTCCCGGCAAGGCTTTTGTACACTCCTTTCTCTATAATTCCCTTCAATAAGCTATTTTCTTGCTCAAGTGTAACTTGGCTAAGAGAATAATTAGTGGAATCAAGAGAACTACTAGAAGCAACAATATTGGATTTAGCATGATCATTGTTACTACTAGAGGAAGAATCTTTCTTGTTCTTGTTATTAGACTTGACTTGAGGGATGTAAGTGGATAAGAGTAAACGCTTGGCAATGTAAGAAGAACTTTTCTTGTGGAGATCATCATTGATTGCTTTTAAGAACTCATGCTCTTGCTCAAGATTGAGCTTTTCAAAGCGTAATTTCTCATGAGCTCTTAAAAGTTCTCGATGATCTTCGAAGATAGTTTCATGAGCTAACTTAAGAGTGTTTAGTTCTTTAGTTAGAGCCTCAATCATCTCCTTATCATTGTCATTCGTTTTATCTTGATTAGCATGATTAATTGACGTTTCATCATAGTATTCATCACTAGAGTTGTCAACAAGCAAATCATCACCTAACAAGTCATCTTCATCACTATTGAAATCAACATACTCGGGGTGTGTTACCTTAGGACCTTTGGCCATGAAGCATCTTCCAATTCCTTCATTTGGTGAGTCAAATATGTCGTAGGAGTTGGTTGACACAAGTGCTAGACCGGCAACACCTTCATCTTGAGTATCTTCGGAGTCGGAGTGATAACTTCTCTCGGAGTGGCTGTCGGGGTCGGAGCCGGATACCCATTCACCAACATGAGCTTGATGTCTTCGTCTTGTGTAGCTCCTTGATGATTTTTCCTTCCTTTCCGAATCCTTGCTTCTCCGTGAGTATCTTCGTTCATAGCGATCATCTCTACTCCTTCTCTCTCTTGGTGGTGATTCTTTGCTTCTTCTTTTTGGAGAATCTTCTCTTCTCTTATAGGGAGCCGTACACTCATTGGAATAGTCTCCGGGTCTTCCACAACTGTAGCAGTTTCGCTCTCGACTAGAAGATCTTTTGTCATTGTAGGACCTTGACTTGAAGCTTCTATCTTTGCTTCTACTCTTGTAGAACTTGTTGAAGTTCTTCACCATTAAGCTCAATTCTTCATTGAAGTCTTGTTTCTCACTTGATGATGTAGGGGCTTCACACGAGGCTTTGTAGGCACCACTTGATTTGTTGTGAAGTTCCTCTTTATCCTTAAGTGACATCTCATGAGCAACAATTCTTCCAATCACCTCCGTTGGCTTGAGATCTTTGTAATTGGGCATCATTTGGATCAATGTGCACACGGTATCATATTTTCCATCCAAGGCTCTTAGAATATTCTTGATGATCAATCTATCGGTCATCTCTTCACTTCCTAAGCCGGCAATCTCATTTGTGATGAGAGCAAGCCTAGAGTACATTTCAGCGACACCTTCACCATCCTTCATTTTGAACTTGTCAAGTTGACTTTGAAGCACATCCAACTTGGATTCCTTGACGGAGTTGGTACCTTCATGCATATCAATCAAAGTGTCCCAAATTTCCTTTGCATTCTCAAGACGGCTGATTTTGTTGAATTCTTCGGGGCACGATCCGTTGAAGAGAATATCACAAGCTTGAGCATTGTATTGCAACATCTTCAACTCATCCGCGGTAGCTTCACGGTTTGGTTCTTTCCCATCAAAGAAGTCACCTTGCAAACCAACACACACAATAGCCCAAACGGCGGGGTTATGTCCAAGAATATGCATTTTCATTTTATGCTTCCAACTAGCAAAATTAGTACCATCAAAGTAAGGACCTCTACGGTGATAGTTTCCCTCGCTAGACGCCATACTCTCCTAGGTTGTGAAACCAAGGCTATGACCACCAAAAGCTATGGAGATCAAAGCAAATGGAGACCAAAGCTCTGATACCACTTGTAGGATCGAAAGTATGTCTAGAGGGGGGGTGATTAGACTACTTGACCAAATAAAAACTTAACCTTTTCCCAATTTTAGTTCTTGACAGATTTTAGCTATTGTAGGACAAGTCAAGCAATCATCACACAATTCAAGCAAGCATGCAAAGAGTATATTGGCAGCGGAAAGTAAAGCATGCAACTTGCAAGAATGTAAAGGGAAGGGTTTGGAGAAACCAAACGCAATTGGAGACACGGATGTTTTTCCCGTGGTTCGGATAGGTGGTGCTATCCTACATCCACGTTGATGGAGACTTCAACCCACAAAGGTAACGGTTGGGCGAGTCCACAAAGGGCTCCACCCACAAAGGATGACGGTTGCGCGAGTCCACAAAGGGCTCCACCCACAAAGGGTCCACGAAGAAGCAAGCACCCACAAAGGGTCCACGAAGAAGCAACCTTGTCTATCCCACCATGGCCATCGCCCACACAGGACTTGCCTCACTAGCGGTAGATCTTCACGAAGTAGGCGATCTCCTTGCCGTTACAAACTCCTTGGTTCAACTCCACAATCTTGTCGGAGGCTCCCAAGTGACACCTACCCAATCTAGGAGACACCACTCTCCAAGAAGTAACAAATGGTGTGTAGGTAATGAACTCCTTGCTCTTGTGCTTCAAATGATAGTCTCCCCAACACTCAACTCTCTCTCATAGGATTTGGATTTTGTGGAAAGAAGATTTGAGTGGAAAGCAACTTGGGAAGGCTAGAGATCAAGATTCGTATGGTAGGAATGGAATATCTTGGTCTCAACACATGAGTAGGTGGTTCTCTCTCAGAACATATGAGTAGGAATTGTGTATGTGTTCTGATGGCTCTCTCCACGAATGAAGAGGAGGTGGAGGGGTATATATAGCCTCCACACAAAATACAACCGTTACACACAGTTTTCCAATCTCGTTGGGACCGAATCAACAAACTCGGTCGGACCGAAAATGTAAACCTAGTGACCGTTAGAGATTTTCGGTGGGACTGACATGCAACTTGGTAGGACTGATATGGTTAGGGTTTGGGAATAACGTAATCTCGGTGAGACCGATTACACAAACTCGGTGAGACCGAATTTGGTAATTAGCTAACCAGAGAGTTGGTCAGGCAAACTCGGTGGGACCGATTTGCTCTTTCGGTGAGACTGAAAAGTTACAAAAAGGAAACACTGAATTTACATTGCAATCTCGGTGGGACCGATTCGCTCTTTCGGTGAGACCGAAAAGTTACGAAAGGGAAACAAAGAGTTTGCAATCCCATCTCGGTGAGACCGAGATCCCTATCGGTAGAACCGAATTGCTAGGGTTTGGCAGTGGCTTATGACAAGTGAAACTCGGTGGTGCCAGATAGGAAGAATCGGTAGGACCGAGTTTGGCTTAGGGTTTAGGTCATATGTGGATATGGGAAAGTAGTTGAGGGTTTTGGAGCATATCACTAAACACATGAAGCAAGAGGCTCATTAAGCAACACCTCATCCCTCCTTGATAGTATTGGCTTTTCCTAAAGACTCAATGGGATCTTGGATCACTAAAATATGAAAAGAAGAGTCTTGAGCTTTTGAGCTTGAGCCAATCGTTTGTCCTTAGCATTTTGAGGGTTCCTCTTTCACATCCATGCCATGCCAATCATTGAGCTTTCCTGGAATAGTCATCTTGGAATAGCATTAGCTCAATGAGCTATATGTTGTTATGAATTACCAAAACCACCTAGGGATAGTTGCACTTTCAAGATGCAACTTGGAGGATTGTGGAGTGGGCGCTGGAACTATCGAGATTTGGCCTCAAGTTTTAAAGTACTTCAATGATCAAGAGCCGAGCCTTGGTAGAGTTCATAGCAGAATGGACCTGAACGCCCGACGAAGAGATTCAAGATACCACCCTTCCTAACAAGGAGACGTGCCGAGATTGGATTATTTACTTTGATGGAGCTTTCTCACTGCAAGGTGCTGGTGCCGGCGTGCTACTCGTCGTACCCATCGGAGAGAGCCTCAAGTACATACTCCAGATGCACTTTCCTCGGGAAAATCAACAAACAACACCACAAAGTATGAGAGATTGCTTCTGGTCTCAGGATCGCGGCAGACCTCGAAATCAGGAAGCTCATCATTAGAGGTGATTCGCAAGTTGTCATCAAGCAAGTTAACAAGGATTACCAGAGCCTGTTGACGGAGGCCTATGTGGATGAACTGAGGAAGCTGGAGTAGTGTTTTGATGGTTTACAAGCAGAGCATGTTCCCTGAACAGAGAATAGCATTGCCGATGACCTGCCGAAACGTGCTGCCCTCAAGTTGCCTGTGGAACCAGGTACCTTTGTGCTTCAATTAACCCAGACATCCGTTGAGCCATCGACGAGACAGAACGAGCGAAGGAAGGCAGGCCCCGACAAGTACTTTCCTGCTGAGCTCCCAGGAGCCGCCAGCAAGGAAGTTGCCGGGTCCCCCAAGCTTGCCGGGGAGCAGCAACCTCCAGCTGGGCTCCAAGCCCTGACCATAGAGGCATCTGCTCCTATGGCCGAAGATGAGCCTTTAGTCTTTGCCGTCGAGCCCCAGGCTTCGGCATGGGCACAACGCACTGTCTGTTTCCTCCAAACAGGGAACTCCCTGAGGAACAGGAAGAGGCAGAGAAAGTAGCCTGTTAGTCCAGCATGTACCAGTTTGTGGATGATGCCCTATACAGAAGGATACCAAACAGCGTGAACCTGAAGTGCATTCCTCAGGAGGATGGACTGGAGCTATTGGCAGGGATACATGGAGGCATTTGTGGCTCCCACATAGGGTCAAGATCCCTTGCGGGCAAAGCGTTCCGGCAAGGTTTCTTCTGGCCCACCGCTCTCCAGGATGCAACTACGCTAGTAACCAAGTGTGAAGCGTGCCAATTCCATTCAAAGAAGCTTCATCAGCTAGCCCAAGCCCTTCAAACAATCCCTCTTTCCTAGCCATTTTTGGTCTGGGTGCTCGACATACTGGGCCCCTTTCCTCGTGCTGTCGGGGGCTTTGAGTACTTGTATGTCGCGATCGACAAGTTCACAAAGTGGCCAGAAGTGGAACCGGTGAGAAAGGTGACAACACAATTAGCCATCAAGTTCTTCAAGGGGATAATATGCCGTTTTGGTGTGCCGAATAGAGTCATCACCGACAATGGCACACAGTTCACGAGCCGCACAATCATGCAGTATATCCAAGACCTCGGTGGCAAGGTTTGTTTTGCTTCTGTTTCTCATCCCAGAAGTAACGACCAGGTTGAGAGGGCGAATGCAGACGGGTTGCGAGGCCTCAAGACCAGAAATTTTGACAGGCTACACAAGTGCGGAAGGCGCCAGATTGATGAGTTGCCAACGGTTCTTTGGTCGATCAAAATGACACCAAATCGAGCCACTGGCGAGGCACCCTTTGCCCTGGTATACGGGGAAGAAGCAGTTCTCCTCACGGAACTCATATACAGGTCACCTTGAGTGCTCGCTTATGATGAGCTTGATCAAGAGCGGTTATGCCAAGATGATGCGACGCTCCTTGCGGAAGACCGTCTTCGGGCTACTGTGCGAGCCACATGCTACCAGCAAGCCTTGCCGCTATCATAGCCGCAAGGTTCATGCCCGAAGCCTTGAGGAAGGCGACCTTGTTCTTCTGCGAATCCAATTCTCCAAGAGTTCAAACAAGTTGACGCCAAACTGTGAAGGCCCTTATCGGGTAATACGAGTCACCAGGCCCGGCGCAGTCCGCTTGGAGACCGAAGATGGCATTCCAGTGAGCAATTCCTAGAATATTGAACATCTTCGCAAGTTTTACCCCTAAGGCGTGGTCGCCGGGGCCCCTTTATACTAGCCTTGCCGGCAAGGCACGTAACCCTATGTACAACGCCAGACGTAGACCCTGTGCGTAGTCAGGGAAAGACAACCCTTAGTGTGTATGATTTCCCGTTGATTTCCATGTTTATGTGTATACGTATATGCATGCTTGTCCAGGATATTGTACTACTTTTTGATTCCAACAAATGTTAATGGACCACCAAGGTTCCATGCTCCTGCCCTCTCTTTTTCCAGCCGCGGCAAGGACGCTCGATCCCACCAAGGACCCGACTCTGGCAAGAAGTTGAGAAGACTGCCCGCCCGCGGTGATTCCCGGCAAACCAAACAGATAAAGTTCACCTCTTGCACATTCCTGTTCGTAACCTGTGACTTGTGCATTATAAATCCTCCCCACTCTCTATTAAACTTAGGTGCTCCCATCCCTGACCCGAATGTTGCTTCGGTCAGAATGGTCGTAGCCTTTGCCAAAAGGAGATTGACGAGGGGCTGGACCCTTTGTCTGTAACCCGGCAGATGTGATTCTCCGACAGACACAAAGGGCACCGGCAGTATATCTTGCTGGGAGAACTCATTTATTTGCATTAAAGAGGCATTTCACCTCTACATGGACGCATATGTGCACGGGTGCTCGGCAAGGCTGGTCTTTTTCATTAACATGCTGATACAAGTACGAATGTTATGGGACACAGGCATGGGCTCGAGAGATTACATTACTTAGAAATTAAGATTTGGCATGTGCCTACAAGCTAAAAGAAAGATAAGTGCCTCGCCATCTCCGTTCTTGCCCCTTTCCTCCCTGGCACGGCGGGTGAAGGCAAAGAAGGGGCGATGGGGAACGCGCTGATGGAGAGCATGGCGGGAATGACCCTCGGCAAGGCGTGTAGCCGAGGGAGGAGGGCGATGCGGATGATGGTGCTGTCGCCGGTTGTCAGCCGGAGTCGGAATCGGCGTCCTCCCGCCCACTACTCTCGTCGTCGCTGTCGCTGTCCTCCTCGTCACTGTTGCCCGAGGAAGAAGTTTTGTTGTCGGTGGAGCTCTTCGCGTAGCACCCTAAGCGAGTTCCCAAGTGCCCAAAGACCTTGAAGGAGAGAAAGTTGTTCTCCATTAATTGGAACTAGAGAATGTGCCCCTCCGACAGGCTATGGGCGCGGGCAAAGGTCTTCCACACGCGGCGGAGATACATGACGTGAGGGGCGGGCAAGTCGATGTCGACCCACATGCCGCTGTTCCCGCAGCCCCTCATGTGCAGCCTCAAGGCCTGTGGAGGATCGAGCTCCATTTCCCGAGCGAACGGGGTGGGGAGGTGGAGGTGACTGCACACTAGCTTGTATAGCCTGATGAAGAACTCGCGGGGCTTGTCTCCGACATGGCCCTCCATTAGGGGAAGAGCCGCTGGCGGAAGCGCGTCAGGTGCGCCGCCCCATCCTCCTCTCCCTCGAGTGCCTCGGCGGCCTCGGCCTCGCCCCCTCCCTATTCCTCTCGCAGCGGGCTCCTCCACTGTGAGCTCCGGAGGAGGGGGACATGCTATCGAGCAAAAGCCCTCATCGCCGCCATTGGAGCGCCGACGCGCCCTCTCACCATGGCGAGTGGAAGAAAGGGGCCAAGCAGGAAGGAGATGAATGCAGAAGGATGCTATTCCTCTCCCCTCTTTATGGAGGGGTAGGGCCGGGGATCTCCCCCCAACCTAAGGGCGACCGCCCTACTCGACCAATCCGGCCGCCAAAGGCGCAGGGAATCAGGACCAACCCATTGCTCCACTCAGCAACGCCCAGCTTCCCGCCTCGGTATTAAGGCTCGCGCCCTCCGTGTCCACCACCTACCCTCCTGAGGCATGGGGGACACGTGGCGGGTGGGCCGGAGTCGAAAAGACAAGCGGGATGACCGTTTTCCACCCCGTGGTCATGGTGCGCGGGCGCCATGAAGGCCCCGACCCGAGTCCACTTTGTAAATGAGTCGCGCCCCTGTGGCTTCCTCTTTTTTTATGGTGAAGACGAGAGCTGCCTCTTTACTATTCACCGCGGGGTGAAGCAAACGTGCTGCGACCATTCCACGCACGACCCCCACGTCACGCACTCAATGCGGGTTGTGGGGAGGCACAACTTGCAACCGAGGAAGATAAAACTCTGCCACGCATACCCGTGCACCGTTCTGGGCCTAGCCCAACAACGGTTCGCGCTTATGTGTGGCCCAGGGCCTGGGGCTCCTGTCGGTGTACAAAAGTAGGGGCCTTTCTGTACCCCTTTACTTGTGCACGGGCAGTCGTAGCCACACACACGGTCGTGCTTGGCGGGGCAGAGGAAGGAAAGGTACAAGACTGCCAACGATAGCACTCGAGCCAAAGGCGTGAAGAGCGAAGCGTCAAGATGAGCTCCCCCCGACAAGGCCCTTGCCAAGGCGGCCTACGTGGCCCCGACAAGAGCCTTGGCGGGGCAACTTGCCCAACACCAGCGAGGCCGCCACCATTGAGCCTGAGAGCTCTGACACCATCGACAACGTCAAGACCCAGAGTCAGGGGCACCTGCATGGTGGCATGCAGATCTCTGTGAAGACCAAGGGCCTACGAGTCTAGATAAAAACCAGAAGACAAAGACCCCCGGCAAGATCCTTGCCGGGGACGGCCGAAGACCCCTGGCATGATCCTTGCCGGGGACGCCCGCGAGACCCCGGCCAGACCCTTGCCGGGGGCATCCGTGGGGTCGCTGCCAGGCCCTCACCTACCAGCGTTTCGTGGCCCCGCAGCCGTTCTAACGTGGCAACCAACCTGCCAACTAGGCACGCACCTATGTGGCAGCATCCAACTTCTAGTCCGACTAGTCAAGCACCTGCGTGGTGGCATGTAGATCTTTGTGAAGACCCAATCACCGCACCAGCACAGAAGCTAGCCAACCAGCATGGCGCGACATGCCTCGTCAGCCTGGTGTCAGGACCCCGATTCCAAGTCACATTGATCTAGCCGGTAACACCTCATATCACTTTGCGGCCTCACGGACGGTATCCCATGGGTGACGCCTTACCATGGCCCGGGACCGTTTGCGCCTTTTGGCTCACGTATATGACAGTGTCGCTAGCATCCATATGACAGAGAACTCGGGCCAACATGGCTAGTCGTGAACCCAAAGCGGCACAGACCTATGGAGACAGGCATACATGAATCACATCGAACATGTCGGTCATCAACGAGTGATTCCGGGCTATAGCACTGGGCTAACAGGACTCCGGGGAACCCCAGGCTGTAGCAGGCTCGGCAGGACTCCGGAAGTCACCGTGTGACATTTCCCTGAAGGGACAGACATAGGGACGAAGTGAAACACATGCCGGCCAGTCAAGTGTCCGGAGCAGTAGTGCTGGGCTAGCAGGACTCCGGTGAACCGGGCTGTAGCAAACTACTATGGCTCGAGGAACACTAGAATACATTTCCCCATAAGAAAGGTTGTCAAGGATAAACAACTAGATTGTCGGATCCCACTCATACCAAGCATTTCAATCATACACACAATATGCCTGATATGAGTACATACAACATGGCATCACAACCAAACTCTACAACTCAAGTACTTTATTTAAAGGCTCCAGAGAGCAATACATAACATGTTCATACAGATAGGGGTCACATGACCCGACACTCAAGTCATACAAACATACAAGCACATGCGGAAGCAACTAGTCTGGGTACAGACTCTAGAAAGAAAGAAGGCATCTCGAAGCCTGTCTATCTACATAGGCCCTCCATGGCCAGGGTCACCACCTGGGTGGCTAGTCACTCGTCGACGTCAAGGTCTACATAGAACCCATCGGAGGGGGCAGTGTTGTCGTCTGAAAACAATAAATAAGCAAAACATGAGTACAAAGGTACTCAGCAAGTCTTACATCAGAACCTACTATACATGCTTATTCTCAAGAAGGCGGTGGGGTTGATTACAGCAAGCCAGCTTTGACTCTTGGCTAAGCTATCCTACGGAACTTCACCAGTAAAATAGTTTTCGCACACGAGTCCACTACTCACCAACACAATACTCCACCGGGGATCCTCCCTCGTCATCCTACGAGAGGGCCATCCTCGGTACTCACACTTTATCTTGCGTCTTTTAGTAGTATCCATTAACTTGTCTATGAACTGTATATGCAACCAAGTAGTCCTTTACCGCGGACGCGGCTATTCGAATAGTTTTATACCCTGCAGGGGTGTACTTCGTCACACATGTTTCCACCACTTAGCGTCTGCACACGACATGTGCTCGGCAGACTTCAAGCGAAAACCGACGTGGGTGTAGACCACGACCTGACTAACCTCACAAGTCTCTAGTCCAGGTTTATTGCCTATTCAGGTTCCATCCGCAAGGAAATCCGGCCGGGGTGTCCTCAACGGCCCCAAACGATGTGAACAGGGTTCCCGCGACACCAAACGGGTGACTCGGTACACCGTGCCACGGTGTATCTACCGCAACATAGCCCACCCCTAGGGTCAGCGCTACGCACAGCCGCCAACACGTGTCCTACAAACACCAGAAACTATTTGCAACTCCTGGACAGAGGAGGGAGGGGTCAGTAAGTCGAGCGGGGTCATATTTCAGGGCCCAATGTGTGGTAGTAGCTGAATCTTAAATCACGGATACAGATCTCAGTGCTTAGGGACGGCCTCAATGAAACAACCCACCATGTACTCCTACATGGCCTCTCATTGATACCTTTACCAAAACATGTTCAACGCATCCCTCACATTACCGGCATAAGCATTTCACTCTAGCCCATCTCCCAGATGAACCAGACCTGACACAACTCTAAGCATAGCAGCATAGCAAGGTAAGAATCACATACATGGCTCAATCAACTCCTACACATGCTAGTGGGTTTCATCTAGTTACTGTGGCAATCACAGGTCATGCAGAGGATAAGGTTTCAACTACCGTAGCACACAGCAGTTTGAATCGCGTTGTCTTAATGCAGTAAACAAGAGCAGAAGCGAGAACATGGGTTTGTATCGTAATGATCAATGGTTGCTTGCCTGATGGACTGGTAGTGGGATACTGCCCTTCAGTTGGATACTCGTGGATATCCTCGGAGGCAGAACCTACCACGAAGAACACATCGTAATACAATCAACACATGACGATATGCAACAATATGATGCATGCTATGACATGGCAATATGAATGTGTCTTGGCCTAATGCAAGTTATATTAGAAAGGAATGAACTCATTTGAATCAAAGATTCAAATATTAGCTCATTAAACATGGCCTTAATAGTGCTTTTCCTTATTCTGCCTAAACAGCAAGGTAACTTGTTTTGTCATGCATGAAACCATTACAGTTGGGTAGATTGAATTTTTCTGATAATTTTGCATATATAATTTATCTCATTTGGAGCTATGGTTGAATTTCTATGAATTTTTGAAGTTTGAACTGTTTTCTGGAATTTCCTGAATAAGAATAAATCCAGAAAATCAATTACCGCGTCAGCATTGCGTCAGGGTGACGTCAGCAGGTCAAAGGCGCCAGCCCAGGTCAAACCTGACTGGTGGGCCCCATCTGTCAGCCTCTCAGCTAATTAGCAAAATTAGATTAACACTAATTAGTTGTCAGTGGGGCCTGGGCCCACATGTCAGTGACTGATTTAATTAAAATTAATTAAGACTAATCCTAATTTAGTTAGCCGACCGGCCCCACCTGTCATAGACTCAGGGGGGGTCTTCCTGGGCCCACCCAGGGGTCAAACTGGGTCAACTCGCCGGCGGCTCGACGCCGGCGAGGCCCGAGACGGCGGAGGGCTTCGGATTTGGTCCTCCGGTGACCAAATCGACGGTGGAGACGTGCTACGCGTAGCTGGGGCTCGTGCGCATCTAGTGGGGCAAGTGGGAGGAGCTGGGGTGGAGCGAGCTCGCCGGAATCAAGCTCGTGGCGGCGGCCGGAGTTCGGGCGAGGTCGGTTTTGATGCTACGGTGCATGGGAGGAAGAACTGGTGGTGGCTACGGGTCCCTGGTGCTGTGCTGAGCACGGTGAGGCGCTCGGACGCGTGCTTGCACGGCCGTAGCCACGACGGCGGCATGGCCGGCGGCGAGGAGCGCTCGGGATCGGAGGGGGCGGTGGCTACGAGGCGTAATCGAGCACGGGAACTAGGGGGAAAGGAAGAGGAGCTCACAGCGGAGTCAGAGAGGGGGTCAGCGGGCTCGGGGAGGTCCTGGCGGCGGCGAATTTGACCGGAGATGGCTCGGGTGCCCGAGGTTGAAGACGAGGGCGAAGGCGGCGATGCAGGGCCTCCGGCGATGCGTGGCTCGGTGGGGAGGACGAGGGAGTCAAGGCGGAGCTAATGGGATCGTCGGAGGGGCGAGGGGGTGTCTGTGGTGGCAACTACGGCAATCGGCGGCGAGGTACGCGCTTGGCCGTCGCGGGAGAGAGAGAGAGGAAGACGAGGGGGAGAGTGAGCGAGTGCGAGAGGGAGACGTTGGGGGTCGCGTGGCACTTCAGGGCGTCTCCCGGGCGTCGGCGAAAGCAGGAGGTGGCCGGCGTGTGGCCACGGGCGCCGGCCACGTGCTCCGCGTCCTTCTGGCGCGAGGAGGACGACGACTGGCAGCACCAGCAGGCTGGGCCGAGCCAGGTGGCTGGGCCAGCACAGGTAAGGCCCAGGTGGGCTTCTTTCTCCTCTTTTTTTTATTTAGTTTCTGTTTTCTATTTAACTGCAACTGTTTAGCTTTAAATAAAATACTAAAACATTTCCAAAAATCCTGAAAATAAATGTGTCCTCTGTTTAGATTATTTCCAACAGGAAACATTTATTCCCAGAATTATTTGAGCATTTAGATTATTTTATAGCATTTAAATGCCCAAATTCAAATACTTATGATTTAATTCAATGACCTTCTGTTGACCTAGAAAATTGTGCACCAATTTTGCCAGAGGTTCTAACCTATGACAAAGAGGGTGAACTTTTTAGAAGGGTATTTCAGGTTCATTGAAAATATTTTTAGTAAACCCTAGTTGTTTCCAAGGGGGGGTGTGTTGGGGGTTCTGTCTTCCCCAATTCAAATTTAAGAGGAATTTAAACATGATGCACATTCTAATGCTTGAACTAGCTAGGGTGTGACAACTCACCCCCACTCAAAAGAATCTCGTCCCGAGATTTAGGATCCTCCGGGAAGAAGGTGGGGTACTCAAGTCGAAGACGATCCTCCCTTTCCCAAGTGGCTTCTTCCTCGGAATGGTGTGACCATTGAACCTTGAGAAACTTGATATTATGACGTTGAGTGGTACGCTCGGCTTGATCAAGGATACGAACGGGATATTCTCGATAAGAAAGGTTATCTTGTAGATCAAGCGTACCTATATGTCGCGACGTGCATTTGGAAACTCAAGTGGGACCTTTAGCTAAGCTATTAAATGTGTCTGTTAACTAATATCAGTATCATATCACAATCATATTTGAACAACTAAGCTTTGGAATTATGAGTGTTGTGTTGTTTAGCTTGAAGGGTGGAGTACTGCTAGTACGATGGAAAACACCTACGTAGATCATAGTTGTAACACCCACGATGCGGCTATATCTCCCATGTGTTGGAGCACGATTTAGAGGCATAACCGCATTGTAGGCATGTCGCAAGAGGGGTAATCTTTACACATCCCATGTAGTGAATAAGAAAGAGGCACAGAGTTGGCTTACAATCGCCACTTCACACAATACATTAATATAGCATTACATCATCCAGAATACAAACAAGGTCCGACTACAGAACCAAAATAAAAGAAGACCACCCCTAATGCTAGATCCCCGATCGCCCCGACTGGGCTCCACGACTGATCAACTGGAAACGAAACAACACAACGAACACGGTCTTCATCGAGCTCCTCCTTAAGATCGGTTGCGTCACCTGCACTGGTATCATCGGCACCTGCAACTAGTTTTTGGAAGTAATCTATGAGTCATGGGGAATCTGCAATCTCACGCCCTCGTGATCAAGACTATTTAAGCTTATGGGTAGGAAAAGGTAGTGAGGTGGAGCTGCAGCAAGCACTAGCATATATGGTGGCTAACTTATGCAAATAAGAGCGAGAAGAGAAGCAAAGCACGGTCGTGAACTAGAAGTGATCAAGAAATGATCCTGAAACTACTTATGTTCAAGCATAACACAAGAACCATGTTCACTTCCCAGACTCCGCCGAGAAGAGACCATCATGGCTACACACGCGGTTGATGCATTTTAATTAAGTTAGGTGTCAAGTTCTCTACAACCGGACATTAACAAATTCACATCTGCCCATAACCGCGGGCACGGATTTCAAAAGTTTAAAACCCTGCAGGGGTGTCCCAACTTAGCCCATAACAAGCTCTCACGGTCAATGAAGGATATTCCTTCTCCCAGGAAGAACCGATCAGGCTCGGAATCCCGGTTACAAGACATTTCGACAATGGTAAAACAAGACCAGCAAAGCCACCCGATGTGCCGACAAATCCCGATAGGAGTCGCACGTACCTCATTCTCAGGGCAACACCGGATGAGACGATCTACGAGTAAAACCAACCTTCAAGTTTCCCTGAGGTGGCCCCGCAGGCAGCTCAGTTTGGACCAACACTCAGAGGAGCACTGGCCCGAGGGGGGGGGGTTTAAAATAAAGATGACCCTCGGGCTTCGGAAACCCAAGAGAAAAAGGTTAGGTTGTTAGTGCAAATGTAAAACCAAGGTTGGGCCTTGCTGGAGGAGTTTAATTCAAGGCGAACTGTCAAGGGGTTCCCATTATAATCCAACCGTGTAAGGAACGCAAAATCAAGGAACATAACACCGGTATGACGAAAACTAGGGCGACAAGAGTGGAACAAAACACCAGGCATAAGGCCGAGCCTTCCACCCTTTACCAAGTATATAGATGCATTAATTAAATAAGAGATATTGTGATATCCCAACAAAATCCATGTTCCAACATGTAACAAACTTCATCTTCACCTACAACTAACAACGCTATAAGAGGGGCTGAGCAAAGCGGTAACATAGCCAGAGAACAGTTTGCTAGGACAAGGTGGGTTAGAGGTTTGACATGGCAATATGGGAGGTATGATATAGCAAGTGGTAGGTTATCGCAGCATAGCAATAGAGCGAGCAACTAGCAAGCAAAGATAGAAGTAATTTCGAGGGTATGGTCATCTTGCCTGAGATCCTGCAAGGAAGAACGAGTCCATGAAGGAGACAAATGGACATAGTCGAATGAATCCTCACAACTCCGGAACGAAACCGAAGCTAACGCGAGAAGCAACCTGGAAAGGAGCAAACAACATAGTAAACAACCAACACATGGACATGGCATGATGCACAACCAAATATGATGCATGTCCGGTTTAATGAAGCCTGGCATGGCAAAGTGCAACAAACAACACTACAAATTAAGTGGAGCTCAATATGCAACGGAGTTGCATATTGAAGAAAACACCACATGACTTATTTAGTTCTCTCTCGTTTATGTACCCAACAAGATTAAACTACCCAACCAGGCAACTTTAAATGATGCCGGAACAACAAACAGCAAGTCCGGAAACTCATGTGCATATTTTAGGTTTTGTTACTGTTCTGCCCTAAACCATATTTATAGTTGTTAAACATGCAAAGCAATGTCACCATGTTAAACTAGGCATTTTTACACCGCATTTACATATAAATTTTATTGAAAACCGAGCTACAGTTATTAAGTTATGAAATAAATCATTTTAGCATGGCATAAAGATAAACAAAACAGACAACAAGTTTAAACATTTTTAACATGCATGAAAGTGGCATATAATTAATCCACACCTAATTCTAAGCATTCAACATATATAGAACATTTTAATCCGGTGCACGGATAATGAGTTATTATATGCATGATGTCTAGGGGGTTTTCTGCAAAACTAAAAACACTGGATAAATAGATAATTCGTTCCGCGAAAAAAAACATGAATCGGGCCAAATATGGAGGTGCAGGGAGCTGCTCACATTGGGCCAAGCCCAGCTGGAGGAGAGGCTGGGCCGCGATGAGGCACAAGGCGAGGCCGGCAAGGAGCGGATGCAGGCCGTGGGGCAGGGAAGGCCTACGGGCGGCGAAGGCGACTAGTGGTACGAGGCTGCTGTGCTGGCGCGTTTCACGATCAACGGGCGCTGGAATTTCTTCAGGCTCGAGGAAGAAACAGAGGAGGCCGCGGGACAAAGGGGTTGAGCTCCTCCGTCCGGTGCAGAAACGAGTAGAGGCCGACGCCATGGGGATCTAGGGCGGCGCGGCTGATCCGGGGCACGGGCGCGGCGTCCGAGGCAGGACCCACCGGACCCGCGACGGTAGGGACTTGAGGTCGACGAAGCTTGAGCGGCAATCCATGGCGGCCCCTAGAGAGAGATGAGAGAAAGAAAGGTGAGGCGAGGGAGTGAAAACCAGGGGGAGGAAAAGAAAGGCAGGGGCTGCACGACCTGGTCGCCGACACTAGAGCAGGGCGGCGCTGGAGTTGCTCGACGGGAGGAGTGTGTGGCCTCGGGCGCCTGGTTGCCGATGCAGAGGAGCGGTAGAAGTAGGGAGGTCGGCGGTGCTGGTAGCCTACTTCAGTGAGCACGGACTTGGGAGCGACGTGAGGCACAGAGTGGTCAACGCGAGGAGCTCGGGAGGAGCGGTTGGTGCGGGAAGCGAAGATGGGCGCCGGTGCAGGACTGCAAGGCTGCGAGCTGCGGTCCCGACGAGCACAGGGAGGCGCGGAACAAAGTCAGCGGATGTCGTAATGGGGGATCCGGCGCGGATGGAGCTCCGGTGCGAAGTCCATGGAGGCCAACGCGCCTTGTTCTCCCTATGATAGAAAACAGAGGGAGGTGGAGAGAGTTACGAGATGGAGAGAGGAAGGAGGGAACAGAAGGGGAAAGAGGAGACAGGAGGCTAGCCGGGCGATGCAGTAGGTGGCCGACGGCTGCAGTCCAGTTGCCTGCTCAGGCGAGGAGCTGCAGGCGCGGGCGACGAGGTGGCAGCTCGCGGCTCCGGTGGTGCGGTGAGGAGTTCGGGCAGGAGAATCGGGTGCTGGTTGGTGGGGATCGATGGATTGGGGGACATTGGAGATCGCTCAGGGGAGGGGGCTTGCTAGTTGGGTGAGAAAGGAAATCGAGGTGGATGCGGGGTGGATGCCAAGGAAGAAGAGACATGAGGAGCGACGGCGGCTAGGAGGATCCCTAGAAATTAGGGATTGGTCCGATGATTGCACTGCTATTTATAGTAGGTGGGTGTGGGTTTGATTAGGGGCTATCTCGTCCCTCCGATCAAAATCAGACGGTCGAGAAAAATAGGCTAGGGAGTCCAAATAAGAAAACGGTGATGTTTTCTAGATGTTTGGGGATGATCCGGACCCGTTGGTAACGAGAGAGCAGGCCGGGTTCGGGACAGTTACGGACATGGGCGAGGGGTCGATGCACTGTGCAAAGAGGGAGTAGGTGGTTTGACAAGACGGAATCGATAACCTGGTCCGTCTCGGAACGGTCAACGAAGGTGAGGGGTTTGATGGGCTCATAAAAGAGAGAGAAGAGAGAGATGCCTGACAGCAGTTTCGGAGACCGAAATGTCCGATGAAAGACCGGCTACTATTGCCGCTATAGTTATCCGTTGGGGCCTCAAACGGACTCCGAAAGCGATGAAACTTTGCAGGCGGACTATCGACACTAAAAAAAACCGCATGCTAACTTTCATCCCATTCCGAGAACATTTCCCAGCCACTTATAAAATACTATTTCAGACATGCCGCGGGCGTGTGCGAGTGTGACTGGACACAGAACAGACAACAGACGGAACTGGGGGAACCCGGACGAATGCAAGTTTTGAAAACATGATGATGCAAAGCACATGATGACATGAGAAGATGCAACACGCAAGCGAATGACATGGCAACGACGGCGAATAACTGGGAGACACCTGGCGCATCGGTCTCGGGGCGTCACAATAGTAGAGTAGATAAAAGGGGAAAACCCTAAGCATCAAGAGTAAAATCAGGAAAGTGGAACTAGCTGGACCAGTGGGTGGCACACATGCTTTTCGAAATGAATATAGGAACATTAGGTGATCAATTAAATGTTTTGGTTTTAGTAATATGAGCATCATATCAGATTCGTATTTCAACAACTAAGCTTTGGAATTATGAGTGGCATATTGTTTCGCTTGATGGGTTGAGGTCTTGAGGAGCAGTGCTAGCACGACACGAAGCACCTACGAAGATGGTAGTGAATATAAAGGGGGAAACCCATAAGCTTTACGACTATAGCTATCGTGCCATGCCGGATCTGAAGGTGCAAACCGGACAGAGCTACTTTGCAACCAATGTTTTCTTCTAACTAGCCACTACGATTTGGTATGGACAAGAAAAGTACAGTAAACGAGTTACGATCTATTTTCCGGGTGTGATCAATAACTCAAGCAGATATGAAATAGTACCACATCTCTTAGATGGTAAAGAAAATACATTGAGGGTGCTGCGGTTGCAATGGCTGTCGGCAGAGTGAAAGAATACTTTAGATGGTAGACGGCCAAGTTGGGGGATAAGTCCTGTTGTCGTGGACGAGGCGGTCATAGGAGCGGCAACGAAAGGTGGACGGCGGCGCCGATGAAGCAAGAGGGTGCGATGAAAGGATCCTAGTCCGGCATTGTGGATGAGAGATGTCCATCTCTTGAAGTGGACGACATGGTAGGGGTAGCGGCTCCGGTAAGGTGGAGGATGTGGTGACGGACGGAGGAGGCTGGTCGTAGTGGGGAGGTTGTTGTGGCACCGACGGTGTATGAATGAGGAAATGGAGGGGGAGGGGGGATCTCAAACTTTGGGATGCTCTTGTCTGAAATGTCGGAAAGTGTAATGCCCCGAGACCGTTGCGCTAGGTGTCTTCCAGTCCTTCGCCGTCGTTGCCATGTTATTTGTTTGCGTGTTGCATCTTGCCATGTCATCATGTTCATTGCATCATCATATTTTCAGAACTTGCATCCGTCCCGGTCTCCGTTCTGAGCCCAGACACACTTGCACGCGCCCGTGGCACGTCCGAAATATTATTTTATAAGTGGTCAGAAAATGTTCTCGGAATGGGTTGAAAGTTCGCATGCGGTGTTGTTATGTTGTCAGTAAGTCACCTGCCAAGTTTCATTGCATTCGGTGTTCGTTTGATGCCCCAACGGATAACTATAGCGACATTATAGTCGGTCAAATCATCGGACATTTTCGGTCTCCGGAAACTGATGCTGGGCTTTCCCTCTCTTTCCTCCCTAGACCATCTACACAGCCCACTACCAACCGCCAGGCCCCCAAACCCCTCCTTGCACAGTGCATCGACCCCTCGCACGCGTCCGAAAGTTGTCCCGAACCCGACCCAAGCAGTCGTGACCGTTGGATCCGGATCATCCCCAAACATCTATAAAACGTCTCCGTTTTCTTAACTGGACTTCCTAACCTATATTTTCTCAGCCGTCCGTTTTAGATCAAAGAGCTTCCATTAGTCTACATTTAGATCCACTTGCTTTATAAACTAGACAAACCCTAAATTCTAGGCACCTTGTCCCATCCTTCCCACTCCGCCGCCACCATCTTTCTCAGGATCCTTCCCGAGCCAACCACCTCTCCACCTGCTCCATCCAATCCATCGATCCCTGCCTCCCTCGATTCCCCACCAACAGAGCCCTACAGCCCTCGCTCCAGCGCTCGATCTCCTCGAGCGAGCTCCTGCCTCGTTCCCCTCTGTCCTCGCCCGTCCTTCGCGTGCGACAAGCCGCAGCACCACCGGAGCTCCCTCCGCCGACGAGCATCACCAGCAGATGAGACCTCGCTGCCTTGTTCTCTCTCCCTGCACCCCCCTTTTCCCTCTCTGGTTCTCCCCTCACCTCGTTCCTCTCTTTGCTCTCTTCATAGGAGAACACCAACGCCATGGAAGCCTCCCGATGGACCCCGGCCTCCTCCTTGCCTCGTCGGTGCACGCTGTCAGGTCGCCGTCTCTTTTTTCTCCTCCTCCCTTCCCTTTTTTCTCTCCCGTGCTCTCTCTCTAATCCTTCTCCCTCTCCATGCGTTTGCCTTCTCTGCCAGGATCCACATCAAGCGCCGGTCGGCCTGAGCCGCCCTTCTTGCTCCGCCTTGCCCGCTCGCCGGAGCTCGTGCACTGCTCTGCATCGCACCGCCGCACCTGCTGGCCCTGTTGTGCTGCTCAGCTTCGCCTGCTCATTCCCGTCGACCCAGCCATAGCCGACCCTGCCTCATCGCCTCCTTGACACAAAATGGCCTGATCCGGCCATCTCCGCAGCCTTCTCACTGACCCGCTGCTTCCCGCACTGCTGGACCTCGCAGGTCGCCGACCCCTTATCTCCGTCCTCCGATCCTCCCCTATTTTCCTCTCTCTCAATCGTTGTCTCTCTGTCTCAGGGACAAACAAGGACGAACCGCCCTCTGCTTCGATCGCCTGGGCACGCAGCCGGTCGCCCCGTTGACCGCGGCCCTCGCCCGCTCGGGCCAGATCTGCGCCAGGCCCATCGTGCCTCAGCCGCATCCATCGACCGGGCCAAGGACCACTGGGTGAGGCCACACCCCAGCGCCCTTCCTCTGTTTTTTTTCCTGTTGGGCCAGCCTGCCAGTTTCGGCCCGTAGTTATTTTCTTCCGCTGCTGCGAATTTGTCCAATTATCAAAAACTGCATATTTACAGAATAGCTCCTAAACTTCATGCATATAATAACTCTTTAACCGTGCCTCGGATTAAAATGTTTTATATAAGAAATATGACTAGAATTTCATCTAGTTTCATAATATGCCACTTTCATGCAAGTTTAAATTTTTTTAAATGATGTTTGTTAATTTTTGCTCTAATGCCATGTTAAAATGCTTTAATTCATAACTAATTAACTATAGCGCGGTTTTAAATCATCTTTATACGTAAATGGGGTAGAAAAATGCATAGATTAACATGGTGGCTTTACTTTGCATGTTCAAAAACTCTAAAATATGGTTTAGGGCAGAACAGTACCAAATCTAAAATATGCACATGAGGATTTTCCATACTTGTTGCTTGTTGTTCCGGCCTCATTTATACTTGCCTAGATAGTTAGATTTCATATGCTTCACCCCTTGCCATGTTTAAGAACATTTAATATTGATGGGTACCTGACCGGTAGTGAACTAAATAATTGATGTGGTGTTCGTCCATATGCAACTCGTTGCATATTGAGCTCCACTTAACTTGTAGTTTTTCTTCTGCACTTTGCCATGTCATGTTTCATTAAACCGGACATGCATCATACTTGGTTGTGCATCATGCCATGTTTATGTGAAGATTGTTTACTATGTTGCTTGCTTCTTTCCAGGTTGCTTCTCTCGTTAGCTTCAGTTTCGGTCTGGAGTTGTGAGGATTCGTTTGACTATGTCCGTTTGACTTCTTCATGGTGTCGGTGTCAAAACCGGCGGATCTCGGGTAGGGGGTCCCGAACTATGCGTCTAGGCCGGATGGTAACAGGAGGCATGGGACACGACGTTTTACCCAGGTTCAGGCCCTCTCGACGGAGGTAAAACCCTACGTCCTGCTTGATTAATATTGATGATATAGGTAGTACAAGAGTAGATCTACCACGAGATCAGAGAGGCTAAACCCTAGAAGCTAGCCTATGGTATGATTGTTGATGTGTATGTTGTCCCACGGATTAAAACCCTCCGGTTTATATAGACACCGGATAGGGTTAGGGTTACATAGAGTCGGTTATAATGGTAGGAGATCTGAATATCCGTATCGCCAAGCTTGCCTTCCACGCCAAGGAAAGTCCCTTCCGGACACGGGACGAAGTCTTCAATCTTGTATCTTCATAGTCCCGGAGTCTGGCTGAAGGTATAGTCCGGCCATCCGGACACCCCCCTAATCCAAGACTCCCTCAGTAGCCCCCGAACCAGGCTTCAATGACGATGAGTCCGGCGCGCAGATTGTCTTCGGCATTGCAAGGCGGGTTCTCCTCCAAATTCCATGTACCTATTGAATAAAGTCCGGTTTCTTGTAGATGTTGCGCTCCTTGGCTTCTGCGCCCAATAATGGCTGCTCCCCATGTGTCAAACGAATATGAAAGGTGTGAGTGTTTTTATATTCACACCCCTAGCCGCGTAAACAAGCTGACCTATTTAAGGAGACGAGGATTGAGATCCAAACCACACCTTCCCCATTCGCGAGTGTTCATTAGAGCACATTCGACAAAGATCCATTCCACCATAGCCAGCCGTCACGACTCCTCCTCCCGCCCTTCCAGCTCTAAGCCTGGATATTGGGAAAGATGCTCCATCCCGCATAGTGAGTTAGTGACGCTCCAGACCAAGGGATTTCCCCCCGGCCTATATGACCCCTGTTCGAGCTGGTCTTCCCGTCTATAACGGCGGAGAGCAAGCGGAGAGCGCCCCTAATTCCTCCAAAGGAGAGCGGGTGTGCCTCGTCCCTTATTTAATAAGGGGGCTTGGATTTCCAATCCATCCATTTCTCCAGGGGCTGCTAGAGTTCTACGGCCTCCAGCTACATCATCTCACGCCTTCCTCAGTGTTGCATATCGTGGGCTTTGTAGCCCTCTGCGAGCTGTTCTTGGGTGTTGAAGCTCATTTCGGACTGTGGAGGGAGCTATTTTGCCTCGTGCCCCGTTCCAAGAAGGGGTCTATGTATCAAGTGGGCGGAGCCGAAGTATGGCCCATCGCCGGGACTGGCTATCTGTCCGGAACCCCAAAGAAGGCGTCCGAAGACTGGGCCTCGGAATGGTTTTACATAGAAGACGTCCCGCTGCCGGATCCTGTCCGGATCGGCCTCCCTGAATTCAACAATGCTCCCTTAAAGAAGCGCCTAAGCTGGCGCCCACAGATCCCTCAGAGGGAAAGTGACAGGGACATTGTTTACCTGATGGGCCGGATAAGATTGTTAGCTCATTCCGGACTAACCATGATCGGGGTCATGGCCGCATGCATCATGCGAGGGGTGCAGCCGCTACAGTATAGAGGCCACCCCATGTGGGATTTCAACGGGGAGGACGACACCACCCGCTAAGGCCGTAAGGGGCCAGATTCGGCTGCGGCTCTAATAAAGACCTTGTCCGCTTTGTACAAGGGAGAAGAGGAGGATTTTCTCCGCGTTGACCCAAAGGGTGGATTTTCCATGTACAATCCTCCAAGATGGGTGAGTGATCACATCTTGCCCATCCGTTTTATATCCCCATTGTTAAATATTTAATCTTAGTGATTTCGACGCAGGAACTACGCCAGGCTGTTAAAGAAATAAACAGCCCTCCTCCACAACCCGAGGACCCGGGACGGTCCCTCGACCCAGA
This sequence comes from Triticum urartu, assembly GCF_003073215.2. Lineage (NCBI taxonomy): Eukaryota > Viridiplantae > Streptophyta > Magnoliopsida > Poales > Poaceae > Triticum > Triticum urartu. The sequence continues at coordinate 260,508,168 of NC_053027.1, forward strand.
CTCGCAAGAGGATCCGGAGCTTTCGGTGGGTCTAATTGATGGAGTGTTCCATCAATTGAGCAAGGACAACGCCCTGGTGGCCATTATGGCCGATTATCCAGGGCTAATCCCGGCCTCCCAGAAACGGGAGGTCAAACCTACGGCGACAAGCCAACGAGGGGCCACAGGGCCCCGTGGGCAGAAAAGAGGTGCAGTCCGGACCGGGGCGTCAGCGCAAAGGTATGGCGCACCCCCTTATCCCAGGTGTCATACCTTCAGGGCATATTAACACTTGTGCCCTCTTCAGGACAAAGAGACATCGCCGAACTATACTCGGAGAGACCGCCAATCGCGCCTCCACCAGCCAGGCTCCAAAGCCTGGCCCGGAAGCGGGGCCGAACACAAGGCGCACACCGGACGCTCCTCCGACGGAGGATGTGGACAGGTTGTCTGCCACCAACTCTGAGGTGGAGAGTGCCATGAACCACAGGCGTCGTCGGACAATTCTTCGCGACGTTTGTTTCTCCCAAGAGGCGTTAGATGCCTTTAAGTCGGGAGATGCGTACCTCCGTGCCGCTCAAAATGGTCTAACCAGAGCCACGGAGCAATATGTAAAAGACATACGGGTAAGAAAATTTTGGTAATTATATATATACCAGTAGCCCCCGAGACTTGAAACAGTTAAAATAACTGATTTAAGGATCATTTGTTATGCAGGTTCTTACAGAAAAGAATTCCCCACTGTCCAAGGAGCTGGAAGAGTGCAAAGCCCAACTTGAGGCCGCACTAGCCGCGGCAGGGGAGCCTAAGGAGGCCCCCTCTGGTAATATATAGTTCGAAAGATAAGTATTTTGCGAAGCACGGCTTTGGTGCGAATCTGACAAATGAAATTGCAGATGGCGCCGGATCGGATCCGGAAAGGCAACACCTCCTACGCCAGCTAAAGGCTAGTGAGAGGGTGCTGTTGAAGGTGATGGGGGAGAAGAACAATCTCCGAGATGCCAACACCAAGCTGGGCGTTGAGCTGAAAGATGTTCGTCCCCAGCTATCAGACTCCGTGAAGGAGAATCAGTGGCTTCAGCGCGGCATATTTAGTAAGTGCTTGAACGAACCTTTTGAAAGAAAGTTCGGCGGGGAAGTCGACTAACAGAGCAATGTCTGTAGGTGTGCTGACAGGCCATCCTACAGAGGAGATGCCCGGTTCTACGGGTGACCTTCTTCCCGAGCTATCGCAACTGCTCGATCGAGTTCGGCAGGCGATGCGAGGCGTCGCCCAGGCCCTGGGTCCATCCGTCTCCATGCCCGAAGGTCTTGGAGAGCTTGCGGAGAAGCTAAAAGGAGCACGGCGGCGCTTCCAATTGTGGAAGATATCAGCCTGCCGTCAAGGCGCTAGGGAGGCCTGGGCCATGGTGAAGACGCGGTACGCAAAGGCTGACCCCAACCACATGGCCGAGGTCGGTCCTATAGGGCCTGATGGGAAGGGGATCCCTGTAAGCTTAGTATACGGCCAAGTAGAGTTGGCCACAAAGTATTCCCAGCAGGACTGTAAATTAGACAGCCTGTTAGATGGTATTGAAGTGGAATACGATCAGTCAAAATGACTATGTAATTTAGTTGACATTTATAATGCCTTCTAGCCGGATTGTAGATCATTTGTCATGGCCGACCTTTTCGCTTCAGCCTCGAGACCTGACGGTCCGGAGTGTGTCCGAATTCCCATGCGGTTATATAGGAACCGGGGAATGCATGGAGACCAGGCGTAGGGGTCATTAGTGCGTGAACAGACAAGTGCCCGACTAGTTATGTCATTTTACATGGTTAGTAAGAAACATCTTCCAGGGAGAATAGTTCCATTAGGGGTTCCTTTCCCTGGGAGGCATGCCCTAAGGTGCATGTCCATGCTGCGAAAAGAAACGCAGGAAAAACATCTGGGGGCGTATAGATAAAAATAAAAAAGATCATCTTTAGTTCACCGACCGAATATTCCCTTAAGAACACTAGCTTTAGGCTTCACCCAGTCTGAGGTACACGTCCGGCTGACCCGGCAGTAACAATCGCAGAGGTGCTCCCTTTACCACCTAGCCGAACAATCGGGAACGTAGGGATAAGCACAGGAGCCAGGCAACCCAGCTTGGCCAAAACTTAAGTCATATCGATGCATATAATGGTGAATAAAAGGTACGTGCGGAAGTGTGACGCATGTGTTGGGCATGAAGCCCGTATGAATAAGCTTCTATTTAAAGAAGCCCCCAGGTTTAATGAGCGTGGATGGCGCGTCACTTTATGAGCCTTTAAGGGCTATAAGAGAGAGAGAAGAAGAAGAAGAGAAATGCAAGACAGAAAATATATAAAAAATGGACAAAGGAAGGAGACGAACATAGAGTCCGGCACTAGGCATAGAATCTTCGGAGACGGGCTGCGTTCCATGGGTTCGGCTCGAGTCTGTTATCCGATGCATCTCGCAGGTGGTACGCTCCACTAGTCAGGACTTGGTCAATTATGAAGGGACCTTCCCACTTGGGCTTGAGTTTGTTCTTTTTCTTGTCCGGTAGTCATAGAACTAATTCGCCAATGTTGTAATTTTTGGCCTGTACTTCTCTGCTTTGGTATCTTCGAGCCTGCTGTTGATAGAATGCGGAACGGGCTTTTGCCACGTCACGCTCCTCCTCCAATGCGTCTAAGTTGTCCTGCCGATCGAGCTCGACTTCTCTTTCTTCGTACATGCACACTCGAGGTGAGTCATGAATTATGTCGCAGGGCAAAACTGCCTCTGCGCCGTACACCATAAAAAATGGTGTGTATCCGGTGGTGCGATTCGGCGCGGTCCACAGCCCCCAGAGTACGGAGTCGAGCTCCTCTACCCAGTGCGTGTTAGATTCCTTGAGGGACCACACTAATCTGGGTTTAATGCCGCTCATTATAAGACCATTTGCACGTTCGACCTGGCTGTTAGTTTGTGGGTGATAGACGGAAGCATAGTCGAGCTTGATGCCCATGTTTTTGCTCCAGAGTTTAACTCGTCGGTCGTGAAGTTCATGCCGTTATCAGTGATGATGCTATGGGGAACGCCGTAACGGTGTACGACCCCGGATATAAAGTCTATCACCGGTCCGGATTTGGCCGTCTTAACAGGCTTGGCTTCTATCCATTTGGTGAATTTATCCACCATGACCAGTAAGTATTTTTGCTTGTGGGTTCCGCCTTTAAGGGGTCCAACCATGTCAAGCCCCCAGACCGTGAAGGGCCAAGTAATGGGGATAGTTCAGAGGGTGGTGGGTGGCATATGGCTTTGGTTTGCAAAGAGCTGGCATCCGGTGCATCGTTGGACTAAGTCCTGAGCGTCTGCCCGGGCCGTCGGCCAACAAAAGCCTGTACGGAAGGCCTTGCTTACAAGGGACCGAGCTGCAGCGTGATGACCGCCCAGTCCGGCATGAATTTCAGCCAGGAGGTTCCGCCCCTCCTCTTCGGAGACGCACCTTTGAAGCACTCCGGTAGTGCTTTTCTTATAAAGCTCTCCCTCATCGACTCTGTAGGCTTTGGATCACCGCATTATGCAGCGTGCCTCATTTTGGTCCTCGAGGAGTTCCTGCCTAGTGAGGTAGGCGAGGAATGGTTCTGTCCACGGGGCGATGATGGCCATTATTACGTGGGCTGAAGGTGTTATTTCATTGGCAGAGCCTCCGATTATGTCAGAATGTTCGGTGTCGGGCAGTGCAGTTGGGTCCGTTGTGTTATTGTTCGGCTCCCCTTCCCATACTACGGATGGCTTGAACAACCTTTCCAAGAAGATGTGGGGGGGGACTACATCGCGTTTTGCGCCGATGCATGCCAGGACATTTGCCGCCTGATTATTTTCCCGGGCTATGAAATTCAAGCCCCTCGAGCCGAGCTGACATTTTTAGGACGGCGTTGCGGTAAGCTGCCATTTTTGGATCCTTGGCATCGAAGTCTCCATTTATTTGGGATATTGCGAGGTTCGAGTCCCCGCGCACCTCTAGGCGTTGAATGCCCATGGATACTGCCATCCGGAGACCATGTAAAAGGGCCTCATATTCGGCTGCATTGTTGGAGTCCGTGTACATAATCTGGAGTATGTATTGAACTGTGTCTCCTATGGGGGACGTCAAAACGACGCGAGCCCCCAGTCCGGCCAACATCTTGGAGCCGTCGAAATGCATGATCCAATTTGAATATGTGCCATACTCTTTAGGGAGTTCGGCCTCCGTCCATTCTGCGACAAAGTCGGCCAAGACTTGCGACTTGATGGCTCGCCGTGGCTTATAAGTTATGTCGAACGGGAGGAGCTCAATGGCCCATTTTGCAATCCGGCCCGTTGCGTCACGGTTGTTTATAATATCGTTAAGTGGTACTTCCGAGGCTACTGTTATTGAACACTCTTGGAAGTAGTGTCGTAGCTTCCGGGATGCCATGAATACCGCGTACGCGATCTTTTGATAATGCGGGTACCGTGATTTGCAAGGAGTGAGGACAGTGGACACATAATAGACCAGCTTTTGAAGGGGGAATCTGTGTCCTCCGCTTCTCGTTCGACGACGAGCATTGCGCTTACAACCTGATGTGTTGCTGCAATGTATAATAGCATTGGTTCGCCAATATTTGGCGCGGCCAGGACTGGGTTTGTTGCAAGTATGGCTTTTATCTCCTCGAGTCCGGCCATGGCTGCATCCGTCCATTTGAAGTGTTCGGTGCGCCGAAGGAGGCGGTAAAGGGGTAGGGCCTTTTCTCCCAAGCGGGAGATAAAGCGGCTTAGAGCTGCCACGCATCCGGTTAACTTTTGTATTTGTTTGAGGTACTTTGGGATATCCAGTTGCGACAGAGCTCGGATTTTGGATGGATTTGCTTCGATTCCTCTACCGGATACAATGAAGCCCAAGAGCTTTCCGGTTGGAACGCCGAAAACGCATTTTTCCGGGTTGAGCTTGATGTCGTATGTTCGGAGGTTATCAAATGTGAGCCTCAAGTCATCTATTAGAGATTCGACATGTCTTGTTTTGACGACCACATCATCTACATATGCCTCCATTGTTTTGCCGATCTGGCTTCCCAGACATGTCTGAATCATGCGCTGATATGTTGCATCGGCGTTTTTGAGCCCGAAGGGCATTGTGTTGAAGAAGAATGGGCCATATGGTGTGATAAATGCCGTTGCGGATTGGTCAGATTCTGCCATCTTGATTTGATGGTAGCCGGAATATGCATCGAGGAAACATAACGAATCGTGTCCCGCGGTAGCGTCGATAATTTGATCGATGCGGGGGAGGGGGAAGGGATCCTTTGGGCAAGCCTTGTTAAGGTCTTTAAAATCAACGCACATGCGCCATGATTTTTTCTTCTTTGGTACCATCACCAGGTTTGCTAGCCAGTCCGGATGTTTTATATCTCTGATGAATCCGGCCTCCAATAGCTTTGCTAGCTTCTCTCCCATAGCCTATCTCTTAGGTTCGGAAAAACGCTGAAGAGCCTGTTTGACAGGTTTGAATCCTGTTTGGATATTTAAGCTGTTCTCGGCCAGCCTGCGTGAGATTCCTGGCATGTCTGAAGGGTGCCAGGCGAAAATGTCCCAGTTTTCTCGTAGGAACTCTCGCAGTATGGCGTCTACATCAGGGTTTAACTGTGCCCCGATGGAAGCTGTTTTATTTGGGTCCGTTGGATGGACTTGGAATTTGACTATTTCGTTCGCCGGTTTAAAGGAGGTGGACTTGGATCTTTTGTCGAGTACCACTATTTGACTGTAGAGCGCAGCGCAGTCAGTTCCTCAGCCGCTAGGGCTTCGGATAGTGCCTCGAGGGCCAGCGCGGCTGTCTTGTTTTCGACGCGGAGTGCTATGTCCGGATCACTAGCGAGAGTGATGATCCCGTTAGGCCCGGGCATTTTGAGCTTCATGTACCCGTAATGGGATATTGCTTGGAAGATTGTAAACGCTTCCCGCCCTAGTAGAGCGTGATAACCGCTGCTGAACGGAGCCACATGGAACGTGATCTCTTCGGACCTATAATTATCCGGCATGCCGAACACCACATCTAGTGTGATTTTTCCTGTACAGCGTGCTTCCCGACTGGGGATTATTCCTCTAAAGGTTGTGCTCCTTCGCTCAATGCGGTTCCAGTCTATTTCCATTTTTTGAAGGGTTTCATCGTAAATGAGGTTCAATCCGCTGCCGCCATCCATGAGTACCTTGGTAAGATGAAAGCCATCCACTATTGGGCTGAGGACCAATGCGGCTGGTGCTCGGGCTGTTCGGAATTTAGGTTCATCACTGGCGTTAAAGGTAATAGCCGTGTCACTCCATGGGTTTATTGTTGCTACTTGGTAGACTTAGACAAGGCTGCGGAGTGTCCTTTTTCGCATATTATTTGATGCGAAAGTCTCGAAGACTGTTAATACCGTATGGGTGTATCTGGGGTGGCTTTCTGTGGCCTCCGGAATTAGGAGGTTTTCGCCAATTTTGGCCACCTGCCGGAGTATCCAACATGCTCTAAGGCTGTGAGTTGCTGTGGCGTCCTCTGTACTGTGAATTTTACATGGTCAGTTAAGCCATCCTTCCAGTACGGTTCCATGCCCTATAGAGGGTTTTTGCTTTTTGGTATTTGACCTGGGTGTCTGGTTATGCTGCACCCTTTTATTTCGAACTGGGTTTGTATTTAGGGCCCGATTGTCCCAAAATTTTATTTTGGTTTTCCAGGCGCTTTCCATCGCACAATACTTTTGTACAATGGATGCCCAGTCAGCGAAGCGTGTGATATCACGACGACTTATGTCGTTGAGTATTCCCCTGTCCATGCAATTATTGCAAAAGATTAAGATTGCGTCTTCCTCGCGGCAGTCCCTTAGCCTGTTCTTAACCAGGAGGAATCTAGCCCAGTAATGATGTACTGTTTCGTCGGGGTCTTGCCTGATTTTGGATAGATCGCTTATGTTGGGGTGGGTAGGTGGAGTTAAATCCGAAGCGTCACCCCGTCTGAGGCTCAGAGGCCGAGGAACTACTGAACTTGAAATTTTGGATCCCTGGGTGTTGTCCAATGAATCCAGCCCGTCGTCTGACTCTAAGTTCAGCTCTTGAGTGATATCCTCCCCTCCGCGGGTATCCGGCTTGGAGGGATCGGGAATCCGGACGTAGCGAGTTCTTAAGATAGACGAAGGGTCGCCGCACTGTCCCTCTACCACGGCAATGTGATGGGTGACTTGGGGAGAGTTAATCTCTCTCAGATCGGTTTTAGGCCCAATCTGGTCGTAATCCATAGCGACTCCCAGGGCGGCGAAGCGATCCAAGAGCTCGTTTATGGAGGAAAGCTCCATTGGATCTAACTGCTCAGCGAGTTCCGAACTCACATGAAGATTGTTTTCGATGGCTCGAGAGGTCATCATCGGCACAGAAGCCGAACAGGCGGTCATAAGAAAACCACCTAGCCGGAGGGTTTGGCTGACAGCCAAAGCTCCCTTAGCAACGGTTCCGTCTTTAAAGAAGGGGCAAGGCATCCTTCCTGATGGCGACGACACAGAGGAAATCTCAATGAAAGCACCAATATTGGTGTCAAAACCGGCAGATCTCGGGTAGGGGGTCCGAACTGTGCGTCTAGGCCAGATGGTAACAGGAGGCAAGGGACACGAAGTTTTACCCAGGTTCGGGCCCTCTCGACGGAGGTAAAACCCTACGTCCTGCTTGATTAATATTGATGATATGGGTAGTACAAAAGTAGATCTACCACGAGATCAGAGAGGCTAAACCCTAGAAGCTAGCCTATGGTATGATTGTTGATGTGTATGTTGTCCTACGGAGTAAAACCCTCCGGTTTATATAGACACCGGATAGGGTCAGGGTTACATAGAGTCGGTTACAATGGTAGGAGATCTGAATATCCGTATCGCCAAGCTTGCCTTCCACGCCAAGGAAAGTCCCTTCCGGACACGGGACGAAGTCTTCAATCTTGTATCTTCATAGTCCTGGAGTCCGGCTGATGGTATAGTCCGGCCATCCGGACACCCCCCTAATCCAGGACTCCCTCACATGGACTCGTTCTTCTTCCTTGCGGGATCTCAGGCAAGATGGCCATACCCTCGAAATCACTTTTATCTTTGCTTGCTAGTTGTTCGCTCTATTGCTATGTCGCGTTACCTAACACATGTTATATCATGCCTCCCATATTGACATGTCAAGCCTCTAACCCACCTTCCTAGCAAACCATTGTTTGGCAATGTTACTGCTTTTGCTCAGCCCCTCTTATAGCGTTGCTAGTTGCAGGTGAAGTTGAAGTTTGTTCCATGTTGGAACATGGATATGTTGTGATATCACAATATATCTTATTTAATTAATGCATCTATATAATTGGTAAAGGGTGGAATGCTCGGCCTTATGCCTGGTGTTTTGTTCCACTCTTGCCACCCTAGTTTCCATCATACCAGTGTTATGTTCCTTGATTTTGCGTTCCTTATGAGGTTGGGTGTTATGGGAACCCCTTGACAGTTCGCTTTGAATAAAACTCCTCCAGAAAGGCCCAACCTTGGTTTTACAATTGCCTAACAACCTATTACCTCTCCCTTGGGTCGGCCAACCCGAGGGTCATCTTTATTTTAACCCCCCCCGGGCCAGTGCTTCTCTAAGTGTTGGTCCGAACCGGGCAGCCTACGGGGCCACCTCGGGGAAACTTGAGGGTTGGTTTTACTCATAGCTTGACCTATCCGGTGTTGCCCTGAGAACGAGATATGTGCAGCTCCTATCGGGATTGTCGGCACATCGGGCGGCTTTGCTAGTCTTGTTTTACCATTGTCGAAATGTCTTGTAACCGGGATTCCGAGACTGATCGGGTCTTCCCGGGAGAAGGAATATCCTTCGTTGACCGTGAGAGCTTGTGATGGGCTAAGTTGGGACACCCCTACAGGGTATAAACTTTCAAGAGCCTTGCCCGCGGTTATGTGGCAGATGAGAATTTGTTAATGTCCGGTTGTAGAGAACATGACACTTAACTTAATTAAAATGCATCAACCGCGTATGTAGCTGTGATGATCTCTTCTCGGCGGAGTCCGGGAAGTGAACACGGTTCTTTTGTTATGCTTGAACGTAAGTAGATTCAGGATCACTTCTGGATCACTTCTAGTTCACGATCGTTGCATTGCTTCTCTTCTCGCTCTTATTTGCGTATCTTAGCCACCATAAATACTTAGTGCTTACTGCAGCTCCACCTCATTACCTTATCCTACCCATAAGCTTAAATAGTCTTGATCTCGTGGGTGTGAGATTGCTGAGTCCTTGTGACTCATAGATACTTCCAAATAGTTGCAAGTGCCGATGATACCAGTGCAGGTGGCGCAACCGAGCTCAAGTGGGATCTCGATGAAGATCTTGATCGTTGTTTTGTGTCTTTTCCGGTTGATCAGTAGTGGTACCCAGTTGGGACGATCGGGGATCTATCATTTGGGGTTGTCTTCTTTTATTTTGGTTCCATAGTCGGATCTTGATTGTATTCTAGATGATGTATGTTTAACTTGTATTTGTGTGAAGTGGTGATTGTAAGCCAACTCTTTATCCCTTTCTTATTCAGTACATGGGATGTGTGAAAATTACCCCTCTTGCGACAAACCTACCATGCGGCTATGCCTCTAAGTTGTGCCCTGACACATGGGAGATATAGCCGCATTGTGGGTGTTACAAAAAGTTACTAACTTATCCCCCGTTTAAAAATTTGGACATCACGTCGGTTGGGGATAGGACGGTAATCTCACATCTCCCCTATATTTGTCGGTAGCGATTTTGGTCAAGGAGAGGGTGTTTTGCCTCCCACTATTGGCACCCACGGTGTATGAACGAGGCTGACAGGTAGGGTGGTTGTGTCACGTCTGAGTGAAGTTACACATCTGCCCCTATTTAAAATATTTGCCTACATCGATTTCGGACAATGAGAGTTTTTTTTGGCGCTCACCGTGTATGAATGGGGAAATGGAGGGAGAGACACATGTCTTTCGGACGAGCTTGAATGAAATGTGTTTTGCCGCCCACGTTTGGTGCCCACCGTGTCAGAATAGGTAGTCGTGTCATGTCTGATTGAAGTTATTAGTCTACCCCTATCGACAGCAGTGTAAATCCAGTTGATAAGGATGTCAAGTGTTATGGGTAAATAATAATTTCCATCTCACAAACACTTGCTCCGGGCAGCCCACAAATGATAGTGGGTGTTTAGCCGTTTCGTTGAAAATTTGGGAGAATTAGCATTCACGTTTACCATGGGCCCTAGCAACTAAATTCAAATCCAATTTGTATTCGATTATGAATATCCATACATAATTCTATGTTTTTTTATTTATTTCTGCAAAACCACGACAAGGATTTATTCCACCTTTGTATATGATTATGTTTTAGAAATGCCGTGATCTTCGAATTCAGTAGGTTGGATACACTTGGAGTCAAAAAAATTATTCCATCCAATACAATATGCTCACACAAAAAATAGTTCACATTATGTCAATCATAGAAGTACTGAGGATTACCTCGCCTAAAATATTCAGATCATTACAACACATGGACAACATAGGGGGTCTTACAACATAATCCATTTAGAGACATGACACAACATGCAAGTATAATAATCTAATGACAATTTCAACTGGTATCTAAAGAGGAACCGGGGTTACCCTGGGCTTCAGATAGCAGAAGCAGCAGGACCTCCTCCGTCTTCAAATGCAACATTCTTACTTCCTCCAATTCTTGGGTTGCTTGCATAATGCGTGCAGCTAATTGCATAATTTCCAGCATCAAGATCAAGATTACCTCATTCATGGCATCCACACCGTCTCTTTCTGCCTCTAGTAGAGCCTCAAGAACTATAATATTTGTGCTCAGACTGCTCTCCGGTGGTGTTGCCTCTGAACTGCTACCATCTGGTAACATGGATGGCGCACTGCTTCGACAAATAGATTCTGGGGTTATACATTGTGTCCTAGTGTGAACGGCATCCTGAAAGGTTTCCGCTGGACATAAGTAAGATATTGTTGTCCCATGATCCAAGCAGTAAGCTTACATGGTAAACAACATACGTATTATTGCCGAGCATGGCAAGCAATATTCAAATGGTTCGAAGCAGCATCAGCCGAAAAGAAATTAAAATGGTAAGATGAAACTAGGGATATAAGTGGAAAATAAACGACATCCACAAGTCCCATCCAGTTAGTTTTTGCTAGCTCCCTAGTTCATCTTCCTCAAAAAACAAAAACTCTTTTGAACGATCATACCACTAGTGGATTTTAATCAGGATTAAATAGGACCTAGTTGACATCCCTAGTTGAAAGGGAGTGTACCACTAAGGGAGTCCTGGAATAAGGGGTCCTCGAGCGCCTGGCCTGTTAGCCATGGGCCGGATTGATGGGCTGTGCAGATATAAAGACCGAAGACTACACACATGTCCGGATGGGACTCTCCTTGGCGTGGAAGGCAAGCTTGGAGACTAAATATGTAGATTCCTTTCTTTGTAACTGACCTTGTGTAACCCTAGATCCTCCCAGTGTCTATATAAACGGGAGTACTTAGTCCGAAGGATGGACATTATCATAGCCATACAAGCTTGACCTATAGGGTTTAGCCATTACGATCTCGTGGTAGATCAACTCTTTTAATACTCATATTCATCAAGATCAATCAAGTAGGACGTAGGGTATTACCTCCACAGAGAGGGCCCGAACCTGGGTAAAACATTGTGTCCCCTGTCTCCTGTTACCATCGACCTTAGACGCACAGTTCGGGACCCCCTACCCGAGATCCGCCGGTTTTGACACAGACATTGGTGCTTTCATTGCGAGTTCCACTGTGACATCGACGACAGAATCGATGTCTCGCCTTGTTCTCAAGGATAATATCACCACCGGAGGAATGCTGGCTCCAGGCCAAACCCTCCGGCTGGGCGGCTTTACCATGACCGCCCGTTCGGTTCATCGAAAACCCCCTTCGTATCGACTCCGAACACTCCAAGAAGATGAATCCAGCGGAGCTTTTGTCCTTAAACGAGCTCCTAGATGGCATCACCGCCCCGGGGGTCGCCACAGACTATGATCGAATTGGGCTTAAACCCAATCAGAGAGAAATCAAATCTCCACCGATCACCCACCAGATAGCGGTAGTTGAGGAGCGAGTCGACAACTCTTCCTCCATACTAAGGACATACTATGTCCGGATCTCCGGTCTTGAAGAGCCGGGCACCTACCCGCGAGGAGGTGCATCCTGCCCTCCGAACATTGAATCGGACGATGGGCCTAAGAAATTAGCGGAAATCCCGGAGCCCGATCTGCTAAGTTCGAAATACCTTCAGACTCTGGATCCAAAACTGGGTCAGGGTTCAGATTTAAATCCACCCACCCACCCGAATACAAGCGCTCTGATGAGCATACAATAGCAGTATCAGGAAATGGTCCAGCACTTCTGGGCCAGATTCCTTCTTGTCAAAAACAAGATTAAAGATTGCCGTGACGAGGAAGCGATCTCAGTGTTCCGCAACAATTGTAGGGACGAAGGAATTCTCAACGCCACCAACCACCGTCGCATCCTACACTTCGCTGACTTGGCAACTATCGTACAGAAGTACAACGCAATGGAAAGCACCTGGAAAACTCAAGCAGCCTGTTGGGAATCATCGGTCCCCACTCAACCCCTCATTAAGGCGAAAAGGGTGCACCCTTGCAACACGCCCGGTTCCATAGTAAAGAAATACAAGTCTAGTATGGGGCGCGGAACCGTTCTAGAAGGATGGCTCGATGGGCCATGCAAAATACATGCAACACCGGATAACATACCAACACATAGCCTTAGAGCATGTTGGATACTCCGGCAAGTGGCCAAGAGCGGCGAGGAAATCCTCACCAAAAATAACCCAGAACAACACCCCCAGAGGACAACGACCCCATAGTACTGACGGTCTTCGAGACATTCGCCTCAAACAATAGACGCAAAAGAGCACCACACGGACTCGCCAAAGTCTGTCAAATAGCAGCACTAAACCCTTGGAAAGACACGGTTATAAATTTTAATGCCGGTGACGAACCAAAATATAGGACAATCCGAGCACTAGACGCCTTGGTCCTCAGTCCAATCGTGGACGACTTTTGACTCACCAAGGTCCTCATGGACGGCGGCAGCGGACTAAACTTCATCTACGAGGATACAATATGAAAAATGGAAATAGACAGGAGCCGCATCGAGCAAAATAACACGACCTTCCAAGGAATCATTGCTAGTCGGGAGGCACGGTGTGCGGGAAAAATCACACTCGATGTGGTATTCGACACACCAGAGAACTATCGGTCTGAAGAAATAACCTTGCAAGTGGCCCCTTTCAACAGCGGATATCATGCCCTCTTAGGGCGAGATGCATTTACGTGCTTCCAAGTGGTACCCCATTATGGATACATGAAGCTTAAGATGCCTGGGCCCAACGGTATAATCACTCCAGCTAGTGATCCGGACATAGCAGTCCGCGCCGAGAATAAAACCACATCCTTGGCCCTCGAGCCCTTATCTAAAGCCCTCGCGGCCGAAGAATTAACCCCGCTATGCTCCACGGTGGACAGGGATGATGTGGTCCTAGACAAACAACCCAAATCCACCTCCTTCAAACCAGCAGAAGAAATAGTCAAATTCCAAGTCCATCCAACGGACCCCAAGAAGCTAGCATCCATGGGAGCACAACTAGACCCGGCGGTTGACGCCGTGCTACGAGAATTCCTGCGCGAGAATTGGGATATATTCGCATGGCACCCTTCTAATATGCCAGGAATCCCACGCGAGTTGGCCGAACACATCCTCAATATATTGAAGGGATATAAACCGGTCAAGCAAACAGTGCGGTGCTTTTCTGAACCCAAACGTCAAGCTATGGGGGAGGAGTTAGCCAAGCTAATCGAGGTAGGATTCATTTGAGAAATAAAACATCCGGATTGGCTGGCAAACCTGGTGATGGTTCCAAAGAAAGACAAGTCCTGGCGCCTGTGCATCGATTTCAAAGACCTCAACAAGGCTTGCCCTAAGGATCCCTTCCCCCTCCCCCGCATTAACCAGATCATTGATGCTACCGTAGGACACGACTCATTATGCTTCCTTGACGCATATTCCGGATAGCATCAAATTAAAATGAAGGAGTCCGATCAAGATGCAACAGCATTCATCACCCCATATGGGCCATTCTGCTTCAACACCGTGCCCTTCAGACTCAAGAACGCCGACGCCACTTATCAACGCATGATCCAAACATGCCTGGAGAAACAGATCGGAAAGACAGTTGAAGCCTATGTGGATGACGTCATAATCAAGACAAGGCACATCGAAACACTAATAGACGACCTACAACTCACATTTGACAACCTCCGCGCATATGACATTAAGCTCACTCCGGAAAAGTGTGTTTTTGGCGTCCCCACAGGAAAACTGCTGGGCTTCATCCATTCCAATAGATGAATTGAAGCGAATCCAGCCAAACTCCGAGCTCTGTCACAATTGGCTACACCAACAGACCTTAAACAAGTCCAAAACCCCTCTAGAAAAGGTTGCGTGGCAGCTCTAAGCCGCTTTATCTCCAGAAAAGGCGCTGCCACTCTATTGTCTTCTACGGCTAACCGATCACTTCTAGTGGACGGATGCGGCAACAGCCAGATTGGAAGAAATAAAAACCCCTCTAGTGAGCAACCCAATCCGGGCCGCACCAAACGTCGGTGAACCCATGTTGCTATACATATCGGCAACATATTAGGTGGTGAGCGCCATACTCATCGTTGAATGAGAACAGGACGGACACAAATTCCTGCTTTAGAAGCCAGTACACTACGTATCCACTGTCCTTACTCCATGCAAATCCCGGTACCCCCATTATCAAAAGTTAGCACACACAGTCTTCATGGCATCCCGAAAGCTACGACACTACTTCCAGGAGTGTTCGATCATGTTGGCTTCCGAAGTACCACTCAACGACATAATAAACAACTGCGATGCCACGGGCCGGATTGCCAAATGGGCCATTGAGCTCCTCCCATTTGACATTACATATAAACCACATCGAGCCATTAAATCCCAAGTACTGGCTTATTTCGTCGCCGAATGGACAGAGGCCGAACTCCCTCAAGAGTATGGCACATATTCCAATTGGGTTATGTATTTCGATGGCTCCAAAATGCTGGCAGGACTAGGAGCGAGCGTCTTTTTAATTTCCCCTACCGGAGACGTCGTTCAATATGTACTCCAAATACTATACACAGACTCCAATAATGCAGCCAAATATAAGGCCTTATTGCATGGTCTTCGGATGGCTGTCTCCATGGGCATACAACGCCTGGAAGTGTGCGGGGACTCAAACCTCGCAATATCTCAAATAAATGGAGACTTCGATGCCAAAGACCCAAAGATGGCAGCTTATCATAATGTCGTCCTAAAAATGTTGGCTCGGTTTGAGGGACTTGAGTTCCATCATGTGGCCCGAGAAAGTAATCAAGCGGCGGATGTTCTTGCTCTCATAGGCGCTAAGCGCGACCCCGTCCCACCCAACATTTTCCTGGAAAGGCTTTTTAAGCCATCCGTGGTCTGGCAGGGGGAGGGCGGCAACACTAGTCCGGATCCGAACACAACCCTAGATTCCGAACACACCGATATCGTTGGAGGCTCAACCACCGAAATAACACCTTCGGCCCATCTCATTATGGCAGTCATTGCCCCATGGACCGAACCATTCTTGGCCTACCTTAACAAGAAGGAGCTTCCTGAGGATCAAAACGAGGCATGCTGCATTGTCCGACGTTCGAAGGCCTACAAGGTTCATGATGGAGAGATCTATAATAAAAGCGCTATCGGAGTTCTTCAAAGATGTATCTCCAAGGAAGAGGGGCGGCAGGTCTTGGCGGAAATTCAAGCCGGACTCGGCGGTCACCACGCCGCAGCTCGGGCCCTTGTTAGCAAGCCCTTTCGTATAGGGTTTTATTGGCCGATGGCCCGAGCAGATGCACAGGACCTTGTCCAACGTTGCGTTGGATGCCAATTCTTCGCCAACCAAAGCCATATGCCCCCACTACAAGCTTCTCCATACTCCCTGGAGGGGAGGCGGATGGCCATAAGGCCTTGGCTACACTCCGCATTGCCTGCCAAGCTTGCTCGTGTAACTGCGACAGCCTTGCAGAAGATCACTTGATGATCTGGACACCTCTTCTTCAGGACGGCCCGTCAACATACCTGCAATCACAGCTATATTAGCTAAACTTTACCCCCAAACTATTATAAGGTAAATTAGGCCACATACCGAATATGCCGCCTTGCAGCTTTTTGTTCCCCTTCACGGAGTCGGCTAGCTGGGCTCGCACATCTTTCAGTTCTTCGCCCAGTTTGGTGTTTGAATCTTGGAGTTTGTCTTTCTCCTCTCTGACTCGGGTCAGAACGCGCTCGCCTGCGGCATGTTGTCTCTTCGCCTCTTTTTCGCTCGTTTGAGCGGCCTTTAGTTCGTCTCCCAGTTGGTCCGATGACCCTGTTGTGAGACAAGCAACAGTTGCAATACAGCTGGCATATAATTTTTTGTTTCTCGATGGAGGGAAATATTACCAGAGGATACCTTCTTGAACTTTTCCAGTTCGATGGTAGCAGCAGTTAGCTGTGTCCGGCACCGCTCCAGCTCTTGGGCTAGCAGGTCATTCTTCTCCGGAAGAACCTGGTTATACAACGATCCTTGAAACATTTGTCCCAGCTGCTTCAGGTCTCGGGGGCTACGGGCACATGGTTATCAAATTTGGACAAGGTAAACTTACCTGCCCATCTTTCAAATGTTGCTCGGTGGCTCGGTTAAGCCCATCTCGAGCAGCTCGGATGTATGCATCAGCCGAGCTGAAGGCACCGAACGCCTCTTTTGAGAAGCAGGGATTTTGTAAAACGGCCCTCCAGCGCCGGTGATTCATGGTGCTCTCCACTTCCGAATTAGTGACGTACATATTTTCCAAACCCTCGGCAGAAGGACAGTCCGGCGCTGCTCCCATATCGGGCCCCGTCTCTTCGGCTGGGACCGAACCCTGGTGATCAGGAGCATGACTGGTTGGGTTCCCCGGACACAGCCCGTTGAGCCTTTTCCCTGATACAAAATGAATATATAAATCACAGCTGGACGCGACTTCTAAAAAGAGCATAGTTTCAAACCCATACCTCTTCAAGGAAGGCCCGACCGTATCTCGGTTTGCCTTCCTCTTTGAAGGCCTGCCTGACGCAGGAGCCACTCTCTCTGGAGATGCCCTCGGGGTAGCACGATGCACCAAATGCCTCGCATTGTGAGCACATGATAGTGCAGTGAGTGAGGAAGAATGAGAAAAACCTCTCGGACAAAGTGTCTCCTGATTACTTACGTGCAAAACAGGAAGGAGGCCGGGGTAATCGGCGATGATGGGTACATCCGTGCCGTCATAACTCGTCTGATAGAAAAGTCCATCTTTGAGCTCCACGAATATGTCTGGATCTTCCTCATATCCAGGGTCGATATCCCGATTGTGATTCTCCGGCCGAGGGGCAGGGTCATGGATCCCCCCGACAGCCTTTCGCCATTCCTGTCATGAATGAATAAGATATCACCCTTCAAAAATAATTCAGGGAGAGGGGTCGAATAGTGGAGTTAGAACTTACCCAGCTAGGAGAATTGTACATATAAAACCCATCTCGATTTTGGAGACGGGAGAACTCCTCCTGCTCCCCTTTATAAAGTTCGACCAGTATTTTGGCCAGAGCGGCGGGAGTCTTCGGGCCCTTCCGACCATAGCGGGAGGCGTCGTCTTCCCCATTGAAATGGCACATGGGTAGCCCTCTATATTGGAGTGGTTGGACCCCCCGTGTTATGGAGACCGCCATTACCTCGACTATTGACAATCCGAACTAGGCGGGCATCTTGATCTTGCCCAGCAGCAGACTGATCTCTAGGCTATCCTCTTCCTCGAGGCTCCGAGGATGCCAACTATGGTGTTTCTTCAATGGAGCACTTGAAAAATCGGGGAGGCCCATCCAGACTGGGTCGGGAAGTGTGACGTCGTCAATATAAAACCATTCAGAGGTCCACTCTTCAGAAGCTTTCTTCGGTGTGCCGGATAGGTATCCGGTCTCAGCAATTAATGCACCATATTTTGGCCCCACCCACTTCAAACATCGATCCCTCATGGTTACGCGGGACAAGACAAAACAACCTTCTCCATAGAACAAAATGGGCCTCACAACCCAGGAATGATTCGCATAAAGCGACGTAGCCCGCAATATGCAAGATGGAGGCTGGGGTAAAATTGTGTAGCTGGAGGCCATAATACTCAAGAAGCCCTTGGAGGAACGGGTGAATTGGAAATTGCACGCCCCTCAGCAGATAGGGGATGAAGCACACCCGTTCCCCCATGGAAGGATTGGGGAAATCCTCCGCCTGGGTTTTGCCATTGAAGGAAGCCAACCCTGCTCGAACAGGGACCAGATCCGCAGGGGGAGAAATCCCTGCTTTTGCAACTTTGCCAATCGACTGTGGGACACGAAGCACCTCTCCCACTCACCTTTCTCCAGGTTGGAACGGGAGGAGGAGCTGGGAATGCTGGCCATGTTGGAATGGTCTTTCCTGACAATCTCTGAGGATTTTCTCCGTATGATGTCGAATGGATCTGAGACCCAATCTCCTTATAGACGCTCTTTCTTGCATGGCTAGGGTGTTATTTGCAAAAGGATACCCTGACTGTCTGCATTTGCCCGACGCGTGGTTGCTGAAGTCATCGATGTATAGAAGCCGAGGGGCGCGGCCTTGAATTAAAAACCGAATACGTTACTTGAAAGTTGTCGGAGGAGGAACCCGCCTTGCAATGCCGAAGACAATATACGCGCTGAACACATCGTCATTGAAGCCTGATTCGTGGGCTACTGAGGGAGTCCTGGACTAAGGGGTCCTCGGGGGTCCTGCCTGTTAGCCATGGGCCGGATTGATGGGCTCTACAGATACGAAGACCGAAGACTACACACGTGTCCGGATGGGACTCTCCTTGGCGTGGAAGGCAAGCTTGGCGACTAAATATGTTGATTCCTTTGTTTGTAACCGACCTTGTGTAACCCTAGATCCTCTCGGTGTCTATATAAACCGGAGGACTTAGTCCAGAGGATGTACATTATCATAGCCATACAAGCTAGACCTCTAGGATTTAGCCATTAAGATATCGTGGTAGATCAACTCTTGTAATAATGATATTCATCAAGATCAATCAAGCAGGACATAGGATATTACCTCCATAGAGAGGGCCCAAACCTGGGTAAAACATTGTGTCCCCTATCTCCTATTACCATCGACCTTAGACGCACATTTTGGGACCCCCTACCCGAGATCCCCCGGTTTTGACACCGACAACCACCGTTATATTTAAGTTGCCAAGGCATCTAAGCAGTTGAAATAATCTGAGAAAGCACTTAACAGTGTGGCCTCATATAAACTACGAAGATAGTCTTGTGATGAAGTTCATAGGAAAGTTAAGGACTCAAATGAACTAGGCATGCATGTCTTTATGATAGTACAGCAGGCACTGCTGACATATTGGCCAACTCAGGTATACACTACTAGGAAAAGGCCTACTAATGGCGCACTGGTTTTTCCTACTAATGGCGCATTACCAGTGCGCCATTAGTAGCACGCCACTAGTATATCTTACTAATGGCGCACCACAGGTGCGCCATTAGTATCTGGTATACTAATGGCGCACCAACTAGTGCGCCATTAGTATGTAACAGCATGAGCCATTAGTGTGCCTCCCGGGGGGCCATACATAAGCATGGCTTTGTCATACTAATGGCACATTCTCTGTTGATGCGCCATTAGTATCCTTTGGCATACTAATGGCGCACCTGGTGGTGATGCGCCATTAGTATGAATATTTGGTTTTTTTGTTTTTTCCTTTTCTGATTTTTGCGCAGGTTACAAAATATATTATTAGACAAAATATAAAATATATTATTAGACAGAATATAGACAGCAGCACACAGCAACATCAAATTCATCGAATACAATAGAAGATTAGTCTCCGAATACAATTCATCATATTAGTCTCCGAATTCAAAAGACCGAACAAAGATAAAACATTACAAGTCTCAAGACCGCGAGTATCGAGTTTGTCTTCACATTACAAGTCGATATCGATCATCTAAACTACCATCACATAGAATAGAGCTGTGGTCATCATGATGAGCATCATCGTGATCAAACTGGTCTTCATCCGGTTCCTCCAACGCTCCCTCCTCTCTCCCGCTAGATAGTGGGCGTATCTAGATTCGGCCTCCGCCCTAGTGGTGTACCCTTTGTAACTATTACCGCTGAAACGGTGAACCTGTCTCCGACACTCCTCCCAGTTGTCGTAGACTCTGGGAACCTTACCCTTGTACACGACATACGACGGCATCTCTATGCACAAGCCAAACAACAGAAAATACATAAGCAATATGTAAGTATGCAACAAAAGGATCGAAAGAGAAAAGCAAGACATTAATAGCACGATTCATGGTCCTACTATTAAATAGCATCGATTACATCTAAGTTGAACGACTGTCCAAACCAAAGAGACATACGAATTCATTAACGTATAATTACAACATGAGACAATCAATGTTTCAGAACTACACATCACTACTTTCGACTCGACTCATCAGACAGGAACGTGGATGAAGCCGCCGTCTGTCGTGATGGTCATGAAATCGTGGTCGTTGTCACCCTGTATATGTAGCATTTCATCTATCTCACTGTTGTATGGTTTATATCTGAGGAAGAACTGCCCCGAGGTATGAAGGACATCTTGATGGATGATGTCCGCAAACTCCGACTGGATGCGAAAGAATTCTTGTCTGAGGTCCGCGTCCTGGACTGCCGACAAGCTCGCGGCCCAATCTTTGAGATTATCTGGTAGCAGAAGTTGATGATGGTCCCTTACGATCGCCCACATGTGATGGAGGGCGTAGTAGGAATCATTCTGACCGCCAGGCGGCTGCTTGATGCAGCAGAACTTCTTATTGTGTGAGAACATGTGCTTGCCGTACTTACGAACTGCCCTGGTGAAGGTGCCTCCAGATTTGGCGTAGGCGGGGAGAACATCATCAAGAACTTTCTTGACATTTGTGTAGTCTATCTTGGAGTTACGGTTCGGGTCTAAATACGTGGCCATGGAATATTTCGGGCTTAAGAGGATGAGTGTGCAATGTGTGTCACTGCACAGAACACGGAATGTTAGAAAAAAAAGAACGATCGAAATCTAAGAAATCATATGTTACGGGGCGGTTAAGGGATGACTTACTCGGGAAAGTAAGCCACAAGGAAGTTATCCTTATCTGGGTTTGCCAGAATGACGCCTTCGAGGTGTGAACTCGCAACTTGGCGGTCCCCAGCGCTGCTCAAGTGCTTGGCACGCATGTAGAAGGGGTCGACTATCACGATGTCCGGGGTCTTGCCTCTAATGATCCGCATCTCCATACTCAGCGAAAACAGCCGAACGAAGGTGTAGTGCAGCGGATGAAGGTTAAACATAGCAAAGATGTCATCAAACCGCAGGACGATCATACCCCCGATGTCGCCATCACAAAGCCCTTGCCCTCTGGCACCTTGGCCACGAAAACCAGGTATGCCACATCCTTCTCTCTGAGACGCCGCTTCTCCAAAGAAAGAACACTGTCGTGCAGACTCCGCATAGCACCGATTGCAGCATTCAGCATATTTGGCGGTAGCATCGCCCTACCCGCCACATGCACCCTCCTCGAGATATCCTTAGGTGAAGGTGGCCCGTCTTGAGCACGGATCGAACTCGGTGCCGGCTGGCTCGCACCGGAGCCCTTGTTAGTCTTTCGTTTCCGTCCCTTCTTCTTGATCTCCTGTAATGGGACCGAGTTCTGCTCACAGACCGCCTTCTTGAGCGTGCTGGGGCTGATAATATTTCGCACCTCAGCTATCTGAGGCTTGGTGAAGGCGGGAGCTGGAGGCGTGTCCTGAGAACTGAACGCCAGACGACGCCTGTTGCAATTGGATTTCTCCGCCGTACCAGCTAGATCGCGGTCGTCTTGGTTGGGTTCTTGAGAAAGAGGCCTGCAGAACTCGTCAGCGTACCCATGTTCAGCAAAGTAGTTATCAACTTTGGTAAATGTACCATCGTCGTTGTCGTCGCCGTCCGGATCCTATGCCATAGGGCTGTCCGGATCCTGTGCCATAGGGATGTCCGGCAGATCCGGTAGTGTTGCGGCGTTCTTGCCATGGCTTGGCGCCGGCACGACTGGCGGTCTTGTCTGTGGGGTGGTGTCCCCCGCCCCCAAACGAATCTGGCTCTTCGGCCAAAGCAGGGGCCAGTTTACGCAGGTGCTAAGGGTCACTCATCTTCTTCGTCGGCCCCAGCGGGTCGAATCGGAGGTAACAGCTCATCGCCGCCTGGCAGCACCCGAACCACTTCAACCCTATACATTGTGGGTGGCATCGGATTACCGTGGAACATGGGGTTGCCCGGTTGAACGATTCTGCCCTTGGCGACATCGACCAACTCGGCGCCCACGAGATGCAGAAGAGTGCAAGGAACGTCGGCGGTGCCCTGCGAAAACATGTACAGGGTGTCAGGGATGCCCAGTCAAAGGCAAGGAGATGAAGTCATCGGCCGAGAGGCTTGGTTACCGTGATGCCGTCGAGCTCGGCTAATGTCGAGGCACTGCCAACGGCGGGCGTGCAACTGACGGAGGGGGCGCTTGCTGGCGAGGTGCCGGCCGGCGTACACCCGGGTGCATTAAGCTCCAATGCCCGTGCCGGCGCCGGAGACACGAATACCGCCTCCGCTGGAGACACCAATGGCGCCGCCGCCGGAGACACCAATGGCGCCGCCTGCACACTGTGGGAGTTGCTGGCCGTGAAGCTGGGAATCGGGGGAGGCCCCTGTTGGCCGCCCGCAATCCACGTCGTCAGCCCATGAATCAACGTAGGCACCATGGCATTGAGCGTCATTCCAAGTTGTTGTTGCACTTTCTCTTGGACAAGCTCCGGAATCCGCGCCACTTGTGCCTTGAGTTCTTCAACCTCGCGCGTCTGGCTTTCCGAGCTGGTCTTTTTCTCCTTCCGCACACCAGCGGTATAGTATGACCCCCATTTTGTGGACAAGCCTTTGCCGGCCACACGACCAGCTGATGTCGGCTTAGTGAGCTTATCCTTGTTTTTCATTATGTTCAACGCCCTATTTAAAGAGGTGTCTAAAGGGGAGCTCTTAGACGACCCCGCTCTACTGCTTTCAGTGTCCTGCGAAAGGAACGTGAACCATTTAGAAATATTGGGGATTAATTAGAGTGCAACCATATGGAGCTAATTACGCGGGGGTGTATTCCTTACCAGAAGAAGCTCAAGCGCCCTGGTCTTCGGATCCGTGGTAAGCTCCTTTGTTATCGGGTCCTCCTTGTACCGGGCCCTGACATAGTTCCTGGTCTGCTTGTCACCGCTGTATTTCTCGAAGCGGGGTGGTAGGCCTTGCTCGGCACGCTCCGCGTCCTCCTTGTCCCATATAGGCTCCGCCACTCTGTAACCACCGGGACCGAGTTTGTGTTCCCCTAAGTTCAAATCCCGCATTTCTTTCCCCCACTGACTTGATTCGGAGGTTGCACTCCTCTCACACTTGATCTTGAACTCCTTGTACTCATCTTCGCTCATCAAAGGATATTTCGCCTTGATCTTCTCATAACTATCACCTTTATCAATCATTCTCTTCACCACGCTTTTCCAAGTAGACAGGGCCGTGCTCATCTTCGTGAGGGCGGCACTGTTCACTTTATTCCCTGAGAGGCGTGTGTTTTCAAATTCGGCGGGGAACCTGTATTGTTCGTGCAGCTTCGTGCAGAGGAGGTTGCGCAAATTCCCTCGGTCCTTATGTCTAAGGTTCTCCGTGTTGATCGAGACGGAGCTCCGGAGAATGCACCCGAGCTGAAGCGAGTAGCCCTTGACTATATGTTTGGGCTCCGTTGGATTCCCGTCGGAGTCCACTTGAGTGAATTCCTCCTTGAGGGCGCGGAGCGCATGCGGGCGCCGGTCCTTCCTTTGCTTCTTCGGTTGGCTGCCATCTATGTGTGCGCCGCCATCATCAGTGGTGGCATCCTCGGCGGCACCATCAGTGGTGTCATCCCCGACACCACTAGGGGTTGTGTAATCAGGATCGGTGTCTTCCGTGGCGTCCTCATAGCGGTGAGGTTGTTCCTCCATCTCCTGGGACAGCTCCCAGAATTTCTTGCCGCCCGAACCACCGGCCTCATCGTTGTGGGCCATGTTTCGCTCTAAATAGGAAAAAAGTTTGGTCAAAAAGTTGGTTATTGTCAAGGAACAAGATCATGGTCTCATCATTTAGGGTTTGTCGACACCGAGGCACCCTAAAAGCCTAAGCTTTCATCATTTAGGGTTTGTCGACGCCGAGGCACCCTAAAAGCCTAAGCGTACATCATTTAGGTTCTCATGGACACCGAGGCATCCGGGGCAGCCAAGTTAAGTTTTCATCATTTAGGGTTTATCGATGCCGAGGCACCCTAGGTTGGGCCTAATCACTTGGCACTAATCACTTGGCTCTATTACCACCTATGGTTTAATGCAGCAAGAATGGCGGGGCAGTTGATCCTACTTAACTAAGTACTAAGATACCCCGGCCCATGCATTAGTCGCAAGTACCCCATATGTCCTATTTTTAGCAAAGTCATGCTAAAATTCACGGAAAATTTCAGCATGACCTTTGCTGAAAATAGGACATATGGAGTACCCGAATTTGCCGGAACGGAAGTTAATCGACATTCTGGCAAACTCAAGGGCCTCTCGGGGTACCTGCAAATTCATCAAGACACAATGGTCGGAGACAAAACCCAGCCACAGACCATATGGTCCTCTGCTTTCATATGGACAAAAATCAGCTCAACTTATGTGAGCTTCCATTCCAGATATAATATGTCTCCCAACAAAAAATCATCAATAGTTTAGCAAGTCTGTACAAACACAGAAATAATGACAAATGTATTTTACAGGTCATGGCATTGTTTTTACTATATGCACCATGGCAAATTTCTTTTCTTTTTGCAACATGGCAAATTTCTTTTGCACCGGGCCATGGCAAATATAGTCTATGCATCATGAAAATTATAGTGTATGGATCATGGCATTTTTTATTCTACATTTTTATTCTATGGATCATGCCAGGAAATTATAGTCTATGCATTTTTTTAATCTCTGGATCATGATCTAACAAAATTGCCATCTCCCATGGCAAATATAGCCTATGCATCATGGAATTTATACTGTATGGATCATGGCATTTTTTTTGTCTATAGGATTATTGTTTGTGTGCATACATGCAGAGTATCAGCTCAGAGGTCCCTGTTTAACAGTGATAAGTCAACGACAAGGAACATCAAGCTTATAATAAAATCTCTTAGAACCTTATGAGAGTATGTACATATACAGATTTTGTTTACTAGCTTGGCACATGTCAAGTCTCACTTGCAGGCGCACATTTTTTCTTTCAAAGCACACCTCTTTGTTTCAGCTATCTATATATCTTGTTCTATGTTGCATTTTTAATTCCTGATGTTAACAAGAGTGTTTGTCAAAAGGAAAAACAAAGTTCATGGCAGTGTAGCTAGCTTCTCATGCATCCCTCTTATCATCTAGCTAGCTAACACTTGAATCCATGGAGGTCCAAGATTTTCTTTATAATTATTAGTATATCATCATATGAACAGATAAATCCTGAAAAAAATTATGAGCAGAGAGAAAAAGAAAGGAAAGAATAGTAGCAGTAGTACTACTACTAGCTAGCTAGCTAGCTAGCTGGTACTGATCTAGCTTCTGCATGCATTTCTTTGAATTTTGTGTGGAGTGGACTAGAATACAAGAATACAAGAATGCATACATGATCAGGAGTACATCAAAATCTATTGATTAGTTCTTGTGCTCATCCAGTAGCAACATCTTTCATACATGATCAGTAGTCATGTACCAAATTTTTATTTAAACTGAATTTGCAAATCACCAAGAACTCTACTAGTTTCAGACTAGATTTACAGTAAATACACTAGAGTATTTGACCAGTAGTCATGTGAACTCTTTGAATTTGTAAACACTTCTAGACTTGAGCATTGAGAGTTCACAATTGCAAAAAATGTCCCTTGTTCCTGAACTTGTATTGTACTCCATTCATTCAAGCGGAAAGAAACAAACAAGGTTTGAAGAAGAATGAATCCATGATGCTTCCAGACTTGAGCATTGAGAGTTTCAGACTAGAACTCACCTCGATGGATGCGGTCGTAGACGAGGTCGTAGATGGCGGTGGAGCAGAGACAAGGTCACAGACACGGTCGTGGTGCTCCAGTGGACGCGCCTGCATCAATCGTTTGAATTGGCATTCAATCAAACACCTCACAGGCAAGAACAGAAGGTGGAGACAAGGAAGAGAGGGGATCGAGCAGAGAGGGAGAGGGCAAGGAGGGAGGAGCAGAGAGGGAGAGGTGGGAAATGGAGGCGGGGGTGAGTTGGATGGGGTACCTGCGGGCGTAGAAGACGGGGGCGTCATCGGGGACGAAGACGTCGACGCTGTGCATGTTGCCGCCGCGGGAGGCGATGCAGTCAGAGATCCGGGACGGTGAACTACACGCGAAGGCCAGGGGAGTCGAGTCAGTCTAGGGGGAGGGAGCTTACGGGCAGAGGAGGACGGGCGGAGGAGGAGAGGGCTTACGGGCGGCGGCGAGACGGTTGCGGGTCGGCGGTGGTCGTCATCCTGCACCCCGTGCGGTCGGCGGCGGCGGGATGGTTGGGGGCCGCGGCGGCTTGCTGTCCGGTGGGCGGCGGAGGAGCTGCAGTGGTGGGGGCGCGGGGGCGGCGGCGCACGTAGGGGTGGCGGCGTCGTGGGTCGTCGGGGCAGCGGCGCGCAGGGGCTGAGAGATGTGAGATGGGATCGGCCGGGGATTGGGGCCGAGATTTTAGTCGGGGGAGGTATAGCAATGGCGCACCACCTAGCGGTGCGCCATAAGTAAGTTTTTTTCTAATAGCAATGGCGCACCCTCCTCTGGTGCGCCATTAGTAACTTTTTTTCTGATAGCAATGGCGCACCCTCCTCTGGTGCGCCATTAGTAACATTTTTTTCATTATTTCTTGTTGCATCTAATAATTTGTTTTTTTATCAAATTTGTTATTTTCATGAGGACTAGAACAAAAGATGTCATCAAATATCATCAATTTTTTTTTTGAAAATATCATCAAATTTGTTTTTTAATTTTTAATTGAAAATATCATCAAATTTGTTATTTGAAGATATCATCAAATTTCTTATTTCAAAATATCATCAAATTTGTTATTTAAAAATATCTTCAAAAAGTGGGGGAGGGTGCGGGTGTCGGCGGCGGCGGTGGAGCGGGCCAGGGGAAGGTGCGGGGTGTCGGCCGGCGGCGGTGGAGCGGGGGAGGGTGCGGTGGGTCGTCGGCGGCGGTGGAGCGGGGGAGGGTGGGTGGGTCGTCGGCGGCGGTGGAGCGGGGGAGGGTGCGGGGGGTCGGCGGCGGTGGAGCGGGGGAGGGTGCGGGGGTGCTCGGCGTCGAGGGGGATCTGGCGAGGGGGATAGCTATCGAGAGGGAGGGGGATCGAGATCGAGTGTCCTCATGAATATTCAATATTTTTCATATTGAATACAATCGATCTTCTGTAGGCCCGAGAAATATTTTTTCATATTGAATACAAAAATATTCATGATATCAAAAAGTGCCCGAGAAATGAAGGCTACAATTTAAATACAATCGATCTTAGCTAGCTATCTGTTCACAATCTTCTTGCCCTTCTTTTTCGCAAATGGAGTTCTTCTGTGGAACGGACGTCCTTTAGGTAGGGTGGTCCTGCTTCTTCTTGTGGTGTATGCTACTACTTCATCGTCGTCGTCATGTTCGATCTTCGGGTCGCCGTACTTGTCGAAGTCTTGCTCATTGGCTACTCCATCCATTCCGATGATCTTCCTTTTGCCTCTCCTCACGACAACACGACTGGGCTTTGACGGATCGGTAATGAAGAAGCATTGGTCCACTTGTGAAGCCAGTACCCATGGCTCATTTTTCGCGGTGACGTTTGCGCCCGCGGTCTTGGATTTGGCTTCGGGTATAACCATGGTGGTGAAATACCAGTCTTCTTTTAGGACGCTATTGGCCCATCTGACACGGAACATCGGGACCTTCTCTCCAGCGTAGCTCAGCTCCCAGATCTCCTCGATCCTTCCATAGTATCTGTCCTTGTCGTTACCGGTGTAGGATTCAATCGTTACCCCGGAGTTCTGATAACCATCGCTCTTCATGTCCTTGTCCTCGGTGTAGAATGTGTAGCCGTTGATATCGTATGCCTCATAGGTCATGAGGTTGTGCTCGGCTCCCTGTGACAAGGCGAATATGAGTTGTTCTTCCGCGGAAGAATCCTCATGTAAAGGGTACGACAGAAGCTTCTGCTTGAACCAATGCGTGAAACATTAGTTGTGCTCTTTGAGTATATCTCCGTCCGTCCTCTGTTGGCCTCGGTCATTGTACGTCTTCTCAATAAAGGTTTTGTGATCTACCACCCAAGGATCGACCACGTCTATGTGTTGTAGCGCGACTAGGTTTGCTCTTTCAAAGTCGGCGAGTCGACCCTCGAAGTCGACATGCATTTCGCGGCGACCCTCACGGTGACCCCATCCAGCGAGCCTGCCGAGGTGCCTGTTGACGGGCAGACCAACGGGGTTCTCGATGCCTAGATAATTCGTGCAATAGGAGATGCACTCTTCGGTCAGAAAGCCCCTGGCTATACTTCCCTCTGGACATGACATGTTGCGAATGTATCCTTTAATGACACCATTCATCCTTTCAAACGGCATCATGCTGTGCAGGAACGTCGGCCCAAGTTGGATGATATCCTCCACGATATGGACCAGCAGATGCACCATAACGTCGAAGAATGCGGGCGGGAAGTACATCTCAAGCTCGCATAGTATCACCATGATCTCTTCCTGTAGCCTTCTGAGTTGCCTCACGCCAATCGACTTCCAAGAGATGACGTCGAAAAAGTTGCATAGGCCAAATAGCGTTTCACGGACGTGCGCGTCCATGATTCCACGGATTGCAACTGGAAGTATCTGCGTCATCAGCACGTGACAGTCGTGAGACTTCATCCCACTGAACTTCTGCTTCGCTAGGTCTAGGTATGTGCTTATCTTCCCCGCGTAACTGTAAGGACGTTTTACTCCTAGGAGGCAGGTGAAAAACTGCTTGATCTCCTCCTGACTTAGAGTGAAGCACGCGGGAGGGTAGTCATTTCCGGTCTTCTTGGCCTTTTTGCCTTTGCGACGACTTTCTGTGTCCTGCTTCGCCTCATCATCATCATCATCATTAGCGTGAAGCTCCTGCCTGATGCCCTTTGATTTCAAGTCTGCCCTTGCTTTCGGCCCATCTTTGGTCCTCTCTGGCATGTTGAGCAGGGTACCAAGCAGACGCTCGCACACGTTCTTCGTGATATGCATGACATCAAGGCTGTGAGGCACACGGTGGATCTTCCAGTACGGCAAGTCCTAGAAAACAGACCTCGTTTTCCATACCTTCAGCAGCGGCTCTGGCGCCTTTCGCTTCTTTCCCGGCTCTGGCGCCTTTTGCTTCTTTCCCGGCAGTGGGCAGTCTTTCCAATTTTTCAACAGCTCGTCTATTTCCTCGCCGCTCCTCGTACACGGGCGTTTTCGGGGTTCGGTTTCACCATCGAACAGATCCTTGCGTTTCCTCCACGGGTCATCGTCGTGAAGCCACCTTCGATGTCCCATGAACACGGTTTTCGAAGACCCGGGATCTCTATCTAGCTGGCGATATGTTGTGTCATCCATGCACCTTACGCATCCAGAAAATCCGTGGACTACCTGCCCCGCGAGATATCCGTAACCGAGATAGTCATGCACCGTCGTGAGCAGTGCGGCTCTCATAGGGAAATATTCTTTCTCTGCGGCGTCCCACGTATTGGCTGGCGTTTTCCACAGCGTGTCTACCCCCTCCTTCAGCAGCCCCAGATACAGATTGATGTCGTTCCCTGGTTGTTTCGGCCCTTCAATTAGCATACTCATGTGAATGTACTTCCTCTTCATGCACAACCAGGGGGGAAGGTTGTACATCCACACAAACACAGGCCAGGTGCTATGTGTGCTTCTCTGGCTGCCAAACGGATTGACTCCATCGGTGCTCGCGCCCAGCACGATGTTCCTTGGATCCTTCCCAAATTCTGGGTATTCGAAGTTCAACGCTTGCCACTGGCTCGCATCCTTAGGGTGACTCAGCATCTTGTCTTTTTTATTTATCTCCGGATCATTTCCATCATCTTCCCGCTTCTTCTCCTCCCTATCCGCATGCCAACGCAGGAGCTTTGCTACCTTAGGGTCCGCGAAATACCGCTGCAGACGAGGAGTGATCGGAAAGTACCACACCGATTTTCGAGGAGCTTTCTTCCTCTTCTTGTATCGAGTGACGCCGCACACTGGACATATGGTAGACTCCGCGTGCTCGTCCCGATAAATGATACAATTGTTCATGCACACATGGTATTTCACATGCGGTAAATCCAGAGGTCACACGATTTTCTTTGCCTCCTCGAAACTGGTTGGGCACTTGTTCCCCTTGGGAAGACGTTCGTGCCAGAATGGCATGTTCTTGTCGAAGCATGCGTCGGTCATTTTGTGTTTTACCTTCATCTCCAGAGCCATGAGCGTTACTTTCAGGCGGGTATCCTCGGGCCTGCATCCTTCATACAATGGAGTAACCGCGTCTATCTCCAGTTGATCCAGCTTGGCTTTCTCTCGGGCGGCAGCTCTTGCGTTATCCGTCTGCTTGAGAAGCAGCTCTTGAATATGAGGGTCCTGCACCCAGCCTCCATCGTTGTCTGCTCCGGCATCTTCATCTTCATGATCATGCCCTTCGTCTTGATATTCCTCATCATCATGTACGACATCTTCTACATGATGACTATGTACAGCATCACCGTTGTGATCATGTCCTGGAGATTCTTCGTCTTCTCGCCTGCCCTCGCCGCGGTGGTACTTGTCTTGTTGCCCTTCCTCATTTCTTGCCCGGCCCCGGCCATGGGCGACTTCATAGTCATCTTCATCACCTTGCCACCGATAGCCATCCATGAAACCACGCAAGAGCAGGTGGTCCCGCACCTGCCCGGAATCCGGGTCCACAATAAGGCTCTTCACCTTGCATCTTCGACACGGACATCTTATCTCCGTCTCGTTCTTTTGAAGCATCTCGGCCTTCGCGGAGCTCAAAAACCTATTCACGATGCCTTCAGTCATCGTGCGGACCATGGTCGCCTGCGGGGTAGAGCAAAACGATATTTTAGAACCAAGAAAAAATTTGGCATGACCTTCCCTAAAAATAGGACCAAAAAGAATGCATAGTGCCAAAATTCTCGCCGAAACGGAAATGAATCAAAACATTCCGGCAAAATATTGGCAACTATCGCATTTCAAATACCGGTACCTTCAAACACAAACATATATGCAACACCACAAACACATGCAACACCACAAACATACATAGATCTAGCTAGGCCACAAAAAGTGCATGTGCACGTTGTTGGAGCGTGCTAGGGAGAAAAAAAGTAGATCTACATCATGAAGATAGCTTTCCCCTTACTTACCTATCAAAAAAAGGTAATTTCACCACTTAATTTTGATGAGTCTATGGTGCAAATGAGGTGAGGAGGAGGAGGCAGCCGAAAGCTTGGAGAAGGAGGTGGAGGGAATGAAGTGGGGAAAGTGAGTGGGTAGGTGTGGGGCTATCCAAAATATCTTGTTGGGGTCCCAGGTTACTAATGGCGCACCACAAGGAAATGCGCCATTAGTAACCCTGGTTACTAATGGCGCACCTGCAGGTGGTGCACCATTAGAAGTTTTGCAAAAAAGTAAAAAATATAAATATATATACTAATGGCGCACCATGTAACAGTGCGCCATTACTAGTTTAAACTAGTAATGGCGCAATGTGAACAGTGCGCCATTACTAGTTTAAACTAGTAATGGCGCAATGTGAAACGGTGCGCCATTAGTAGTTTTGCAAAAAAAAGAATAAGAAAAAAATTACAGTAATGGCGCACTCTCTGCCTGGTGCGCCATTACTAGTTAGAACTAGTAATGGCGCATTGTCGACCTGATGCGCCATTAGTATGTATGGAAAAATGGAAAAAAATTAATACTAGTGGCGCACCCTGTTTCTGGTGCGCCATTAGTGTCTTCCACACTAATGGCGCATCACCAATAGGTGCGCCATTAGTATATAGTAGTGGCGCACTACTTCTCTGGTGCGCCATTAGTATCAATCCTATCTATAGCCCTTTTCCTAGTAGTGATAGCCTAACAGGTAACAAACAAGCATTCGAATCAAGCAATACAGCAAAGCAGACAACTAAACTATTTGTAATACTGTAGGATTACAGGTTGATGGAACAAGCCAAGAAAGCAGCCCACACACATTACATTTCACATGTACTAAAACACACTGGCTTACCATATGTTGCTGTGAAGCCTTGCTGCTGTTGCAATGTTCTTTGAAGATATTCGTCAGCATCCCGTGGTTGCAAATCTAGTTATTGTAATTTATTCTTCACCCTCTATTTAGGTAAAATTAATTTTAATCGCATGCACTGGTTCAAATTTATCATCAATGGTTCATCTAAACTAAAGAAAGAAGGGTGTGTGCTTACACGACAATATATGTGCTTCATTCTATTTTTATGCTTGTTCGAGATGCCAGCCCCAAAAGAACAAATAATTTGCTAGATGTGGTTGGCAACTCCATAATTAATAGAAGCATCAAATTAGTTATGGAACTTGGGAAGATCAAGAACGCACAAAAAGTAATGGACAGAGGCTCGGAGCAGTGATGTAATAGCTAGCATCAGAAAATATAGGGTAAAACGAACGAAAAGCAGCGGAACCACATGCTAGTTTGCTGATGTGTAATTAAGCATAGAGAACATGAAGCAGTCTGATGGAACCAACATCTGGCATCAGAACAACACCATTATTATAAATATAGCATGCAAGAAGTAAAATAGTAGGCGGTGATATCTAGGAAGTACAATAATACTTAGGACAAAACTAAAGCATTGTAACTATATGTGCACTAGTTTGTAACTTAGCACATGTAACATGTTCACTGCCAGAAGTATGGCCCTACATGTGCAAGCTAATGTGTCTCATGAAAAATTGAATGATGTCATGAAGAAATTCAAAGGTACGGTGCTTATGCTAAGAAAGTCAACGTAGGCGCCGACCATTGGATAATAGTACATGGTTCTTGGCGGCATATGGGTATCATTGTCATACTTGATAGCTAAGGATCGACGATGGTGCTTGTCTTGTGGTTGAGTTTTGGCCAGCTATCGCCGTTGCTGCAGCGGCTCCGGTGCTTCGGTTGGGGCACCTGTCAACATACAAGAAAGCTCATTTGTGGTAAGTGAACAGTTGCACGATAGATAAGAGAAAACCGAAGGAGTAAAAATCGATATAACCTGATGAGGCTGCGGCGTCAGTAAAGCAGGGCCGGTGGAGTTGAATATGGCGTCCGTGGAGCGGGTCCGGTGCAGTCACTACTAGAAAACAGGCTATAGATAATATAGACACTAATGGCGCATTATACATGCGGTGTGCCACTACTATATAGTAATGGCGCACCTATACATAGTGCGCCATTAGTATCTAAAATAGTAATGGCGCACCTAGTAAAAAGTGCGCCATTACTATGTTTGACCAAGCTTCGACCCACTTCTGGACATAGTAATGACGCACTTTTCCCTGATGCGCCATTGCTATTTTTGATACTAATGGCGCACTTTTCCATGCGGTGCGTCATTGTGGTTTTGTAGGTAAGTGCCATAGCCCGACCGCCCACCATCTCTCTCCTCTCTCTCGCACGGAACCCTATCCTCTTCTCCCTCACCCCACGCACACACACACGCGTCTCTCGGCCTTGCCCTGGCCCTGATCCATGCCACCTCCCAGTGCACCCTCCTCTTCCTACGCGGCGGCCCTTGCCCTCCTCTCTCTTCGGTCCCCTTCGCGCCTCCTCGCGGCAGTCACAACCAAGGAGCCCGAGCTCGGCAGCGACGGATCGGAAGGTGAATAGGCAACTAACGAGATGGCGTCTCCCACCTCCCACCTCCCACCCCACCTCCGGCGATCTCCTCCCACCACCACTAAAACCCTAATCTTTCCCTACTAATCTCTCCGGCGTCTCCCCCTCACTCAGGGGTCATGGTTTTCTCATCAGGATCAACCTTGGCTTGGACTTCTCCAAGGGTTTGGAGTTTGCGGATAAAGTTTTCAGATCTACTGGTTTTTCGGTCCACCCTACGGAGGACACAGGTCACTTCAAGTTGGTGGTGTCCTTTAGCCGTCATGTTTTCAGGCTTGGTGATCATTCTATGGTGGCGGCTCTGGAGGCTGCTGTTGGTGGATTTGCGATCGAGTTGGGTGTCTCATGTTTACGTGACAAGGTTTATTCCTTCAACGTTTCTTCCAAGCAAGTTGGTTTCTTTATTGTTGATCTTCGATCTTTTGCTTGCCCGCAATTCAAATGTTATTTTAATCTTTGGGGCCGTGGAGGACCAAATTGGGTTCATGAGTTTAAACTTTGGAAGTTGCAAAGTGATGCAGAATGGATCTTAGTTACTCCATCTAAGAGACGGGCGGCGCTTGGGATGATCTCTATGCATAAACCACCGTCTAAGTCCTCTTTTAGATCTTCTGGTTCTGTGCAAAAGAAAATTTCTTTTGCAACATTCCAAAGCTATGATGCATGCAAGGGTTATAGATATTCGGCCACGCAGGATTGTATTGATACAGTTTCTGATGCTGGATATGTTGTCTCGGCAAATGAGCGTTTGATCATTCGACCATCGCCGCCGGCGAATCTCCAGTGGACTGTTGCTTCTCCGTCGATTGTTTTCGGTTCTGTTGATCCGCCGCGGATTCAACGGAATTCATCTGAGGCTGTTAGTTTGTTCTTCTCTACTCTCGTTTCTCCTGCATCCCATGTTGGGCCAGCCCTGCATGATGGGCTACAGCCCACCACCCAGCCAATGGATATCCCGTCTACTCAGGAAGCTGCTGATTTGTTTCATGAGATGGTCAATGACATGGTGGACCGTGTTCTAACTTGTTCCAACTGTCACCAGCGGGGCCACTTGTCGGTCTCTTGTCCTATTTGCCTGGCTTGCTCACGTTATGGTCATCGTCGTCGGGATTGCATTAATTGGGCCCAGGATAATGGTTATGTTTGGAGAGTTAAGCACACGAAACAAAATCCAGAAAAATCTCCACTGTTGATTCCCATGCCCGCCACAAGTCAGCCTCCTACTCCATCGCCTAGGGACTCCTCGGGTATAGAGACGACCCACGCGCTAGTGCAAACGAGTCCCATCACGTCTTCACCCCTTCCCATGCACCACCAACCTGCTCCACCTCCACCAGAGCAAGACATGGCAAACTTTCCCCTGGATCCTCTTGAGTTCCTTCCACCGGGGTTAGAGTTCATCAATGGAGGGCCAACCCGCGTGCCTTGGACTTTCTACTCTCCAGCCACTGCGCCGGACCGTCGCCATGAGC
Source organism: Triticum urartu (assembly GCF_003073215.2). Taxonomy (NCBI): domain Eukaryota; kingdom Viridiplantae; phylum Streptophyta; class Magnoliopsida; order Poales; family Poaceae; genus Triticum; species Triticum urartu. The sequence continues at coordinate 260,543,781 of NC_053027.1, forward strand.
AGTTTTCCATTGGCTTTGTTGAGCCTCCGCCGCCACCTGGACAGATTCATCACTTCCAGCAACTGGTTAGTGATTTTGTGATGACTCAGCTTCACCGTAACGTTCTTAGTGATCAGCAATGGAATGAGGGTGTTGGTTTGTTTGAGTTCCGATCTCCTGCATCTAGGCATGCCATTATAAATCATCCTCCTTATGATCTTGGCAATGGTCACTTTGTTCGGTTTGTTCCTCATGATCAAGGTATCAATCACAGAGCTATTCAGGGTTTTCGTAGGGGCTGGATTATGATGTTAGGTGTTCCTTTGGATTACCGCAAAACACAGCATATTTCTGAGGCAGTTAGCACCTTTGGTCGTTTTCATATCTGGCATCAGGATGATCCGCGGCTAGTCAGGACTCTTGTTTATGTTTCTTTCCCAAGCCCTCAGCAAGTACCTAGGGATGTTGTCTATCGTAAGTATGCAGACTTTGGAGCTACGCGTCTTTCTTGGACAGCACCTATCTATGTGCTCTCTGCAGAATTTGCTGACATTATGCCAGCTGATGAAGATCCGATGCCTTTCAATGGAAACCCTCATCCGCTGCCCGGGAACATGCCTTTTGATGATGTTAACTTTGGCATGCCTGAGTTTCCAGAGCTGGGCTGGAATGAGGACCCTCATGCTCACAATGATGATCCGCAGCCTCATAACCAGCATGACAATGTCATTATTGAGGAGATTCATGAGGATGAAGCACTACCTGCTTCTCAAGAGTTAGTGGTTTTAGAGAACTCGGGGGCTGTTGATTCTGCTGAGGGATCTGTCAATAATCAGCAAGGTGTTGTGGCAGCCTATGTGCCTCCTCTGATCCAGCCTCATGTTGTTATTGGTCAAGTTCTGACAGTTTTCAGACCAGAGCTTCCTCCGGTAATGCAATGGACAAGATCTTTTTGGTGTATGATGCTAGTCTTTGATACAATGCACATTCCTCGAGGGTTACAGTTCTACAGTCCTTTTAAACCAATTCTACTGTCTAAGCGCTCTTGGGAGGTATCTTTCTCTTACTCTGCTATGAAGAACAAGCTGGTTTTTCATCCTTCACCTGTTCGTCGGATGGTGAATATTCCAAGGAAGCCTCCTGTTGCTCGTGCACTTTGTTTTGACAATGTTGCTGAGGATTGTGCCATGGTTGATCCAGCTTTGTCTGCTGTTGAGATGTATGCCTTCAATTTCTCTGCAGCCCCAAGTCAGCGTCCAGCTCGTGCTCGTAAACCAAAGTCTGTGATTGTTGAGTCTGAGGTTAGGCGCAGTGCCAGGCTCTCAGCCCTACGTGATGGCTTCAGGCATTCTAATCCAGCCAAGTCCCCTATGAAGAAACCTGCAGCAAAGCCTCAGAAGAAGCGCAAGGTTACTGTGGATGGTGAACTACCACGGGCTCCTCCTCACGATGCAGATCAACCTACTGTGCCACCGCCCACGCCAATCAATGTGCTGCAGCAGGTTGGTCTTCGCCTCGGCATTGGGCCGGAGAAGCTCACTAAGGAGAAGCTTGAGGCTTCCTCTTCCAAGTCTTCTGCTCCTCCTAGTTCCGATGATAGCTGATCATTTCATTTGGTGGGGTTTATGGTTAACCCTTGTGAAAACCATTTATCTACACTTATCTTTTAGGCTTTGTCTGAACTTTTATGCTATCCCTTGGCTGAACTGGTACTGTCATTATGTGATAGTCTTTTGCTATTACTTTATTATGGTCTGTAATGAATCAGAATGATGTTAGAGATTGGAAAGTTCTTTGTTGGAATGTGCGAGGTCTGAATTCAGATGACAGAAAGCGTGCAGTTCGTCAGAAAATCGATGGAAGTGCTTGTTCCATTGCTTGCCTCCAAGAAACAAAATGTGAGGTCATTGATCAGCGTTTCATCCGTAAGTGTTGTCGACGACGTTTCGATCAGTTTATCCATGTGCCTTCGTCTAGAGCTTCGGGTGGGTTGTTAGTCGTATGGAATACTGCTTTGTTTGCTGGAAAGCTAATTGAGTCCAATAGTTTTGGTATTATGGTGGAGTTCAAGTCTGTTCATAACTCCCAAACCTGGACTCTAGTTTCAGTCTATGGACCCTGTCAAAACCCAGCTAGAGATAATTTTATTAATTGGTTGCATGATATAATTATCCCTGATGATGCTAACTGGCTGTTACTGGGTGATTTCAATTTCATGCGATCAATGGAAAATAGGAATAAACCAGGTGGTGATATTAATGACATGTTCATCTTTAATGAGGTTATTGGGCATCTGGGCTTAATTGAATTACCTATCAAGGGCAGAAAGTACACTTGGACAAATATGCAAACTGCTCCTTTGCTTGAACAGATTGATTGGTTTTTTACAGCCCCTTCATGGACATGTTCTTATCCTAACACTATGGTCCTACCTCTGGCTAGAACCACTTTAGATCATGTGCCATGTTTGGTGCAAATCAAAACCACTATTCCAAAGGCCAAAGTGTATAGATTTGAAAATTACTGGACTAATTTGCCTAGTTTTCTTGATTGTGTCAGTGAATCTTGGAGTAGGCCAGTTCATAAGAGATCTTCTGCTGCTATAATATCTACAAAGTTCAAAGCTCTCAGGCAGGCACTCAAACATTGGCACATTAGCCTTTCCACCGTCAAGGCTCTAATTTCCAACTGCAATAAAGTAATTCTTTGTCTGGATGGTCTTGAGGAGTTAAGGCCTTTGTTTGGGCCTGAGGAAAATTTTAGGAAAATTGTAAAGTTGCATTTGGAGGAAACTCTAAGGTTGCAATTTATCTACTGGAAGCAGAGATGTACCATTAGAAACATTAAAGTGGGAGAGGAAAACACCAAATTTTTCCATGCCATGGCCACAGAGAGATACAGGAATAACTCTATTTCTAGTATAACTTCTGATGATGGGCAAGTGACCTCTGATCATGCATCAATTGCTGGACTATTTTTGCAGGAGTTCAAGCAGAGGATGGGATGCACAAATAATACACAAATGGGTTTTGATATGCCAAATATTATCAAGAAGGTTCAGGGACTAGATGACTTGACCAAGCCCTTTTCTGAGCAGGAAATTGATTGTGTTATTAAGGAAATGCCTCCTGACAGAGCACCTGGGCCAGATGGTTTCACTGGCCTTTTTCTTAAGAAGTGTTGGCACATAATTAAAGATGACTTTCATCAACTGGTCAAAGAGTTGTCTGAGGGGCACCTTGATTTGGAGTGTATCAACAGTTCTCTCATAACCTTGATTCCAAAAAAGCTTTCACCTGAGGGTTTGAATGATTACAGGCCAATATCTTTGACAAATACCTGTTTGAAATTCCTCACTAAACTTTTGGCAAACAGGTTGCAGAAGGTCATCCTTTCCTGTATTCATAAAAACCAATATGGGTTTATTAAATCCAGGTCAATTCGGGATTGTCTAGCTTGGTTCTTTGAGTATATCCACCAGTGTAATGCTTCAAAGAGACCAATAGTGCTGCTGAAACTGGATTTTACTAAAGCCTTTGACACTATTGAGCATGATGCCATTCTTAGAATCTTAAGATACAAGGTTTTTAATGACAAATGGATTTCCTGGATGCAAACTATTTTGTCTTCTGGTTCTTCTTCTGTGCTTCTTAATGGTGTTCCTGGTAACCATTTTAAATGTAAGAGAGGAGTCAGGCAAGGAGACCCAATGTCACCTCTTCTTTTTGTCCTTGCTGCTGACCTGCTTCAGTCTGTTGTCAATGACATGTGCAGTAAAGGAATTCTGACTTTGCCAATCCCTTCCAACAGCCAGGATTACCCCATTGTTCATATGCTGATGATACACTAATTGTGTTGCCTGCTATTGATCATCAACTGCTTTCTCTTAAAGACATGCTTGATGTCTTTGCTGCCACAACAGGATTATCTGTGAATTTTACAAAATCCCTTATGGTGCCTATGAACATGTCATCTGATGAAGCTAACAGGTTGGCCTCAATTCTTGGATGTAGTATAGGAACCATGCCTTTTACTTACTTGGGTCTACCCATGGGGACTACAAGGCACTCAATCCAAGACCTCATGCCCCTTGTGCATAGGATTGAAAGAAGATTGTTTGCCACTTCATGTTTTCTGAATCAAGGTAGCAGGTTGCAGTTGCTCCAGTCTGTTTTAACATCAATGCCCATATACTTCCTGTGCACACTAGTCATCCCAACTGGAATTTTGAAGCAAATTGAAAGGATTCAGAGACAATGTCTATGGAGAGGGAACTTTGATACTCCAAGACAATCTCTGGCTCCTTGGGACTTGGTATGCTTACCAAAAAACAAAGGGGGTCTTGGTGTGCTTAATCTCAGGGTGCAGAATGAGGCCTTGCTTATCAAGTTCTTGCACAAATTTTATAATCATCATGACATCCCCTGGGTTGGCCTTATTTGGAATGCCAGTATGCCAACTCTGTCCCTCATACTACCACACTCTGTGGATCGTTTTGGTGGCATGATGTGTTTAAATTGGCTGACAAATATTGTCAGATGGCTACTCCAACGTTGGGTGATGGTAGGTCCATTCTCTTTTGGTCTGACAGATGGATGGTTGAGCTTAAGGGTTCCTGTCTCAGTGAAAAATTTCCCAGGCTCTTCTCCTTTGTTATTGATGAGCAGCTTTCAGTGTCTGATGTGCTTTCCTAGGAGTTTTTGTCAAATTTGCATTTGCCCCTCTCTACACAAGCCTTTGCTGAGCTTGAATGTCTTCAACAGCTGACTCATGCTTATTCTTGCTTTGCAACTCATGACGCATGGATTTGGCCTTTCATAAGGGTTGTTTCAGACCCAAATCCTTCTATGTGTATGAGCATCAGCATATTGTTGTTGATCCAATCTTCCAATGGATTTGGAAATCTTCATGTACATTGAAAATCAAAATGTTTGGTTGGTTACTGCTGAGAGATCGTTTAAACACCAGAGACATGCTACTCAGAAGGCATTGGCATGTGGAAGATCATACTTGTGTCCTATGTCCATATCTGATCCATGAAGATCGTGCACATCTGTTCTTCTCTTGTAATTTTAGCATTAGAGTCTGGAATTACTTGCAGATTATCTGGGACCCACAGCCTGGGATGACAACATACAACATGGCAGTAAAGGCTAGGAAGGATTTTGGGCATTCTTTCTTCACTGAAGTGGTCTTTACAGCATCTTGGAACATTTGGATCTTGAGGAATGGCAAGGTTTTCAGGAATGAGACACCTTCTTTCAGCGCATGGAGACATAACTTCATCCATGACATAACCCTTCTTTCTCATAGGATAAAATGTAAATACAAGGATAGCCTTCTAACTTGGATCTCTAACCTTCCTTAGGTAGTGTTTTTCTTTGCCCTGCTTGGGTTGTAAGTTTGTAAGTATTTCTGTCTTCCTCTTTCCTTTACTTGTATGGACTTGTAATAGGACTTTATTCTTTGTTGTTTTCAATAAAGAGCTGTGAGGCTGTTGCCTTGTAGTACATATTCAAAAAAGCGACGGATCGGAAGGCAGCGTCGGCGCTGGATCTGGGAGTGGTGGAGCCGCCGCCGTCTCCACTCGCTAGGAACCGGCCAGATCCGCCTCACGAGCTTCACAGGTGCCACCCCCTCCGCCACCAGCCACGGTGGCCTCCCCCGCCCTGTATTGGCGCGGATCCAAGCGCCATCTCCCGCAGCAACAATGGCCTCACCCTGCTCCGCCCCTGCTCCTCATCCTCCTCCTCCACGCCTTCGCCTCGCTCCCCATCCCGGCCCATCTCCCTCAGGTTCTCTCCGCTCTCACACCCTTCGTGTCCATCCTCTGGATTTCGTTTCCCGGGGCCTTGCTCGCAGCGACGCACGCCGCGCGTGCTGGACCGTTGTAGCGACCAGACCTCAAACAGTCTGATCTCTGTGCTCCGGTGTCATCCCTGGATCAGTAATGCTGACACCACATAGTACTCGGAGGATTTATATCAGAGTAGCAATCACACACTTATTACATCGAGTGTCTCAATCGAGAACTTATTACAATAAATATGGCTTAAGGCCATCTAATAACGATAACAGCGGAAGGCTTCGAAGATAAGTGAGTCCATCAACTCCAATGGCATCACTGAGTATAGAACCACGACCTAAAAACTCCTTAATCATCGTCTGGAAAGTCTGCAACATTAACATTGCAGCCCGAAACGGGTCAGCACATGGAATATGCTGGCAAGGTAACACATAGAGAGTAATGGAATGAAACAACTATACTATATGCATATTTGGCTGGTGGAAAGCTCTATGGTTACAGTTTTGCGTAAAGCTAATTTTTCCCTACTTCAAAGGAATAAATTTATTTAACTATCATGGTGGTTGTTAAACATTGAGAATGGTTGACAGCATTCTCAATCCCAATTAAGCATCATCATTAAAAATAACCCAACAAAATTAATTTTAGAGTAACATGTTGAGATTCACATGAAAATCCAGGTACTAGATACTCAAGATGTCCATAACCGGGGACACGGCTAACCATGATTAGTTTATTACACTCTGCTGAGGTTTGCGCACTTTTCCCCACAAGACTCGATCGCCTCCGTTTGGTTTCTCGCACTACATGGTGTTTGAGAAGACGGATGACCGAGACATAGTCTTTCAGAAGCGCTAGCACCTTACGATCGGGTAGACCGTACCACCTACATCCCCTACATCTGCTAGTCTACCACTGTAAGAGTTCGCACAACTTAGTCAACTATGCTAGAGCCCATAATAGCTTGTGGCTGCACACGGAAGTTTCTAGTATGAATAGTCTCATGATCCCTTTGAGCCTGGGTGGCGGTCCAAAAGAAAACAGGCAAGTCCTGGAATACCCAGGTGCCTCAATCCACCCAGATGTGTGTTTAAGTTGCCACCATAGATAAACCATTAATTAACAATCTCACATCTGTCATGGATATCACTCACCCAATCCACGTCTACTAGCATAGCATGGCATAATAATCAAACGTAGAAGTAACTCCCAAAGGTTTGATAATAAACAGGTAATAGGTACTACCTCATCTACTTCCCATCCCACAATTTAGTTAGATCCTAATCATGCAATGTGTGAGGATTGATCTAATGCAATAAAACTGGGTAGTAGAAAAGGTATGATCAAAGTGTTACTTGCCTTGCTGATGATCCGCAAAACCTAACGATTCGAAGTAACAGGCGGCGCACTCCGGGTACTCTATTGCAGACAAACAAACAAGCATACAATAAGTACTCATCTAATGCACAGGTAAAACTCAAATAAGAGATCTAACCAGAAGGTTCAACTTAAGAACTCTGGTTGGCAAAAAGAATCAAATCGAACGAAGCAACGAAAGTCAAACGGCGAAAGAAAACAACTTCGTTCTAGTAATCTGGATCTAGGGCAAATTTAAAGTAGGAAAATCTTGTTTAAGTTGATTAAACGGATAGAGGGTTTCGAGACGAATCCCTAGGCGCTTGAATTGCCTGATTCTGATAAACGAGCAAAAAGTTAAACTAAAACAAAAATCGGGTCAGGAATCGCGATCAGAAATATCGCGGATTTAATCCGAGAAAAAGAAAAACGACGAACGCCGACTTTTTTTCGGCATGGAAAACGAGGCGCGACGAAACACGGCGGCGGGATCCGGCTTCGGTTGCGGCGGACGTCGGCGGCGGCGGCGGCTTAGGGCGCTTTAGGGTTTCCCCCCGGGGCCGGGCCTCGGCTTATAAAGGCCTCCCGGTCGGTGTCCAGGTCGGACACGGCCCGTTAAGTCGGTTCATTTTTTTAATTATTCCGCTCGGAAGAAAAATAAAAAGAAATACTAAACGGACTCCAAAAATTCCGAAATAAATTTTCACGGGCTTCTAAAATCAAGCCGCACAAGGTGAACATTTATTTGGGACCTAAATGCAATTTTGAAAAACACACTTTTTTTCCTAAATTCAAATAAAACACTGAAAAACTCCAAAATAAAATCTTATTTGATTTTATTATTAAATCCTCAATATTTCTTTATTTTGGGAAAGTCATTTTATTCCCTCTCTCATATTTTTGTATTATAAATAATTGATGATAAAATAAATAAAATCAAATGATCCTATTCTCAAAATTTGAGAAAACTCAAATATGAAAAATACGAAATCCCCAACTCTCTCCGTGGGTCATTGAGTTGCGTAGAATTTCTAGGATCAACCAAAATGCAACATAAAATATGATATGCATGATGCTCTAATGTATAACATTCCAAATTGAAAATTTGGGATGTTACAAACCTACCCCCCTTAAGATGAATCTCGCCCTCAAGTTTCGGGTTGGCTTGAAAATAGGTGAGGGTGGTCTTTGAGCAAATCTTCCTCTCGCTCCCAGGTGGCCTCATCCTCCGTGTGGTGGCTCCACTGAACTTTGCAAAACTTGATAACCTTCCTGCGAGTAACTCAGTTGGCAAACTCAAGGATCTTAATTGGTTTCTCCTCGTAGGTCAAATCGTTATCCAACTAAATAGTTTCCAAAGGCACTGTATCTCTCAACGATATGTCAGCCATCTCCGCGTGACACTTCTTCAACTGGGAAACGTGGAACACATCATGAACTCCTGACAATCCTTCGGGCAATTCCAACTTGTAGGCTACTTCTCCCATACGCTCCAAAACTCTATATGGTCCTACAAATCGTGGTGCTATCTCCAAAGCTTTGTTCCACGAAGTGGAGATACTCGAAGATAAGCTCTATCTCCAACTTCGTAAACTATCTCCTTGCGTTTAGAATCCACATAACTCTTCTGTCTGGACTAGGCTACCTTGAGCCTATCGCGAATCAAATTCACCTTCTGTTCAGACTCTTTAATCAAGTCAGGTCCAAATAACTGGTGGTCTCCAACTTCGTCCCATGACAGTGGTGTCCTGCACCTCCTTCCGTACAAAGCTTCGAAAGGGGCCATCTTTAAACTGGTTTGATAATTGTTGTTGTAAGAGAACTCTGCACATGGCAAATTATCGTCCCAACTAGATCCATAATCTAGCGCACAAGCTCTCAGCATATCCTCCAAAATCTGATTGACTCTTTCGGTCTGTCCATCTGTCTGTGGATGAAAAGCAGTACTGAATTCTAGCCTGGGACCCAAAGTTTCGTGCAACTGCTTCCAGAACTTTGAGTTAAACTGGGTTCCTCTATCCGATACGATACTCCTTGGAACTCCATGCAGACATACGATTCTGGTCATGTATATCTTTGCCAACTTAGCACGGGTGTAAGTCGTCTTTACTGGGATGAAATGAGCTACTTTCATAAATCGATCGACTACAACCCAAATTGAGTCATAGCCTGAACGAGTCCTGGGCAATCCCGTGATAAAATCCATGCCTAGCTTATCCCACTTCTATTCGGGTATCGGCAATGGTTGTAACAATCTTGTTGGCTTATGATGCTCTGCCTTTACTCTCTGGCATACATCACAAACTGCTACATACTCCGCAATATCCTTCTTCATTCCGGTCCACCAGAAAATATCCTTCAAATCCAAATACATATTGGTATTTCCTGGGTGAATCGAATACGGTGAATCCTGTGCCTCTTGCAAAATCAACTTCCTGATCTCTGGGTCATTGGGCACGTAAACGCGGTCTTCAAACCATCCTCACGAAATCCTTTAGCTTTTCCTTTGCTCAGTTTCTCCTTTATAGCGGCAATCTCTTTGTCAGCTTTCTGAGCTTCCCTGATTCTATCCACTAAAGTTGACTGAATCTCCAATGCTGCTACATAACCTCTCGAAACTATTTCCAAACATAGTTCACGAAGATTTTCTGCTAACTCCTTGGGTATTTCTCCCGTCATTAACGTATTGACATGGATCTTGCGGCTTAATGCGTCTGCTACTACATTAGCCTTTCCAGGATGATAATGCAATTTCATATCATAATCCTTGATAAGCTCCAACCATCTCCTTTGTCTGAGATTCAACTCCTTTTGTGTGAAAATGTACTTCAAACTCTTATGATCCGTGTACACCTCACAATGATTTCCAATGAGAAAATGTCTCCATGTCTTCAATGCATGCACTACGGCTGCTAACTCCAAATCATGCGTGGCATAATTCAACTCATGAGGTTTCAGTTGTCTTGAGGCATATGAAACAACTCTCCTTTCCTGCATAAGCACTGCTCCAAGTCCTCGACGTGAAGCGTCGCAATACACCTCATAATCCTTGGTCTGGTCTGGCAAAATCAACACTGGTGAGGTAACCAAATGTTTCTTCAACTCCTGGAAACTAGCCTCACACTCCTCCGTCCATATGAACTTGGTATCCTTCTTCAACAACTCAGTCATAGGCTTCGCAATCTTTGAGAAATTCTCAATAAATCGGTCGGCGTTCTGGGAACGGGGGTCCCCAGACTTGCCTGCCTGCGGCCTACGGCGTGGCTCAAAGGGGGGCCCAGCGCGGCCCATCTTCACCAACACAAACCCAAGACCCTCGCGAGGGGCCAAGCCTCGCGGGGCGGATGACGCGGAGCTTCCTCAGGCGCAGCCTCGTCAGTCTAGCTCATGAGGAGGCGGAGAGATCAAGGCGGGGTACCTCACGAGGTGCCTGTGACGCAAGCCATGACGACCGGGGGCGCCAGGCGGGTGCCAGCCCGCGCAGTGTCCTCCCTTCCTCTTTGGTGCAAAGGGGGCAAGCGCAGCCACGGAGTACCGAGGCATCGGGCAAAGGTTGCCATTTCGGTGCAACAAGACCAAGACTAGGAGGACTACGAGACGGAGGTCACCGTGGAGCCCAAGACGGCGTCTTCACCAGAGCTTTGCACAGGCGAAGACTACTTTTGTCAGGATAGCTGGTGCTAGCTGTCCCCCTTCAAATTAGCCCGCCATTGTTGGCTCCCTTCCCGCTTGATATTTGGGAAGAGGACCAGGGCCTCTATAAATAGGACCAGCCACCCACAGAGCTGGAGGGGGGAAGAAAAGAGAGAGCAAGCCGAGGGATCGAAGGATAGAGAAGATCAAAGAGAGAGAGAGAGAAGGGTGACTGAGCTCCTCCCAGCAGTTAATCGCCCCAGCCAAGAACAGACCCTCGCGAGCCTGTTCTTCCTTGTATTGTTGATCATCATCAGCCCAAGAGGCAATCCACCACACCACACACTGGAGTAGGGTATTACACCACAAATGTGACCCGAACCAGTATAAACCCTGTGTCTCTTGGGTTGTTCTTTCCTTAGTTTAGATCCTAGCAAGGCGGAGGAGTGCAGGTAGGCAGGAGGCGAAATCTCCGCGCGCACCCCAGTGTTCGAACCTCAAGGGTCTGCCGGAACCCGAAATCCGACATTTGGCGCGCCAGGTAGGGGTGCGCCGGGATTCGTCTTCCACTACCCCGTTCTCCTCCGACCATCATGCCCATGTCTGACGCTCGTCGGGCCCGCGCTGAGCGCCGGGCCGCGCTTGCTTCCCGCGTCGCCCAGACGGCCCCTGTCGGCAGGCGTCCTCGCCGTTCCCCGTGACCTGCCGTCAACGCCGCCACCGGCCCGGCGGGGGACGAGCAGCAAGCATCGTCCCAGCATCCGTCTGTGTGGCAAGACGGCCGCACCGCAACTCCCTCGCTCACCCCAGCTGGTTCTTCGTCCCGCGCGCTCCGCGCGCCCATGGAGGCTTGGGCTGCACTCATTGCGGCGAACGAGCTCCTGCGCTACCGTCCCGTCGACGACGTCTACGAAGAATGGCTCGACCACGTCGCCGAGCTCGTCCGCGCCGCAGGGGGCTCTCCTGCGCCGTTCGTTCCGCTGCACCGCACCCCGCCCCGCGCGGGCAATGAAGCTCCGGCGGTGCCCCGGCCGCCTCCTCCTTAGGAAGGCGCCATGGCTCCAAGGCGTGTGGCCCCTGGGCGGAACCCGCTCCGTCAGGCGCCAGCGCAGCAAGAGAAGAGCTGTCAAGAAGTCCCTCGCCCGCAAGAAGCTGCCCGGGCGCTCCCTGCTCCAGCACGTCGCGACCATGCTCCTGCTCCCGCGCGTCAAGACCACGCGCTGCTCCTAGCTGCAGCGCGTGGGGACATGCAAGACCAAGCTCCCCGTCATCCAAGGCCTCCCGTGGCCACGGCAGGCTACCGCGCCTTCACCGCCGAGCTACGCAGCGTCGCGTGGCCCGGCAAGTTCAAGCCAGACTTGCCTCCTCGCTACGACGGCACGGCTGACCCTGTGGAGTTCCTCCAGCTCTACGAGCTGGGCATCGAAGCTGCCAACGGAGACGAGAAGGTCATGGCGAACTGGTTCGCCATGGCACTCAAGGACGGGGCCCGCACCTGGCTCCTGAACCTGGCTCCAGGCACAATCTCCTCCTGGGACGAGATGCGCACCCGCTTCATCGCCAACTTCCAAGGCACTCGCGACCGGCCACCCGCCGTGAGCGACATGCGTCGCATCAAGCAACAGCCTGGGGAGACCCTGCAGAAGTACATCCAGTGCTTCAACAACGCGCGCCTCAAGATTCCCAAGGTGACTGAGGAGGCCATCATCTCGGCCTTCTCCGACGGCGTGCGCGATGTCAAGATGAAGGAGGAGCTGGCGATGCATGAAGACCTGTGCACTTCCTTGGAACTGTTCAACCTGGCAACCAAGTGCGCCAGGGCCGAGGAAGGGTGTATCTCCCTCCTCGAGCTGCCTGCCGCAGTCCCAGAAGAGAAGAAACCCAAGGCCAAGGATGTGAAGCGCAAGGGGGCTGCCGTGCTCGCGGCAGAACCAGACACCAAGCGGGGCAAAGATCAGCCCGAACCTTCCAAGGGCAGCCGGTACTGTGTGTACCACGACCTCCACACCCACAACACCAACGAATGTCAAGAGCTCCGAGCCGTGCGAGAAGGAAGGATCGACCGTCGCCCTGACAGCAGTGACCGGGGCTACGGCCGAGGAGGAGGAAGGAACGCAGGATGCTGGGAAGACCGTGGCCCGCGCCAAGGGTGGCGCGATCAACCTCGCGAGGATCGCTGGCAAGACCCGCCTCGCGAGGGAGGCTGGAGGGATCAGCCTCGCGAGGGAGACTGGAGGGATCAGGATGAGGGAGCTAGGGTCTTCCAGGAGCCCCGCGCGATCGCCTGCATCCTGGGCGGGGCACAAGCCCCAGCCTCTCAGTGCATCTTCAAGCAGTTCGCCCACGAAGTGAACACAGTCCTCCCCAGGCTCGAAGCCACGTGCCCTCTCAGGTGGTCGGCGTGCGCCATCACGTTCAGCTCAGCAGATCAGCTCAAGTGTGCGGCTACAGCCGGAGTTCTCCCGATGCTTTGCTCCCTGATCGTCAGCAATGTGGTGGTCACCAAGACCCTCATCGATGGCGGGGCAGGGCTCAACGTCCTGTCCGTGGAAACATTCGACAACCTCCAAGTGCCCTACAGCCAGCTTTAGCCAACCAAGCCTTTCTCCGGTATCACCGACGGCTCCACGGTCCCGATTGGGCAGGTCCGCCTCCCGGTCACCTTCGGGGCGCGCGACAACTACCGCACCGAGCTTATCGACTTCGACGTTGCTCACATTCGCCTGCCGTACAACGCCATCCTTGGGTACCCAGCGCTGGCCAAGTTCATGGCTGTAACTCACCACGGCTACAACGTCCTCAAGATGCCAGGAAGAGGCGGAGTCATCACGGTGCCATGTGAAGAGAAGGATGCGGTGTGTTCCCTGGAACGAGCCTTTCAGGCCGTGTCACTGGAAGACCCGGATCATGGAAGTAGGAGGCCTCCCAAGACCGCCCCTAAGAAGAAGAAGACATCGTCTGGCCCGACCACTCAGGAGACAGGCCCCTCTGGGCCCGCGCCTGCCCAGGGGGAACCTCCTTCCTTCGCATAGGAAAGCGCGCCCGGCGCCCTCCTCAGGCAGGGCTCGGGGGCTCTCCCCTGGAGGGCCACCGACCTAGCTAGGGTCACGAGGGAGGCGCTTGGGCACCACATGGAGGCGTGTTTCGAAGCACGTTTCCCTCAAGAAGGAACAAGGCAAGGAGACCCAGACCCTTAGGAGTTCGTCAGCAAGGCCATTCAGGAGCTACAGGAGCCAAGAGTCATGAAAGGTGGCCCCCGCCTAACAGCAGTGGCTCCCCATCCAGGCGAGGATGGTGGGCTGCGCGTCTGCATCGACATACCAGGGCTCAACCGAGTCGTCTCTCTAGAGCGCCTCTGGCCCTCGCGAGTGGGGCGCTGCGGAGGCCCACCCCACAGCTATGTTCGCATGCCTTACGGCTTGCCGAATGCGGCTGACAAGTACCGGCGCCTCATGAGGGACATCACGGAGGCACGAGAGGCAGGGCGTTCCGCAGCCCTGGCAGGGATGGAGATGGCCCGTGAGGAGCCGCCAGCGCCTCCGGAGCCTCCCGAGGCCCCTGGGCCTGGGGGCTCGTGAGGATCGGCTCCCGCAGCCCACCGAGCCTGCTACACCAACGCTCCTTCGTCCTCAACATCATCAGGTGACATCTTTCGAGTTTTATTTCCAACTGGGAGCGCCCCCCCAGGGCTGCATTATTCCCAGGCCGCGTGGGTCCGTCCCTGCGGCGTGTATCCCTTTTTATTCCATGTTGTTAGCTTACCCTATTGGGGGCGCCCCTCGGGCTGCATGATCCGCAGGCCGCTCGGGCCAGGCCCAGCGGCATGTATCCCATTTGCGTTTATTTCCGATCATGCGTTAGACCCACCATGCTTGATTATTTGATGCCGGTCCTCGGCACCTCTTCTTCTCCATGCCGACCACTTGCACTTTAAAGGGGGGGGTACCTGAGCATCGCGACTCAGGGCTCTTACTGGCTCTCCAGCCCTCACCCTCTGGCCTTGTCCATGGCATCGCGACCTGGCATACCAGCGACGGCTGAGACCAGCTCGAGGGCCGGGACCCGAGGACGTAGAGTGCCGACATCTAACCAAATTTGTAGGGACACATCACAAGATAAGGCCCAGTGCCAGGCGCAACCCACCTAGAGGTAGGGCCCGGTGAGTCCCGCGCTGGCTCACGGGTGCCCAGATACACCTCGCCAGGCCCTACCGTGCCAGCCACGTGTCAGGGCGAGGTTGTACACGCCCCGGGGGCTCCTCCCGGAGGGGGGCCCCCTCCCACGTACCAGTGGAAGCATCATGCTCCGCGCTGGCTGACGACACTACCGAGGAGCGGCTATGCCCGTACACATACGGTAGCACTATGCTCCGCGCTGGTGATAAACAACTTATGGTGGCCCCCGGGCCGCACCAACCTCAGGGAGCCCAGAGCTTAGTGTCTAGCCTCATCGTAACGCCTCCCCTCGGGAGTGCCGCGCGAGGGGTCTGGGCACGGGGCTGCGCCTGGGTCACACCCAGACGCACGTCACTCAGCCAGGTCCCCCCGGGCCTGGTTCGTCACGCGTCTCTCCCCGAGCGGAGCCAAGGTACGAAGGCCGTTTGAGCGTCAAGGGGGACTCGTGAGCATCGCGACTCAGGAGCCTAACTGGTCACGTAGCCCCTCACTCCGTGGCCCCATCCTAGTTTCCGATCCCGACCAACGCTGGGTGAGGTACGCGCGCGGCCGGGCTCTGCAGACGTAGAACGGTAGATCCACCCTCATCACGCCTCCCTACTTGCTGTTTGTGCGTCAAGGGGGACTCCTGAGCATCGCGACTCAGGAGCCTAACTGGTCACGTAGCCCCTCACTCCGTGGCCCTGTCCTGGTTTCCGGTTGGGACCAACGCTGGGTGAGGCACGCGCGCGGCCGGGCTCTGCAGACGTAGAACGGTAGATACACCCACATCACACCTCCCTACTTGCTGTTCGTGCGCCAAGGGGGACTCCTGAGCATCGCGACTCAGGAGCCTAACTTGTCACGTGGCCCCTCACTCCTTGGCCCCATCCTGGTTTGCGGTCGGGACCAACGCTGGGTGAGGCATGCGCGGGGCCGGGCTCTGCCGGCGTAGAACATAAGCAAGTAGGAAGGAAAGGCGCAAATTTCAAGAAGTTCAAAAGCAAATATTACAGTCCACACTGTTATCTCAATGCCAATCGCAAGTTTAAACGCCTCCCCGAGGCATGATACATGTGCAGGAATTAAAGGCAGGACAGGAGCCGCGACGGAGTCACTTGTCGGCGATGGAGCAGCGCGGATTGGGTACGCCTCACAGAGCGGTGGGGTCGGTAGCGCCTTGCTTCGGCTTGGTGCCAAAGGCCCGGAACTTCCCCAACAGGGCCTCTGCGCGACCCTTCACGGCCTCGGCAGCGGCAGCGGCACGCTCGCCGCTCACTGGCTCCAACAGGCTGTCGAGGTCGACGTCGGGATCGTGAAGGTAGATGTGCGTGAGGACCCGCGTCATTGCTGCAGAAGATAGGACACGCGCCTCAGCCTCGGCCGCGGGGCCAAGGCCAAGGGCGACATCTTCAAGAGCATGAACCAAAAAGGGGAGCAAAGGCGAGAGGGGAGAGACACACGAGGACCCCGCCGAGCAACGTCGCGCCTGCCGATGAACGGACCCGGCGACATACTAGGGAGCGGCCCCTGATCCTCAAGATAAGTCATCACCCGGAAGCGCCAGCTGCCGTGGCACCATCCCCGCACCTAATGCTATGCTGTGTTAGCGACGCCGCTCTCCTTTCTCACCAAACGACGGCTGCTTGGGCACCAAAGGGGACCTCCTGAGCATCGCGACTCAGGGGTTATTACCGGACTCCAGGTCGCTCACCTCCTGGCCTTGACCATGGCATCGCGACCTGGCATACCAGCGGCGGCTGAAGCCGCCTTGGGACTGGGACCTGTCGGCGCAGAGCACCAAGCCCTCGTGAGGCTCGAAAGGGAGGACTGAGCTAAGACGGAATGAGCAACTCGCGCAATTCTACGACAAGGGGTATATTAACAAAACAGGATCACAGGCACCTTACAAGCCCCCACGGGACGCGTTTTTGATTCCTCGCAGGGAATAGATCCTAAAGGGACACAAACTACGCACGACCCTGCAAAAGACGCCATCATCAACAATGGGCCGTCAAGCACCGACGCCAACCCCATCCAGATCAGAGTCGGCGGCGGCCTGACGAGCCCGCCCTGCTCCAGGAGCGGCGCCGGCTCGGGGGCTCGTAGCTATCGTCGCTCGTCTTCGGAGTCGCGAAGAGCTCGCCGGAGTCGCTGGAACCTCCGACGCCTCCGCTGCCTGAGGAGCCGCCAAGGGAGTGGTTGGCGGGCCCAGTCCTCGTCCCGGCAGGGTCCGGGCCACCTTCCCCGGGGCAGCACTCCAGCCGGCGCCCGCTCGCATCAAAGACCTTGAAGAGCATCACCGAAGCACCGCCGTAATCCAAGTGGACCGCGAAGACGCCCCTTACCCTGCAAACCCAGGCGATCTCTCTCCAGCCCCGAGTCATGAAGACCTCGCCCGGGGCAACGACCGCGACCTCTGCCTCGGTCGCGAGGGTGCTGTAGCCGGCGTGCTGCAGCCAGAGCTCCAGGGGCTCCCTCTGCGGGACGATGGAGGCGAAGAAGGGAGGAAGGCGGATCCAAGACTGAAGAGGAATGGCGACGTGGAGCACGAACTCTTGGGAGGAGCCCTCGGCGTGGACCCCAGGGGGGACGACCCACACCTTCGTGACCCATCGGCGCCGACGGCGGCACCGCCCATGGCGGTCAGCATTAGCTCCTTCAGAGCCCTCGACATGGGAGTACAATGGCAGCGGGAACCCCGGAGGCACCTGCTCGCACCAAGGCCTCGACACCACCTGAAGGGCCCCCTCGTCCGGGCCACGGGGGGCGAGTCGTTTCTTCGGCAGGAGTGGGTCTGGTTCCCCTCGGGGAGCCTTTCCCTTCTGTGCCATCGAGAACCGGCGGATCGGAGCCATCGCAACAAGACGGAGCAAGGATCGGGAAGAAGGAGAAGTGAGGAGGGATGGACTGGAAGGGTGCGCGCTGTTCCGTACTTATGACCGGCGAAGGCCAACCGCCTACCTCCACGATTGCAGGTAATCATGACCCACTTTGCATGCAGGGACTTGTCCAATCCGTGCAGTTGCCGAGGCGCTATGGGGAAGTGGAGACGCCCACGTCCAACCAACCGCCATGCGGCGCCCAAGGCCGCAGGCTGTTAGGGCCCGCAGCCCTTCGCTCTTGCCCTTCCGCCTCCCTGCACGGCCAAATCTGGGCGCGCCTTGGGCCCTGGGGCTACTGTCGGCATTCTGGGAACAGGGGTCCCTAGACTTGCCTGCCTGCGGCCTACGACGTGGCTCAAAGGGGGGCCCAGCACAGCCCATCTTCACCAACACAAACCCAAGACCCTCGCGGGGCGGACGATGCGGAGCTTCCTCAGGCGTGGCCTCGTCAGGCTGGCTCACGAGGAGGCGGAGAGATCAAGGCGGGGTACCTCACGAGGTGCCCGTGACGCAAGCCATGACGACCGGGGGCGTCAGGCGGGTGCCAGCCCGCGCAGTGTCCTCCCTTCCTCTTTGGTGCAAAGCGGGCAAGCGCAGCCGCGGAGTACCGAGGCATCGGGCAAAGGTTGCCATTTCGGTGCAACGAGACCAAGACCAGGAGGACTACGAGACGGAGGTCACCGTGGAGCCCAAGACGGTGTCATCACCAGAGCTTTGCGCAGGCGAAGACTACTTTTGTCAGGATAGCTGATGCTAGCTGTCCCCCTTCAAATTAGCCCGCCATTGTTGGCTCCCTTCCCGCTCGATATTTGGGAAGAGGACCAGGGCCTCTATAAATAGGACCAGCCACCCATAGAGCTGGAGGGGGAAGAAAAGAGAGAGCAAGCCGAGGGATCGAAGGATAGAGAAGATCAAAGAGAGAGAGAGAGAGAGAGAGAGAAGTGTGACTGAGCTCCCCCCAGCAGTTCATCGCCCCAGCTAAGAACAGACCCTCGCGAGGGTGTGCTTCCTTGTATTGTTCATCATGATCAGCCCAAGAGGCAATCCACCACACCACACACTGGAGTAGGGTATTACACCACAATGGTGGCCCGAACTAGTATTAACCCTGTGTCTCTTGTGTTGTTCTTTCCTTAGTTTAGATCCTAGCAAGGCGGAGGAGTGCAGGTAGGCAGGAGGCGAAATCTCTGCGCACACCCCAGTGTTCGAACCTCAAGGGTCTGCCGGAACCCGAAATCCGACAAAATCTCCGGTAGTATCCTGCGAGTCCAAGAAAACTCCGGATTTCTCCAACTGTTGTTGGGGCTTCCCACTTGGTCACGGTATCAACTTTAGTGGGATCAACTGCTATACCTTCTCCAGATATAACATGTCCGAGGAATCCTACTTCCTTCAACCAAAACTCACATTTGTTAAACTTGGCATATAATTGATGTTCTCTGAGCTTTCCAAGTACCAAACGCAAATGCTCCTTATGCTCCTCTTCATTCTTCGAGTAAACCAGGATATCATCAATGAACACTATGACGAACTTATCCAAAAACTCCATAAACACTTTGTTCATCATGTTCATAAAATAGGCAGGTGCGTTAGTCAGACCAAATGACATAACGGTATACTCATACAGCCCATACCTGGTGCTAAAAAGCTGTCTTAGGAATATCCTGTTCTCGAATCTTCAACTGGTGGTATCCTGATTGCAGATCGATCTTGGAAAATACCTTAGCTCCTTGCAATCGATCAAACAGATCGTTGATCATTGGTAGTGGGTACTTGTTCTTGATCGTTACTTCATTCAATCCTCGATAAGCAACAACCATCCTTAATGATCCATCCTTCTTCTCCACTAGAAGTACTGGCGATCCCCAAGGCGAAGAACTTGGGCGAATATATCCCTTATCCAGTAACTCCTTAATCTGCTTCTTAATTTCCACCAAATCCTTTGCTGGCATCCTATATGGTCTCTTTGATATTGGCCCTGTGCCTGGCAATAGCTCAATCAAAAACTCAATGTATCTATCCGGTGGCATGCCTGGCAACTCCTCTGGAAATACATCAGGGAAATCCCTTACCACCGGTACTTCCTCCTGCACAACTCCTGTTAGGCAATTTACTTGAGTCCTCTTTGGCACATGCCGGGATACATACTTGATCCTTCTCCCTTTTGGGGTGGTAAGCAAAATTGACTTACTAGCACATTCTATATTCCCTTCATACTTTGATAACCAATCCATGCCTAATATCACATCCAATCCTTGGGATTCCAATACTATTAGGTCTGAGGGAAAAACATAGTTACCAATCCTTAATGGTAAATGATCACACCATAGACTAGCCACATACTCTGCTCCGGGCGAGGTTACTAACATGGGTGACCTAAGGGCTTGGGTTGGTAGGTTATACTTATCCACAAATCCCCTTGAGATGTATGAATGCGATGCGCCAGTATCAAAAAGAATGAGTGCAGTAAATGACTTAACCAAAAACTTACCTATTACTGCATCGGGCTGAGCTTCAACCTCCTCCACGCTAACGTGGTTCACCTGTCCCCTGTTAAAAGGGTTCGGCTTCTTCCCAGAACTTCCATTGCCATTTCCGTTTTGCAATTCAAGACATTCATTTGCATAATGTCCTGTCTTCGAACACTTAAAGCAAGTGACTTGGCCCAAGTCCTTCTTGGCTGGGGTTGAGGGGTTGGTGCGATTCTGGCCGTTGCTTCCTCCATTGCCATTACCATTCTTGGTGCCATTGTGATTGTGCGAACTACATCCTCCATGAGTATGCTGAAAATGTCCTCCTGGTCTAGGGGTAAAACGTGGCTTCTGCTGAGCTCCTGAATTGTACTTTCCTTGTCCATACTTCCTCTTGCGATTCTCAATTTGCTGTTGCTTCCCTTCAATCATAAGAGCACGATCTACCAACTCCTGGTAGTTGTTGAAGGTTTCTACCATCAAATGCATGCTCAACTCATCATTCAGTCCTTCCAGAAACTTCTCCTGCTTAGCTGCATCCGTAGCGACGTCATCTAGGGCATAACGTGCTAGCTTACTAAATTCCTCCACATACTTGCCAACTGTCCTTCCTCCTTGGCGCAAGTTGCGAAACTCACGCTTCTTCATGGCCATAGCTCCTGCTGAAACATGTGCAGTATGAAAAGCATGGTGAAACTGGTCCCATGTGACAGTGTCTACAGGGAAAGTGGCTGTGAAATTCTCCCACCATGATGCTGCGGGTCCTTCTAACTGATGTGCGGCAAACTTCACCTTCTCCGCATCTGTGCACCCTACTGTGGTCAACTCCCTAGATATCTTGCGGAGCCAATCATCTGCTACTATCGGCTCGGTGCTACTGGAAAACACCGGCGGATTCAGCCTAAGAAAACGGTCTAAGTGGTCCACAGGTGGTGGTGGTGGTGGTGGGTTGTTGTTGTTGTTGTTGTTTCCCTGATTCTGATTCTGGACTAGCAACTGCATCAATGTGTTTTGCTGCTGGATCAACTGGGTGAGCTCCGGTGGAAAGGCAAATCTGGGGTCACGTCTCAGAGGCATCTGAGGGTTTAGAAAAGATGAGATATGAGAATAGAGGGGGTCTAAAGAGAAAACACTACCCATATGCACATGAGGCAAAAACAAACAATTCACTTCAATCAATCAAACAAGGGCATACATTCGATCTAACTATCGCAAAAGTGCTCGGACTACTATATTTACATGGTGGACTACTACTACTAATGAGGTGGTCTACTAGAAATATTCTTCGGTCGTTGACTCCATGATATCTGCTCCGGCTTCATCAACATAGTCATCATCGCTACTATCTGCTTCCGAGTCGGTGCCGTCGATGATGATGTAGTCTTCCAGGCTAATTTCCTTGGGTTCTTCGTCTTCATCTACTGGTGTAGGGCCTCCCATAAATATTCTAATCTTCTTGATCAGGTCGTCATTCTTCTCCACCAATACTTCAATTTCTTCTTCATAATCTTCATGTGTAGCCTTGAGTTCTTCCTCCAGTTCCTTGATTCTAGTCTTTGCCTTCTTCAGTTCTATCATGTTGGCGCACATCTGGTTCTCCTGTCGTCGAATGTGCTGGTTTAATTCTTGGATAAAAGCTGCAATTGATCTATCCTTCCTGGTGCTGATCATCTCCCAGTGTTCATCTCGGCGCCCACAAATATGGTAGATAGTATCCTTGAGATCCTTGCGGTAGACTTCTCCAATGCGTCCCATGGCGATGTGAGCTACCAGGCTCTTTCCTAGACTCCAAGTTGGTGCATCAAAAGAAAACTCTATGGGCTTAGTGACTGGCATGAACGTCCTTCCTGGAACTTGAACTTGAATCATCCAGCGCTCTTCTTCAGGTAAAGTGGCGTTGTAGGTTCCCGTGAAGCTTGGTACTCCTATGTTCAGGTATCTAGTGACTTCCTTCAAGTGTTGTCCAAAGGGTGTATCTTCATCCGGTTGTGTGAACTTGTTCCTTGCATCCGCCATCCTAAAGAGTAGAAAATATGAGAAGTCAGGAGAGAAGAGAGTGAATAGTGATCTAGGTCTTGTGCTTAGTGGTCGTGTCCTACAGTCAGCGTGTGCTCTGATACCATCTTTGTAGCGACCAGACCTCAAACAGTCTGATCTCTGTGCTCCGGTGTCATCCCTGGATCAGTAATGCTGACACCACACAGTACTCAGAGGATTTATAGCAGAGTAGCAATCACACACTTATTACATCGAGTGTCTCAATCGAGAACTTATTACAATAAATATGGCTTAAGGCCATCTAGTAATGATAACAGCGGAAGGCTTGGAAGATAAGTGAGTCCATCAACTCCAACGGCATCACTGAGTATAGAACCACGACCTAAAAACTCCTTAATCGTTGTCTGAAAAGTCTGCAACATTAACGTTGCAGCCCGAAACGGGCCAGCACATGGAATATGCTGGCAACGTAACACATAGAGAGTAATGGAATGAAACAGCTATACTATATGCATATTTGGCTGGTGGAAAGCTCTATGGTTACAGTTTTGCGTAAAGCCAATTTTTCCCTACTTCAAAGGAATAAATTTATTTAACTATCATGGTGGTTGTTAAACATTGAGAATGGTTGACAGCATTCTCAATCCCAATTAAGCATCATCATTAAACATAACCCAACAAAATTAATTTTAGAGTAACATGTTGAGATTCACATGAAAATCCAGGTACTAGATACTCAAGATGTCCATAACCGGGGACACGGCTAACAATGATTAGTTTATTACACTCTGTAGAGGTTTGCGCACTTTTCCCCACAAGACTCGATCGCCTCCGTTTGGTTTCTCGCACTACATGGTGTTTGAGAAGACGGATGACCGAGACATAGTCTTTCAGAAGCGCTAGCACCTTACGATCGGGTAGACCGTACCCCCTACATCCCCTACATCTGCTAGTCCACCACTGTAAGAGTTCGCACAACTTAGTCAACTATGCTAGAGCCCATAATAGCTTGTGGCTGCACACGGAAGTTTCTAGTATGAATAGTGTCATGATCCCTTTGAGCCGGGGTGGCGGTCCAAAAGAAAACAGGCAAGTCCTGGAATGCCCAGGTGGCTCAATCCACCCAAATGTGTGTTTAAGTTGCCACCTTAGATAAACCATTAATTAACAATCTCACATCTGTCATGGATATCACTCACCCAATCCACGTCTACTAGCATAGCATGGCATAATAAGCAAACGTAGAAGTAACTCCCAAAGGTTTGATAATAAACAAGTAATAGGTACTACCTCATCTACTTCCCATCCCACAATTTAATTAGATCCTAATCATGCAATGTGTGAGGATTGATCTAATGCAATAAAACTGGGTAGTAGAAAAGGTATGATCAAAGTGTTACTTGCCTTGCTGATGATTCGCGAAACCTAATGATTCGAAGTAACAGGTGGCGCACTCCGGGTACTCTATCGCAGACAAACAAACAAGCATACAATAAGTACTCATCTAATGCACAGGTAAAACTCAAATAAGAGATCTAACCAGAAGGTTCAACTTAAGAACTCCGGTTAGCAAAAAGAATCAAATCGAACGAAGCAACGAAAGTCAAACGGCGAAAGAAAACAACTTCATTCTAGTAATCTGGATCTAGGGCAAATTTTAAAGTAGGAAAATCTTGTTTAAGTTGATTAAACGGGTAGAGGGTTTCGAGACGAATCCCTAGGCGCTTGAATCGCCTGATTCCGATAAACGAGCGAAAAGTTAAACTAAAATGAAAATCGGATCAGGAATCGCGATCAGATAAATCGCGGATTTAATCCGAGAAAAATAAAAATGATGAACGCCGACTTTTTTCGGCACGGAAAACGAGGCGCGACGAACCTCGGCGGCGGGATCCGGCGGCGGCGGCGGCGGACGTCGTCGGCAGCGGCGGCGGTGGCTTCTTAGGGCGGCGGCTGCTTAGGGCGCTTTAGGGTTTCCCCCCGGGGCCGGGCCTCGGCTTATAAAGGCCTCCTGGTCGGTGTCCAGGTCAGACATGGCCCGTTAAGTCGGTTCGTTTCTTTTAATTATTCCGCTCCGAAGAAAAATAAAAAGAAATACTAAACGGACTCCAAAAATTCTAAAATAAATTTTCTCGGGCTTCTAAAATCAAGCCGCACAAGGTGAACATTTATTTGGGACCTAAATGCAATTTTGAAAAACGCACTTTTTCCTAAATTCAAATAAAACACCGAAAAACTCCGAAATAAAATCTAATTTGATTTTATTATTAAATCCTCAATATTTCTTTATTTTGGGAAAGTCATTTTATTCCCTCTCTCATATTTTTGTATTAGAAATAATTGATGATAAAATAAATAAAATCAAATGATCCTATTCTCAAAATTTGAGAAAACTCAAATATGAAAATAACAAAATCCCCAACTCTCTCCATGGGTCATTGAGTTGCGTAGAATTACTAGGATCAACCAAAATGCAAAATAAAATATGATATGCATGATGCTCTAATGTATAACATTCCAAATTGAAAATTTGGGATGTTACAACCGGCGACCGATATCGTACATGTGGCTAGATCGATAGGACGCGGATCCGTTAGTTGGCTTGAATTTGGATTATGCCACTGTTATTCACGGACTGGGACTGGTGTTAAGATAGACTGTCAGTGCACTGGCAGTGGCAGTGATGAAGAGCAAGAGCTCTCCGGATGCATGATTTGGAGTGACTCCTACACTAATTCGTAAACCTAGATTCCTAAAATGGCACATATCTTCTCTCTGTCTGTCACCAAACTTGCTCTATCAGTCAATTTGTTTAGCCATGTCATATAGATATTGTTATGATTGGTTAATATCCAACTGTGGTAGGTAGATGATAGAAATAAAATGCATTACTGATCTGAAATGGGGTTCAGTGTTCATTGTTACACTCATTGATAGGTAATATAAATTAATATCAGAGTAATGTGTATGACTGTAACTTGCGGTGGAGGAGCAGAGGCGGCAGCCCACGCGCAGGGCGGCTGCTCCAGCCAGCCCCTCCGACTTCTCCACCATGATGAACTTGCTGAATGTAACCAAGAGCTTATACTGAATTCTCTGAATGAAGCGTTTACAGTTTCATACTCTGTTTTGTTCTGTTCATTTTCAAACGCGAGTTCTTGGAGGATTTTACATATACTACAGGTTTGAATCGGTTGTTAATTTGGTTGGGTTTCACTAAAGATATTCGCGTCCATTTTAACATATCTGAACTTGCTCAATGTAACCAAGCTCTACTGAAGCATTTTACAGTTTCTGCAAAACTAGAAATACTCTGCTTTGTTCTCTCCATTGTCAAAGTTGAGTTCTTGGGAAGATTTATTTATACAAGCTCGAATTTCCTGTGAATTTGTTTCGATTTCATGGGAATTTGTGTGACAATTAACTTGAATCGTGGACTTTGTTATGGTGTGGGCGCAGGACCCGAGCATCAAGGAGATGGCGGAGCAGATCACCAAGGACCCGTCCTTCAGCGAGATGCCCCGTAAATCTACTGTATGATCAATCAAAACATGTTTTGTCCAAAGTCCAAACTTAATGGTAAACAAGAGGCTAATCTTGCTATTTTTGTTTGTTATGCGGTTTGCACTTTCTGTTTCCTTGAACAGTTTACAGTTCATCTAATTTACATTTTTATGTTAACTTTAGCAATTAATTTACCTCAAACAAGGTAATTAATATGATAATTATCCCATGTGTATACCGCAAGTAAGTAACTTACTGTAATTATGTTAAGAAATTAGAATGTTTGTGACCGACTGTTTAATAAGATGCTCTTTTCACAAGGTGTGATATTGTGGCATATTTACCCTGGAGCTAGCATATATATGGAGCTCAATTTGTTCCTGGAGGTGAGCATATATTGTTGATCTTCTCATGTCAATTGCAGCAGTTCCTTGATTCACAATTTATATAGTGTGGTATAGTGGTTATATTTGGAGGTTTATCCCTGTGAAATAATCACCGCAAGGTGAGCACTTTCTGCAGCTAATGTGTTATGCATAAGCTCAATGTGTTTGGTCAATTAACTATTGCTCAATTAAAATTGGTGACCTTCCATTGATGATAGGTTTCGAAATTATGCATTGAGTAATTGGACCTGACCTAGAGTACTTGGTTAATTCAGTGATCTTTTAACAAAATTTTAACTGAATTATTTTGGGCAATGGAGTACTGAATTTTAACTGAGTAACTTGCACTTGCATATGCACTAGACCACTTGTAAATTCTTTGTCTCCTCTTTAATATGGTGCAATTACTTAACTGACCGTAATAGCCCTGACACTTGTAAGTAACCATATCATTCAAACATCCAATTAAATATATTCTACTCCATTTCCTGAGATGAAATTGTGATGATGGGAGTGACATTAAACAACTTGAACATCTAATTGTGCATGTACTCCATTGTTATATACTGATCCATCTTGTCTTTGCCCCATGTTAACATTCAAATTGTTAATTGCATTCAAAGTGTTAATTGCAGGAGCGGACACAGAGGAGGAATCTGCTACCTCAAAGCAGTTGATCGACGCCGGGAGGGTGGGTACGTGATGTCGGAGGCTGCCGGGAGGGTGGTGACGAGCTACCGAAGAGATGAGTTCTGGCTCTCCTCGATGCCAGGATGAGGCGCTGCTGCCGATCGGACGTGGACTCGATTGATTTTGATTTGAAATATGACGGGTTGTAATGTAAAATGCACTTCAGTTCAAAATTTCCTCCCCTTGCGAGAGGTATTCTTGGACGGAGGGAGTAGAAGATTAGTTATAGGATTTTGTTTTATTTCTGTGCAATTTCCTTTTTATTGGATACTTGTAAAGACATGGTAATATTCTTGCTATAATAAAAATTATGGTTCTATTTCATTTTTTGTTTTTAAATTATTTTTCCTTATAGGTTGTTTTTTGTAAATTTGTATTTTTTTACCAAATATACTATTAGTGGCGCATTTCAGCCTTTATTGGTGGCGCACCTAGCTTTTTAGCTAGTGGCGCACCTCAAAGGTTACTAGTGGCGCACTTGGCTTTATTACTAGTGGGGCACCTAAGGGTTAGTAATGGCGCACTATTAGGTGCGCCATTACTGTCTGGGATAGTAATGGCGCACCAAATGTGCGCCATTACTAGAATTTACTAATGGCGTGCTAGTAATGGCACACCTAATGTGCGCCATTAGTAGCCAAAATAGGTGCGCCATTAATAACCTGTTTTCCAGTAGTGAGTGGACGAAGGCGTCGACGAAGCACATCTAGCGTGGTGTACAGTGCTTTCAGTGAGGCGGGTCTGTTGCGGCGGACAAGGGCTTGTATGAAGGGCCAGCGATGGGGCGGACGAGGGAATCAGTGAAGGGCCTAAACTGTGGTGGACGAGGGCGCTGGTGAAGCAGATCCGGTAAGGTGGACCATGATGGCGGTCAAGGAGATCTGGAGTGGTGGAGAAGCCAGTCGCTCAAGCGGCTCCGATGAAGTGGTGAGTTGGCAGTTGGGGGTTCCATGGTGCGGAAGGTAGATCCGGCGGGGTGTGAGGTCCATCGCTGCGGCGGAGTGTCGGTGTACAAAAGTAGGGGTCCCTTTTTGTACCCCTTTACTTGTGCGCGGGAAGTCGCAGCCTAACGCCCATGGCCACACTTGGCGGGGCAGAAGAAGCCAAGGTTACTGGGGCTGTGCTCAAGACCAGAAGCATGAAGAACTGAGGGGCGAGGTGAAACTCCCCTGGCAAGGTCCTTGCCGGGGCGGCCTTCACGGCCCCGGCAAGAACCTTGCTGGGGTAACTTGCCCAACGCCAGCAGGGCTGCCACCCTTGGTGGGAACCACATTGGAACCAAATCTCGGGAAGCGCCCCCGTTGTGGCATGCAGATCTTTGTGAAGACCAAGAACATACAAGACTAGATGAGAATCAGAAGACGAACATCCTCGACAAGATCCTTGCCGAGGATACCTGCCAAGACTCCACTGCCATTCCCACACATCTGCCAGCCCACCAACTAGGCGAGCACCTGCGTGGCGACGTGCGGCCTCCATGCCAACTCAGCAAGCACCTGCGTGGTGGCATGCAGATCTTCGTGAAGACTCTTCCACCGCACCAACTCAGCAGCCAGCCAGCCAGCGTGGCACTACACGCCTCGTCAGTTCGGACGCGCGTCGAAGCCAGGCGAGGTGGCGACAGCCGGGACAAGCTTCCTTGCCATCCCCGATAAAGCAAGAAGGGCATGTCGGAAGCGCATTAATTGCATTTGTCCTATGGTGCCAGGAGATAGACTCGACTAATGTACAACTTTCAACCCCCTGTGTGCCACTTTGGCAGCCCCTTTTGACAATAAAAGGAGGCCCACAGCGTGCTAGAGAGGATTCAAACTTTTTGGACCCTGCACGCTTTGTAGCTAGTGCAAGAACACCAGATAAACATAAACCAGCAGGCCCAAACCACCAGGGTATTACGCATCACTTGCGGCCCAAACCTGGATAATCCCCCGTGTTGATCCCTCAAACCCACTCTTTCCACAGCCCCGCGCCCGCCAACCGTAGCAAAAGGGGTTCCCTGTGATCCCGTAGGTGTCGTTTCCCCTGACATCTTTGGCACGCTAGGTAGGGGGCGCAAGCTATGAAAATCCGGCTTGAAGGTCAGCGCATCGACTCTTTCATGGGAATGGCTCGAAGGGAGAGGGTGACGTCGATCAGCCGCCCTCCGGTGCCATCCGCAGCTTCGACAGTCATCCATGTGGCCCCGAAAAGCTATGTCTTGCAAAATTTTGGCTAATTTCATTTATATAAGTCTGTCTTCCTCGAAAGATCTTGTTCCTTGTATGGGAAACCTGTACGCAATGGGACCCTTCCTCTATTGGCGATGCCCTTGTCTCTGTCTCGAGTCTGCTCGACAGTTCATGCGGCCGCGTTGAGAACGGCAAGGTGGCCTACCCGCTACTAGCAGCGCTCTTGTCTTGTTTCGAGTTCACTCGATAGTTCAAGCGACTGCGCTGGGAGTGGCAAGGTGGCTTGCCCGGCAGCAAGTGCCCCCTGGTAGGCTGCTAAGGATCCGTCCTCAAAGCACCGCGGCATGGGTTTATGCCCCGACAGCCTTATCCAACCTAGCGTAGGGTGCGAACATACAAAGAAAGATCTATCAGGAAGATTGCATGCGTGATATTGAAGTACTGCAGAGTTATATTACATCAAATAATCACTGTGGTTCTAACTTAAGATAAAATTGTCTTGGTCTTGAACTCGCAGCGGCGACGAGAAACGGGGTGCCTAGTCCCGGCATTGGCCCTCCACCCTCTCAACTCCATTGACGTAGTCTATGATGGGCTTGATACGCTCCTTGAGCACCGCAAGGTCCGCCTCCTCCGGCAAGCTCTCCAATGCGTTGGTGAAGTTGACGGTGGGGTTCCAGAACGCCACCTTGGTGAGCACCTTGGTCAGGGCGCCCCGGCAGAGGCTCCGGGACTCGTTGGCCAGATAAGTTGCCCGGTTGGAGTGGAGCTGCTCTAGGGCTACAAGAAAGCCCTCGAAGAACAGGGTCAGTTTGGCGTTGGGACTCACGTTCGGCTTCGGGGAGTACCTCACATTCGGCATCCCATTGGTAGCTAGCTTCGTGGTGATCCTGCCGGCAACGTCGGCGAGGCGGCTGACCCAATGGTTTATGCCCTCTGCGTACTCCTTGTGTTCGGTGGCATCATTCCTCCGCAACTGCTTCTCCTCCTCCAGGTCCTTGGTCAGGGTCTATTCCCGGGCCCTGACCTTCGAAAGCGTCCCCTCAAGGCCCTACAGTTTCAGCTTCAGGATATTGATGGAGTCGTTGGCCTTGGAGAGCAGCTCGGCCTTGCCGAGGACTGTGGCCTGCGCCTCCGCCAAAGCACCGTTGGCCGCGTCCTTCTCCTCCGTCAGCTCTAGGACCTGTTTCTTCAGCCCATCCCGCTCCACCTCCAGCTCCTTCACCTTGCCGGCATGGACTAGGGCTTGAGCATTGAGTGCCTCCTTGTGCCTCTCCTCCAGCTCCTGGGTCCGCTGCGCGACGAGCTTCTCGACCTCCTCATCCTTGCCGTGGAGTGTGAAGGCGAGTGCCTCCTCATTAGCGGCAAGGTCCTCCTCCTGGGAGTTCATCTCGGCCTGGTGCTGGTGCCGAGCGGCCTCGTCCTTGGCGGCCTGCTCCTTCGCCGCCTCCTGGGTTTTCTCGACATCATCTTGCTTCAGGATGAGCTCCTGTTTGCGCTTAGCTAGCAGATCCTGGGAAACCTTCAGTTCTTCGTGGGCCTTGTGGAACCAGGACCGCGTCTCGGTGACGCGCTCCTCGAGATCCGTCTTCGCCTTGACCACTGGCGCCATCCTGGATTTTGCCTTATCTAGGCGGGCACGATGGAGCGCCTGGAGCTTTTGGAAGTTGACACTCATGGCCCAAAGGAGCTGCTCCTCTTGGGAACTGCCGCCACCGGCGCTCAGTTCGTCAACAACCTCAAGCCCGGCGGCGGCGAGCGCCTCGTCGTCGAACACCTCCCGCTCGGTTTGTGCCCTGGTGCTCGCTGTTCCCGGGAGGTGGACGAACAGGTCATCAGCAACCTTCAAGTACTTGCCCGAGCTAGAGGAAGCAGAAGAGGAAAGTTGGTCATCAACCACCCCCTCCTCGGCAGCAGCCTTGCCGGTCACCTCGGCAGGCCCCTTGGCGGCATCCTCCGCAGTGGCCTTGGTGGCCTCCTCAGTGGCGATCTTGTCGGCCTCGGCCTCGGCGTCCCTGGCGACCCCCTCGATGACGGTGTCAATGTCCTCCCGGTCCGCCGAGGAAGGGTCTGGATACCAAGAAGGGGAATGAGGCGGAGCCAAGGTCGAGGTTCAAAAAGAAGAAGAAAGAGTAGGGACGGGAAACAAACGACTTACCCACACCAGGCTGGGAAGAAGTGGCGCCCTCCCCGGCACCCAAGTTCGCCTCCTCCTCCTCCATACGCGTGGTCTTGGTGGTGGATGCCCTTGCGGGGGACGCCCCTCGGGGCGACGTAGTCGAGGGGGGCGGCGTGTTGGGGGTGACCCTCGGCGGCTCCTCCTACTACCGTTCTTCTCCTGCAAACCTGGCAAGGTCAGCATCAAGGATTCACACCCAAATGTTCATCAGTGGAGGAGTGAGTGATGAGCTTACGCTGGGGGCTGAAGCGGGGGCTACGTCGGGGGCTGCTGTCCGGGCTGCTCTCCACCAGCAATGGCGTACACGAAGTACCTGCCGGGGGCTTGTCGCCCGTGGAGGCCTTGGCCCTCTTCGCCACCCTCTGGGCCAGCGTCTCCATGTCCCTGTGAAGATAACATCAAATCAAAGGAGGATAAAACAGGAGTGAAGTCAGGAGATGATGTGGGAGCGAAATACTTACTCTTCCTCCACCTCCTCCTCCACTAGCTTCCTCTTCCTCGCCGGGCTAAAAGATCCGAGGTCGAACTCGGCCTCCAAGGTGTTTTCCAAAGGAGAAGGGGAAGGATATAGGGTCTGGTGCTGCTTGGACGAGGAGGAAGCAGTCACTGTCCTCTTCGCCACCGTGGCCTTCGCCGCCTTCTTTGCGGCCACGGCCTTCATTGCCCTCATCTCGAATGAGCTACTCGTGGGCCGGCTGCTGCTGCGTGGTCCTGCCGGGTCGGACCGGCTCACCAGAGCTAGCCCGCCGGAGGACAAGTTTCCTCCCTACGGCCAGGGGTCGTTCACCTCGACCTCCTCTTCAGACGACTCGTCGCCCGCGTCTTCAACAAGGGGGGCCTTGGTATTGGCGCTGCTGGCCTCCCTGGTAGACTCCGCCCAATGGGCGAGCTCCGTCTCCTCCGCGGCCGCGTCGGCCTTGTCCTCCATGACGCCAACGCTGCCAGCCTCCCTGGTGAGCGCCGCCTCCGCCGCCATGGCGGCAATGTAGTCTAGCTCCGCCTTGGTGGTGTCCTGGATGAGTAGCGGCTCATCACAGACATAGCTCGCTGACAAAGTGTCAAAGAACTCCTGCACTTTCTCGGCTGGCGGCTCGGCCCAGGCCAGGTCAAGGCCATGCACATTGAAGTCCAGTATCATGGCGATGATGGAGGACTGGCCAGAGTTGTTGCTCAGCGGGACCACTCCCGTCGGCAAACCGAACAGGGGCCCCTTGATGGCCTTGCCGGCCTTCGCGGCCCTGCCGGTCCTCTCAGCCCTGCTGTCGCTGTCCACGTCGAGCTGAAAGAGCCTTTAACATAAATGGGTGTGCCCCATCACCATGAAGTTGTGCTTCAGGCCAGGTCGGAGCCTCATGATGTCGGCCGCGTTCCTGAAATCCCAAGCCGACCTCCCCTTGTTGTGCAGCGGGGCGATTCGGTGACGCATGAAGTCGTCCCTGATCATCTCGAGGGTGAGCCCGGCCATGTTGAGGCGATGGGTCCTGGTGGTCGTGACCGTGAGTTTCTCACCGTTGGCGTCGAGGTCGCTCCAATCCCTACGGCGGGTCAGCGGGCTCTGACAAACTCGGCAGAACTCCTGCGGGTCCTTCTCCTCGATCCAGCACCATTGGCCCCGCCAGTCTTCCCACCTCTCCTTCTGGGCACCCTCCGGATACGTGCCTTTCTCCTGGGTCCCTGGGATCGAGGTGATGCAGCCAGAGATGGCGCCCCCTGGTTGGAGACGAGGGGAGAAGTAGTGGCGGAAGAGCGTCATGCTGGGTAGCACTCTGGCAAAGCCCTCGCAGAGGTGGGAAAAGAGAGCCATGCACGCCACAGCATTCAGTGTAAGATCCAGAAGATGGAAGTTGTTGGTGTGCATGACATTGTTGAAGAAGTTACAGAGGGGGGGGGCAGAGCCCGTAGGAGAAGAAATCGACGAAGAAGGGGTACCAATTTGGGTCGGCCTTGGCGAAATCGGCGGGGATGACACGCGTGGCTGGGTGCCCCGTCGTCTTCCTCCCCCACATGGGCAAGAAGTAGTTCTTGAGGTGGACCGCATCGACCGTCAAAGGGAAGTAGGCAAGCTACATCCGCCGCACTGCCAACTCACTCTCCGGCGCCTCCTTCTCCCCGGCGTCCTTGGCCGCTACCTTTCCCTTGCTGGTTTTGGGTGCCATGGCGGCTGGGAGGGGGCGAAGGATCAAGAGAAATGAGGGCGCAGCGGCGACAAGCAGAGGCAAAAGCTTCAAATCTTTCGCCCGAGGAAGAAGACAGGAATGGTGGCTTTGAGATTCGAAAAGGCACAGAGGGTAAAATGAGCAGCGCGCCTACAGTTTTTCCTTTTTATGGGGAAGACGTGGGCCGCCTCTTTACCATGATGTGATGCATGAGTGCAGCAACCGTCCCACGCATGACCCCGACATCACGCACGACCCCCGCATCGCGCATTTAATGCGGGTCATGGGGAAGCGCAATAAGCGAGGGAATTACTGCAGTAAAAACGCCGTTGTGTGCGCGCCCATGCACCATTTTGTGCCTAGCCCAATAACACTCTGCGCTTATATGTGGCCCAGGACCGGGGGCTCCTGTCGGTGTACGAAAGTAGGGCTCCCTTTTTGAACCCCTTTACTTGTGCGTGGGCAGTCACAGCCCCACGCCCATGGCCACACTTGGCGGGGCAGAAGAAGCCAAGGTTACCAGGGCCGTGATCAAGACCAAAACCATGTAGAACTGAGGGGCGAGGTGAAACTCCCCCGGCAAGGTCCTTTCCGAGGGGCCTTCACGGCCCCGGCAAGAACCTTGCCGGGGCAACTTGCCCAACGCCAACAGGGCTGCCACCCTTGAGCCTAAGAATTCTGACGCCCTCAACCACATTGGAACCAAAGCTTGGAAGGCGCCCTCGTGGTGGCATGCAGATCTTTGTGAAGACCAAGAACATACAAGACTAGCTGAGAATCAGAAGACGAAGATCCTTGGCAAGTTCCTTGCCGAGGATACCCATTAGACCCCCTGTCAGTGTCAAAACCGGTGGATCTCGGGTAGGGGGTCCCGAACTGTGCGTCTAAGGCGGATGGTAACATGTGGCGGGGGACACGATGTTTACCCAAGTTCGGGCCCTCTTGATGGAGGTAATACCCTATGTCCTGCTTGATTGATCTTGATGATATGAGTATTACAAGAGTTGATCTACCACGAGATCGTAGAGGCTAAACCCTAGAAGCTAGCCTATGGTATGATTGTCTGTTGTCCTACGGACTAAACCCTCTGGTTTATATAGACACCGGAGGGGGCTAGGGTTACACAGAGTCGGTTACAAGGGAGGAGATCTAGATATCCGTATTGCCAAGCTTGCCTGCACGCCAAGGAGAGTCCCATCCGGACACGGGACGAAGTCTTAAATCTTGTATCTTCATAGTCCAACACTCCGGCCAAAGGATATAGTCCGGCTGTCCGGAGACCCCCTGAACTAGGCTTCAATGACGATGAGTCCGGCGCGCAGATTTGTCTTCGACATTGCAAGGCGGGTTCGTCCTCCGAATACTCCATAGAAGATTTTGAACACAAGGATAGTGTTCGGCTCTGCAAAATAAGTTCCACATACCACCGCAGAGAGAATAATATTTCCACAAATATAATCTGCTGACACGTTTAGCAACATGACATCACGCCATGGCCCGGTCATTATTCGAACTGTTTTTCTCAACCAGCACTGCACATATTGCGAGGCGGTTTTCTTGACACGTCCTGTCGAAGCAGAGATCATGTCCCCCTTATTACGGGATTCTCATCAATACGGACGTGGGTAACCCAATCGTGCCCGTTGGTATAACTCGATTTTAGGCAAGTCCCAAACGGCCACGTGGAGGACGCTTGATATTCACCCTCTTTATAAAGAGGCCAAGGCCTGTCCTTTTTCCTTCTCGTACTCAATCGAATACTTCCCATGCCTCGAGTTCCAACACCCAAGGCTCAGGTCAGGCGCTTCGGACGTTCAACCATGTCCGGATCCAACCTTCAAGGTCGGTGGATGCCTTCCTCTGTCACAGAGGAAGACATCAATAAGCGAAGAGATGCCAGGTATTTGACCGACGAAATCTGGCACAGGCTGCCTGCTCGAGGGCAGGTCATTCCCACTCGCGAACCTGGCGAGAGCATTGTATTCATCTCTCACTTCCTCCGAGGGCTAGGCCTTGCTCTGGATCCCTTTGTTAGGGGGCTCATGTTTTATTATTAGCTAAATTTTCATGACATGGCCCCGGATTCCCTCCTTCACATCTCATCGTTCATCGTCGTATATGAGGCCTTCCTCCGCATTACCCCACACTTCGGCCTATGGCTCAAAACTTTCAATGTGAAGCCGAAGATGATTGAGGGGCGACACGCAGAGTGCAGAGGTGCTGTAATAAGCAAAAGAGCTGATGTTCCATGGCCAGAGGGTTCCTTCCCGGAGGTGTCCAGTTTATGGCAACGAGAGTTGTTTTATATCACAGCTCCCCGAGGTACCAAGTGGGTAGCCGCCCCTGCCTTTCGCTCGGGCCCCCACCACAACTAACGTCATGGATCAACAAGGGGCTAGAATGGGGGCCAGTAAATGATGTGCCAATATTGCAGAATCGCATCCGAGATCTCCTCGAGAGAGATGTCAGCCTGGTCACGGTAATGCAAGTCATGCTAGTTCGTCAATTCCCGCATTGCAAACGTCGACCCCTCTGTATGTGGGAGTTCAACCCGGAAGGACCGTGAACT
This sequence comes from Triticum urartu, assembly GCF_003073215.2. Classification (NCBI taxonomy): domain Eukaryota; kingdom Viridiplantae; phylum Streptophyta; class Magnoliopsida; order Poales; family Poaceae; genus Triticum; species Triticum urartu. The sequence goes on from NC_053027.1 coordinate 260,579,715, forward strand.
ATTCGGCACTTCCTTGGCATGACGCTTGAAGAGATGTACAAATTGTTCTTCGGACCACAAATAAAGTGTCCGGACACCACCGAGGACGCCGGTCTAAGCTGTAATTGCCCAGATACCCAAGTAAGTAATCCCATGGCCGAACACGCTGTCTTTTTATTTATCATAACATCATTCTGAAAAGTCACTCTTTGACCAGGACTAGGTAACAAAGGCGAAGATGATCAGGTGTTTGGCCCCCCTTCCTGAAGGCTCGGCTAATCCAGTACTAGCCAGAATGCTCGAGTCTGCGCCTTATCACACGCCCTCAGGGGAAGATAAAGGGGGAAATAAATAGGCTGAAAGCAGGCCTCACTCATTATTTATCCAAATCGGGGGAATTAGCACCTCCGCGAATGAGGATAACCAGGGAGAAGACTCTGAAATTCCTTCTCCCCAAGGAAGGAAGAGGACCACCTCTGAAGACCCGGAAACAAGTGTTTCCAAATGGGGGGATAAATCTTCGCCAGAGGGTCCTGCCTTAGAGGGTACTCTTGCCGCAGAGCGCCCGCAAGGGGATCAGCCCTCTACCGAGCTATAAGTACACAAAAAGTACTTAATAGTAAAAATATCCTACATTACTTCTGAAGACAATAACCGAAGCATATATCTTGTAGTTCGGATCGTAGCCCTTCTCGACAGAGTTCGTCTTTGGGGGATCTTCTTCCGGAGATGATGGAGAGCGAAACACCTCCCCATACCACCCCGCCTTATGGAGCGGGCGACGCTGAAGTGTCATCGCAGAGGGTTTCTTCTGATCTGCCAAGGCCAGAGGGTAATCCTTTCACCACCCAAAGTCCTCAGTATTCGGCTCCTAAAGAGAGCAACAGAAAGAGTCCGGAACCGTCCGGTGTGCGATCGAATGCACTGAGGGATCTTCTGGAGCAAGCGGCCATCTCAGAAGCGCATCGTATGCTAATGGGTACGGAGATTGAGAGGATTTCATCCGCCGAAAGTGGGTTGCACGAAGCTTCTATGAGTCTGCTGAAAGGCTTTGAGGTACGTGAAATAGTGCATGTTTTTTACAGTACCGCACAGGTTAGGTGTGCCCTATGCAGATAGTAGCCCCTGAGACTCTGGTTGCCGTCGAGAATGGCGGCAAACAGAGGATCATAGTCCCAGGTAATAATCAGGCCGCCTTCATGTGTAGGTTGCTGAAGGTCCGGTGGCTAGCCGGACTGATGAGTTTGCCGAGCTGAAGCGGCAATTTGATGCGGCAGATGCCGACATTGTGTTTGTCAACAAGCGTCTCGGTGAGGCACAGGGTATGTGATTTCCCCGATGATCAAAACATAGTAAGAGGAGCATGATGCCAGTATCTTTAATATGTTGTTACTGCAGATGGAGCTGCTGCCGTCGAGACCCTTCGGGTGGAACTTGCCTGAGCCAAGGAACAAGCTAGGAATAGTGATGCAGCCACTCTAAAGGCAGTCGAAGAGCTGAGGGCCGAACAGGCTGCGCATTTCCAAAGCAAGGAGAAAATAGCCAAGATGGCCGTTGAGTTGAAAGATGCCGTCGACCATTACCAGCTTCTTGAAAAAGAAAGCCGAGCGAAGGCGACGGACCTAGAGAAGGCCATGGTGGTAGCCATGGAAGCCCGCTCTAAAAGTAGAGCGACGAAGGAGGAGCTGCGTCAAGCTGGAGATATCGCAGCTGGGAAGCCCTTTTTGTTGCGGACGAAGTTCAGAGATCCGAAGTATGCCCCTCTTGATCAAGTATGGAGTTCTGCAGACGCATACGTTGATTTGGCAGCCAGTGCTGCTGATGAGGCTGAGTACTTCAAGGATCAAAAAGATCGTGAAGTGGAAAGGCTATTCTGGTCACAGTTCCATGTTCCAGTGGGTCCGCTGCTGTTGAATGAGCGAATGGCCGAGTGGGCCAAGCTCCATAGGTTGTCCGGGCTTGCCATGAGGTCTGTTGTGGATCATCTTTAGCCGGAAGGGCCAAGGCCGAATAGTTATTTTAGTTTAGTGCAACAATTCCTTGGTGCTGTGCCGCACATCGATGCTATGAAGAGGTCGGCGTGCATAGAGGGTGCGCGGATGGCACTTGCCCGTGTCAAGACATACTAGGCAGAGATGGAGGCCACCACTATTGCAACCCAGAGTTCGGTCGTGGGCCGAGTATCTGCCGAGCACTACTTTGAAGAAGTCCTTGAAGGCGCTCGTTCAATTAAGGCTTAGTGCTCAAAGAATATTATGTTCTGGTGACATGTATTCCCATTGTAGAAAACAATGTTTTATTGAATTGTAAGGGCTATGTTTATACTTTTGCCTAAAAGTATTATGATGCCTCCTGTGCGGCCGTTTATGTATATATGTATATAACCTGAAAGTTTGCAGTCGTCGGCTTTAGCCCCCATGCATATAATGTGGGGGTGTTCGCAAAAAAAACGCGTATTCACACTTGATCCAACATCTTGGTCCATTAAGGAGGTGGTAGCGCAGTGAACGAGGCAATCGAACTATATTGCTTTAACACTTTCACTTAGCCATAGGAGTTTGACGATGGGACTACTATATAGCCCCTGGTACTTCCGCGCTTGTCCGAATACAGTGCGCATATGTACATGACCGGGAAACGGCCCTTCGTTAATGCGGAGGAATCCCAAAGATTCCGCTAAGTCATCAAGTGGTTGACCAGTCTCGCGCTTTATCATGACAGTCCGTTTTCGGCTTTCTCTACTGAGGTGCTCATCCGGATGAGCCAGGGCACAATCGCAGTAGTTCTCCCGGTGCCGCCTTAGCCGATAGAGCGGAACGTAAGGTAGCAAAACACGGGAGCCGGGCAAACCCAACATTTGACCAAAGACATGATTCGGAGCTGATGCATATAAGGCCAAACTCGCGACGCCGAACACTCCCTAAGGTATTCGCTCTTTATAACACATGCCAGGCTGAACAATGCCCTTAATAATAAACCCCGAGTGTCCAGTTACGTGCAATATTCTGACGTGGCGAAATGCCAATAACGTCAGCATACTTCTCAGTTGTACTGAGTATCCGGGGGGGTGAACAACAAGAGACAGTAAAAAAGGTTTACGTAGGGTCTTAATCTGAAAAGAAACCTTTGAGCGGGTCCCTGCTGCACGTTTGCGCCTGTGTCTCCGTTGTGCTGTGTCCTGGACGGGTGTAGCACGATTGTCATCTGTAAAAGAGAAGAACTTAGGTGAAAGTTGTCGTGCCAAAAAGTTGGTTATTCTCAATAAACCATTAAAATTCAAGATAAGTCTAGTTGAGCCGAACTAGCCTTGATTACACACGGGAAGCGCCTGGTACCGTCTATGAGGGTTTCACCATCACACCAATCTCAGGTATATCTACTAATGCGCCGGACTCGTCTAACCGTGTCCGCGGTCTTGACGACCTGTCATTTATTCTGGTTGGCAAGCTCGTCTAGTGCTCGGCTGTTAAAGCCGCCGCACGTTCTTCCGTGCGCAGAGAACGCTCAATATTTCCACTAACTATGATGGTGCCATGTGGACCAGGCATCTTAAGCTTAAGAGAAGCGTAATGTGGTACCGCTTTAAAACGAGCGAAAGTTGTTCTTCCGAGTAGTGCTTGATAGCCGCTTCGGAATGGAGCAATGTCGAAGTCTAACTTCTCACTTCGGTAGTTTTTGGGTGAACCAAATACAACCTCCAGTATTAGAGAGCCCGTGGAGCGGGCCTCCAGGCCTGGTATTACTCCCTTGAAGGTAGTATTACTATGGCTGATTTTTGTCGGGTCTATCCCCATTTTGCGGACTGTGTCCGGATATATCAGATTTAGACCACTGTCGCCTTCCATAGGGACTCGTGTGAGATGATATCCGTTTATTATTGGGTCTAACACCAAGGCAGCTAATCCTTCATGCCGGATGCTTGTCGGGTGGTCCCTGCGATCAAAAGTGATCGGGCAGGCCAACCAGGGGTTGAACTTAGGGGTGACAGGCTCTATGGTGCGTATGTCTCGAAGTGCGTGTTTGCTTCTCCTCTTCGTCATGTGGATCATGTTTACTATTTTAGCCTCTAGTGGGAATTTTTTCTGTCCTCCAGTGCTTTGCTGGCGAGGTTCATCCTTGTCTTCGCTTAGTGTTTCCCTCCACTTGTGTTTGGCGTTGAGCTTACGGGCCTGCTTGAAGACCCAACATTCTCTGTGGGTGTGATTTGCAGGTTTATCGGGGGTGCAATGAATCTGACATAATTTGTCTAGGATCTTATTTAGGCTGGACGGTCAATCTCTGCTGCCTTTGAAAGGCTTTTTCCGCTGACCTGGTCGAGAGCCCCTGAATCCGACGTTTACCGCCGTATTATCTGGGTTGTCTTCTTTATTTCGACGCTTGCTTTTACTCCATCGTGGTTTTCCATTGCCATCCCTGACTTCGGATGTGCCTGGGTCGCTGGTGCTACTGCGGGCTAACCAGCTATCTTCGCCCGCGCAAAAGCGGGTCATGAGGCTTTTCAGGGCTGCCATTGTTCTCGGTTTTTCTTGGCCGAGGTGTCTGGCGAGCCATTCGTCTCGGACGCTGTGCTTGAAAGCTGCTAAGGCTTCAGCATCCAGACAATCGACGATTTGCTTCTTCTTAGTGAGAAGCATGTACCAAAGCTTTCGGGCTGACTCTCTGGGCTGTTAAATTATATGACTTAAATCGTCTGCATCCGGAGGTCGGACATAGGTCCCTTGAAAATTAGCTCGAAAAGCATCCTCGAGCTCCTCCCAACTTCCAATTGAGTTTTCGGGGAGGCTTTTCAGCCAGTGCCGAGATGGTCCTTTAAGCTTGAAGGGCAAGTACTTGATGGCGTGGAGATCGTCTCCGCGAGCCATATGGATATGGAGGATAAAGTCCTCAATCCAGACCCAAGGGTCTGTGGTCCTGTCGTACGCCTTTATGTTCATTGGTTTGAATCATTCTGGAAATTCGTGGTCCAGCACCTCATCGGTGAAACATAGGGGGTGTGCAGCACCCCTGTATTTGGATGTATCATGGCGTTCGGACGGTTGTAGTATTTGGTTTTGGTTTTGTGCCGGAGAGCACTTCCTAGATCCATAGATGGATCTGATCATACTGGATTTTTGGCGCTAGTCCTCACGTAGATCGTGTGCTGACTTATGTGCGGCCTTGTTAGCCGCTCTATCGCGGTCACAAGGTGGTTGATCCGGCCGGTTGGAAGTTTTATTTTTCGGCTGTGTGGGCTTTAAGGCCTCATCGTCGAATTCAGGTAATAGCTTGCGCTTTGGATAGCTCTTTGTGTGGTAACTGCCACCATACTTTTCTTCGTTGTTGAGCACTTTATTCCACTTGCCGTTGAGCTTATTTTGTGCGGCCTTAAGCCTTTGCTTCTACTTCGTCAGACTTCTCGCTATGGCAATAAGCCTGCTGCGGAGGTTCTCTTGTTCCAAGTGCCTTTCCGGGATGATGTGTGCCTCTTCGTCCGGACTGTTTTCCTCCCAGAGGGGGGATGATGAGGTTTATCCGTTGCGTCACCGTGTTCGGACATCAGATCCGTACTATGTTCACCGTTTGCAGTTTCACCGTGCTCTGCCGCCGGGTCAATGTGGTCGTCGTTTCCTCTAGAGTCGACTGGAGTGTTACTTTCTTTTGCGCTGTTATCGCTGTTTTTGCCCAGGCGGGATTTGGGGGGCGCCTACACCGACGCTTTGTTTGCTTCTTGGAGGGGTCATCCTCCGCTGTCTTGTCGCCATTGCCTTCTTTAGGTGTATCCACCATGTATATGTCATGTGATGAAGTGGTTGTCCAGCGCTCTGTGGGCACCGGTTCCTATTCCACTCCTGCATTGTCGTCCATGTCGTCGATGTCTTCGGAGTCGAAATCGAGCATGTCGGCTAAATCATCGACAGAGGCTACTAAGTGGGTGGTGGGTGGGCAGCGAATTTCTTCGTCGTCCGCATCCCATTCTAGCCGGACATAGTTCGGCCAAGGATCTCCTGACAAGGAGAGAGACCTTAATGAATGAATTTAGCACATCGCTGAAAGGTGAGTGCTGAAAGATATCTGCGGAGGTGAACTCCATGATCGGTGCCCAATCAGATTTGATAGGCACAGACGCAGGCGGCTCGGAGTCCGTGGCCGGAGATGAATCTAGTGGTTCGGCAACACGGCTCTCGTAAGGGGTGAAGTCAGTATCCGGCTCCACCGCCACTGAGAGTGCAGCCTCCATGGCGGGGTCTATCCCCTCGTCCTCAGATGGCGCAATTTGCTCCGGATTGAGGGCCGGAGTAGTTGCAGGTGTGATCTCCTGAACACTGTTCGACGGCAGAGTTACGTCATGCTCGTCGTGATTGTGCGGCGCACCTAACATGGGCTCGAATCCGTCGAAGATCAAGTCTCCGCGGATGTCGGCAGTGTAGTTTAAGTTTCCGAACCTGACCTGATGGCTAGGGGCGTAGCTCTCGATCTGCTATGAAGATCCGTCCGGGGAGGAAAACCTCACCCTGGACCGCATCGTTACCGATGATCAAAGGAGCCATCTAGCCTTACGGTGACGGCACAGTGGAACTCTCAATGAAAGCACCAATGTCGGTGTCAAAACCGGTGGATCTCGGGTAGGGGGTCCCGAACTGTGCGTCTAAGTCGGATGGTAATAGGAGGCGGGGGACACGATATTTACCCAGGTTCGGGCTGTCTTGATGGAAGTAATACCCTACGTCCTGCTTGATTGATCTTGATGATATGAGTATTACAAGAGTTGATCTACCACGAGATCGTAGAGGCTAAGCCCTGGAAGCTAGCCTATGGTATGATTGTCTATTGTCCAACGGACTAAACCCTCCGGTTTATATAGACACCGAAGGAGGCTAGGGTTACGCAGAGTCGGTTACAAGGGAGGAGATCTACATATCCATATTGCCAAGCTTCACTTCCATGCCAAGGAGAGTCCCATCCGGACACGGGACGAAGTCTTCAATCTTGTATCTTCATAGTCCAACAGTCCGGCCAAAGGATATAGTCCGGCTATCTGGAGACCCCCTAATCCAGGACACCCTCACCCCCAGCAAGACCCTTGTCGGGGACGCCCACGACGCCGCGGCAAGACCCTTGTCAGGGCCCCGGCAAGACCCTTGCTGAAGACATCCATGGGGCCGCAGCATGGCCCACACCTTCCAAGACTCCACCGCCGTCCTGACACAACTGCCAGCCCACCAACTAGGCGAGCACCTGCGTGGCGACGTGCGGCCTCCAAGCCAACTCAGCAAGCACTTGCGTTGTGGCATGCAGATCTTCGTGAAGACTCTGCCACCGCACCACCTCAGCAGCTAGGCAGCAAGCGTGGCACTACACGCCTTGTCAGTTCGGACGCGCGTCGAAGCCAGGCGAGGCGGCGACAGTTGGGAAGAGCTTCCTTGTCGTCCCCGATAAACCAAGAAGGGCACATCCGCAGCGCATTAAATGTGTTTGTCCTACGGTGCCAGGAGATAGACTAGACTAATGTACAACTTTCCACCTCCTGTGTGCGAGTGTGGCAGCCCCTTTTGACTATAAAAGGAGGCCCGCGGTGTAATGAGAGAGGATTCGGACTTTTTGGGCCCTGCACGCTTTGTAGCTATTCCAAGAACACTAGATAAACATAAACCAGCAGGAGTAGGGTATTACGCATCACTTGCGGGCTGAATCTGGATAATCCCCCGTGTTGATCCCTCAAACCCGCTCTTTCCACAGCCCCACGCCTGCCAACCGTAGCTAAAGGGATTCCTCGTGATCCCATAGGTGCCGTTTGCCCTGACACGGAGGACTAGATTTGGTGGCTTGGCATGGTTGGGGGGTCGGCGAGGGGAAGGGAAGGGGCTCTGGGGAAGAATGTTGGGGGAAAAGAGGGGAAAACAAATGGAGTTACCAAAACAGCCCTTTTCTGTTCATGTGGTAGGGTAAAAGAGGAATATCGCAGGGCTAAACTTTCGGGCGCGAGATATTTCGTTGTGAGCGGGAAGTTTGAAAGCTTTTGGCACCTGAAATTAAGTGTCCTGCTCTTGTACGGCTGACTATGATATCATGGCCGAGAATTTATTTGTTTTGCACGCAAAAAAGTGCAAGTTTCGAAAATCTATGTCTCCAACTCGAAACTTAGATTGTCCATTCAATTCAAATATGGAAGATTGAGCTAGTGCAAGCAAATACCATCATATGGTCCAATTCAAATGAAATTCCATATGTGTTTATCCTAAATATGATGACAAAAGCAAAAATGTGTATGTGTATGAATAAAGTGGATGGTTATAAAGTTTGAACATGCCCATATGTGTATATCTCTAGGTTTGATATATGAATTTGAAATCACTAAATCCCTGCTTAAAAAATGTACCTCTATTTAAATGAATTACAAAAGCTAATGATGGAGTCGAATTCCAAAAATCTAATCTCAGGTTTGTAATTCTGGTACTTCAAGGTATATCACGCATGTTGAAAAGTATCGTTGAGAGAGTCCTGGGTTAGGGGGTCTCCGGACAGACGGACTATATCCTTTGGCCGGACTATTGGACTATGAAGATACAAGATTGAAGACTTCGTCCCATGTCCGGATGGGACTCTCCTTGGTGTGGAAGGCAAGCTAGGCAATACGGATATGTAGATCACCTCCCTTGTAACCGACTTTGTGTAACCATAGCCCCCTCCGGTGTCTATATAAACTGAGGGTTTAGTCCGTAGGACAATAGACAATCATACCATAGGCTAGCTTCTAGGGTTTAGCCTCTACGATCTCATGGTGGATCCACTCTTGTAATACTCATATCATCAAGAACAATCAAGAAGGACGTAGGGTATTACCTCCATCAAGAGGGCCCGAACCTCGGTAAACATCGTGTCCCCTGCCTCCTGTTACCATCCACCTTAGACGCACAGTTCGGGACCCCCTACCCGAGATCTGTCGGTTTTGACACCGACATTGGTGCTTTCATTGAGAGCTCCACTGTGCCGTCACCATAAGGCTTGATGGCTCCTTCAATCATTGGTAATGATGCGGTCCAGGGTGAGGTTTTCCTCCCCGGACAGATCTTCGTATTCGGCGGCTTCGCACTACGGGCCAATTCGCTTGGCCATCTGGAGCAGATCGAGAGCTACGCCCTTGGCCATCAGGTCAGGTTCGGAAACTTAAACTACACTGCCGACATCTGCGGATATTTGATCTTCAACGGATCCGAGCCCATGCCAGGTGCGCCGCACAGTCACGACGAGCATGACGTAACTCTACCGTCGGACAGTATTCGGGAGATCGCATCTGCAACTACTCCGACCGTCAATTCGGAGCAAATTGCGCCATCCGAGAGCGGAGGGATAGACCCCGCCATGGAGGCCACACTCTCAGTGGCGATAGAGCCGGATACTGACTTCACCCCTTACGAGAGTCGTGTCACCGAACCAGTGGATTCGTCTCCGGCCATGGACTCCGAGCCGCCTGCATCCGCGCCCATCGAATCCGATTGGGCGCCGATCATGGAGTTCACCTCCGCGGATATCTTTCAGCACTCTCCTTTCGGCGATGTGCTAAATTCATTAAGGTCTCTGTCCTTGTCAGGAGAACCTTGGACGGACTATGTCCGGCTAGAATGGGATGCGGACGACGAAGAAATTCGCTGCCCACCCACCACCCACTTAGTAGCCACTGTCGACGATTTAACCGACATGCTCGACTTCGACTCCGAAGACATCGACGGTATGGAGGACGATGCAGGAGACGAATGGGAACCACCGCCAACAGGGTGCTGGACCGCCACCTCATCATATGACATATACATGGTGGACACCCCTAAAGAAGGCAATGGCGACGAGACTGCGGAGGATGACCCCTCCAAGATGCAACCCAAGCGCCGACGTCAGCGGCGCCCCTCTAAGTCCCGCCACAACAAAAGTAGTGATACCGGCACAAGAGATAATAACACTATAGATAGTGCCAAAGACAACCATAATCCCTTCCAGCACGATATAGAGCGGGAGGATGAACAAGCTAGCCCTCCAGAGCAGGCGGCAGATGGAGAACCAGAAGAGGACAATTACATGCCCCTCTCGGAAGACGAGGTGAGCCTCGGCGACGAAGTATTTATCGTGCCTGAGGATCCCGTCGAGCAGGAGTGCTTCAAGAACCGGCTTATGGCCACAGCAAGTAGCCTGAAGAAAAAGAAACAACAGCTTCAAGCTGATCAAGACTTGCTAGCAGACAGATGGACCGAAGTCCTTGCGGCCGAGGAATACGAACTCGAGCGCCCCTCCAAGAGTTACCCAAAACGTAGGTTGTTACCTCACCTCGAGGAGGAAGCATTGAAACCTCCATCACCAGTGTACGATGCAGCTGACCGGCCATCGTGTGGCCGAGACAGAGAGGCGTTTCAGCCTGAAGTTCAGCCTGCACCCCGCCGCTCAATCAAAAATACCAAGGCCCGGAGCAACACACGGGACCTGCGAGACATATTGGACAGCAGGGAAAAACATGCAAGATCGATCTACGGATCATGGGGGAACGCACCAATACGCGACGATGATCATCACACCGGATACACTAAAAGCAAATCCGGCCGAGCTGGACACGGTAGACAAGACTCGTATGAACCGCGTCACGATATAGCCCAGCATAGAGGCGCCGCACACCCCTTATGCTTCACTGATGAAGTAATGGATCACAAATTCCCAGAAGGGTTTAAACACATAAACAACGAATCATATGATGGTACTACAGACCCCGCGGTATGGATAGAAGACTACTTCCTCCACATTCATATGTCCCGCGGGAATGACCTACATGCCATCAAGTATCTCCCGCTCAAACTCAAAGCGCCGGCTTGGCATTGGCTCAACAGCTTGTGGGCAAACTCCATAGGAAGTTGGGAGAACCTGGCAGAGGCATTCCTGGACAATTTCCAGGGCACTTACGTGCGACCACCGGACGCTGACGACTTAAGTCATATACTCAGCAGCCAGGGGAATCGGCCAGGAAATTCTGGACCCGGTTCCTAACCTAGAAGAACCAAATTGTCGACTCTCCGGATGCATAGGCCTTAGGGGCATTTAAGCATAATATACGTGACGAATGGCTCGCCCGACACCTCGGCCAAGAGAAGCCAAAATCCATGACAGCCCTCACGACACTTATGACCCGCTTTTGTGCGGGCGAAGATAGCTGGTTGGCTCGTAGTACCAACACAACAAGCAAACCTGGCATATCACAAGCCAGGGATAGCAATGGCAAACCATGACGCAACAAACACAAGCGCCGCAAATATGGTGAAAACGCCAAAAATACGACAGTTAATGCCAGGTTCAGGGGCTCAAAGTCCGGTCAGCGGAAAGGGCCGCCCAAAAATACAAATCTGGGTCCATCCAGTATGGACCACATACTCGCTCGCCAATGCCACATTCATGGCACCCCAGAAACGCCAGCCACCCATACCAATAGAGAATACTGGGTCTTCAAACAAGCCGGCATTGCAGGCGCCAAAAACGAAGAGGGGTCTCAAAGCGACGATAGCGACGAAGAGCCCAGATCGCCGAACACAGGAGGGCAACAGAAATCCCCCCCCCCATATTCAATCGGTGAATGTGGTAAATACCACCTAAATTGCCCACTTGGACCAGAGATGCACCCTTAGGGACGGCCGCTCAATGGAACTCGCCATCCCACAATATAAGCTAGGGTCGGTCACCTTCAACCACACGGATTGTCTGATTAACGCCAACCAGGGCAATCCAGCCGCACTAATCATCGACCCAATAGTAGAGGGTTCCACCTCACTCGAGTCCTTATGGACGGAGGTAGCAGTTTAAATCTGCTTTACCAGGACATAGTGCGCAAGATGGGCATCGATCATTCAGTGATCAAGCCCACTAAAGCCAGTTTTAGAGGCATCATACCAGGTATGGAGGTTAGCTGTACAGGCTCCATTGCCCTCGAGGTAATCTTCGGATCACTAGTAAATTACCGTATCAAAGAGTTAATCTTCGAAATCGCCCCTTTCTGCAGTGACTATCAAGCACTACTCGGGCGAACCGTGTTCGCTCGATTCAACGCAGTGCCACATTATGCCTACCGTAAGCTCAAAGTGCCCGGTCCACGCGGCGTCATCACGGTTCATGGCAAGGCCGAACCTTCATTCGGCACCAACAAATACATCACTGGCTTAGCAGCAGGAACAACGAGCAGCACCTTGCAACCGATCCTCCAGTCGATGCCCAGGCTCCCGGACACCATCAAGGGGCTCCGAACTACTTCGCGGAAGGATACCCCGGCTCGTCCAGAGCTCAACTAAACACTCCGGCGAAGGCCATGACAGGCCGAACTCAGCAGTTCAACCACCCTCCGGCACAAAAACATTTCTTATATTTCCTTCGCAGGTTCACCTTTGCACCAACCAGGACAGACTCCACAAACGCAGGTCGAATGTGTCAGGGGATCCTTAGACATTCCCCGCAGCGAACGTCCGGCTACAATACGGATCCACACTCAACCTCCTCCCCCAGGTCATAGCAGGTTCTGCTATCACAAGTCCTTTTTTATCACATTACTTGTACCCATACACATAGATGTATTATTCAAATACAACATGTGGATTTATATGACGTTTACCTACTGATTATTTCTTATCGAAATCATTTTGTCAAATGGCATCCATACACAACGATATGCCTAAAATTTGATAGGGGCTTCGTTTTCCCCGTAACACAGCAATAAAAGTCCGAACAACTTCATGGAAGTTCGGCACCCCGAACTTATGGCATTATATGCATCAGCTCCGAATCATGTCTTGGGTCAATAGTTGGGTTTGCCCGACTTGGTACCTTACGTTCCGCTATATCGGCTAAGGTAGCACTGGGAGAACTACTGCGATTGTGTCCCAGTTCTTCCGGATGAGCACCTCAGTAGAGAAAGCCGAAAACTGACTGTCATGATACGGCGAGAGTTGGTCAGCTGTTCGAGCGTTCACAAAATCTTTAAGGATTTCTCCCGCATAATGCCATAACCAATGCAGCGGTTGATGGATCGGCTTTTTCTCCGATCAGGCGCTTATGGAGCCCCTAGTACGGTCTTCCGAACACAAGGGGCTGCGCCGACCATACTAAAGCTCCTATGGCTAAGTGAGAGTGATAAAGCCCTATAGTCCGATTGCCTGGTTCGTTGTGCTGAGCACCTCCTTCGGAGGACCCAAAACTGGGATAAAGATTGCTCAGGTTTATCCCAAACAGCCCCGTACTTCTTACGTGGGGGCAGAAGCCGACGACTAGCCAACTCTCAGCCTTAACATACAAACGGCCGCACAGGAGGGTAAACTTTTATATAATAGGCGACAAATAAACGACCTTGTTCAAACATTACGAAGGACAACATGATCGACATTCATGGAAATATAATGTCCTTGGTACATAGCTCCGCTTCAAGGTAGTATCCTTTCAGGACACTCTTATAATACAATCCGGGCTTGCCGTGCTCCTTCCCCTCTGGCGGTCCCTCGGTCACTAGCTTTTCGGCATCCATCTTCCCCCAGTGCACCTTTGCGAGGGCGAAGGCCATTCACGCTCCTTCTATACAGACCGACCGCTCGATGACGTCAAGTTGAGGGCAAGCGCTTACAAGCCGCCTCACGAGCCCGAAGTGGCTGCTTGGAATCGGCTCGGCAGGCCATAGCCGGATAACCATATCTTTCATGGCTAGTTCCGCCGCCTTATGCAGTTCGATCAGCTGTTTCAGTTGATCGGCAAAAGGCACCGGATAATTCGGTGCCAAATACTGCGACCAAAAGAGCTTATCGGCGGTGTTCCTTCCTTCGGCTTTGTAGAATTGAGCGGCATCTGATATACTGTGAGGTAACTCGGCAAATACACCTGAGAAGTCCGGATTCACAATCAGAAACATAGTTTTCCCTTCAAATACTTGCTTTACATGGGAAAAACCTTACCTGCCGCGATCTTCCTCGCCTCTTGGATCCCCTGCAGGGCGCTTTGGGTTTCCCCCCGAGCGTCGCTCGTGGCTTGACGCGCCTTGGTGAGTTCGGACTCTTTCTCCGTTAAACTCTACTCCAAGACCTCGCATTTACTTATGGCTTCTTGCACCTCCTGCTCAGCTTTAATAACTCTGGCTTCGTATTTCTCACGAAGAGTCCGCTCTATGGCCGCCTTTTTCTCGGCCTCGGCAACGGCCCTTTTGAGGGCCTCGACTTCGGTCATAACCCCTAGCACAAATTATGCGGCATATTTCATACTGAACATTTATTTCACAATAAATGCGTGCAACGCTTGTGCATACCTTGTTTATCCCTCAACTGCATTTTTAATTGGCCAATTTCTTCTATGGCCCAACTCAAGACTTTGATTCAGTCCGGAGATCTCCACAGTACGAGAGGCAGCAGCCGATACAGGTATCTTCTTGGAACAGAAGAGAAATCAATATCACTCAATGAGTCTTCCTGTGATCATCAATGCGATCCCCTGTCCGGTTCTCACCGAACAGGGTATCAGGGGCTACTATCTATACTATGACACTCTTCGGCAACTTATAAAACATACCTCAAATCCTCTTATAAGGCTGATACAGGCTTCGCTCAGTCCACTCTCAGTTGACTGAATCTTCTCAAGCACCGCAGCCATAAGGGCACGGTGTTCGTCAACAATGGAGGCGTCTCGTAACGCCACCAACAAAGAACCCGACACCTCTGGATGGACAGAGGTCACCGGCGGAACAGGCATGCTCCCTCCAGCTGAAGGAGGCTGCCTACTTGATTCTGGAGCCGTATAAACCTCTGCAATCGCATCCGGTGAGGAGCTGAACTCAAGGTCGCCCCCGCCGTCAGACCCTATAGGAATCTTTTCCGCCACGTGTCCGGCCCCTGCGGTTTGACCTCCAGGTGCCGCCTTCATGGTTTCTTCCTTTCCTCCTTGGCCGGGGTCATCCTGGGACGAAGCCTTGGTGTTATGCACCTGTTTGGAGGAAGGGGCCTTTTGGGGCATCCCACTCTCCATAGCATTCAAGCTCAGCAGGTCCTCTGATGAGGATTGTTTGGTACGGGACCTCACCGGACCACCAAAAAATATGGCTTAAGGTTAAAATACTAAGCCACGATGAGTCCGGACGCTTAAACATACTCGGATTTTATATTGTTACGAGTTGACTAGGGGCTGGGCCCTGGGATCCCATGCCAGGTCGGTGTCGGCGGCGGCAATGGACTCCTCCGGAACAGAAGCCCTTCCCCTTTTGGGCAGTTCGGCCTCCAAGGGTGCGGAGGCCGTCGTCTTCCTCCTTCCCCCCGTAGGGGATTCATCTTGCTCCTCCTTTTTATCCTCTTCGAAGGTGGAACGGGCATCAAAGCCTTCGGGTATTATGTCTGAAGTGCCGCGACGACGAAGGCCGCCCCGTGTCTTTTTGGCCTCCTTTTCGGCCGTCTTCTTCGGCACCTTGTATGGTGCCGGGACCAGCATCTTTGTCAGAAGTGGGATGGCCGGGTCTACGGGGAGCGGGGCCGGACAATGGATCTGCTCCGCCTTCTTCGTCCAGCTCTGGGGGAGTTGAATAAACATGCGCTAAGCGCTTCCTTTGGGTCATGCGGATAGAAAAGTTTGATAAACTCACCGAACTTGCAGGGCGGGACAGTTGGTGAAGAGGCGATGGGCGGGACAGTTGGTGGAGAAGGCGTGGGTGAAAAGAATGAATCCTAATCCCTTTATAGGGGAGGAAGAGGCGATGCGCCTCCCCACTCACCTGGTAAAACCTCTTATTCCCCAAGCATCGTAATTGATGGTGCGGCTGGGTTACCCACATTCGTATTAATGAGAATCCCGTGATAAGGGGACACAATCTCTGCTTTGACAAGACGTGCTAGGAAAACCGCCTTGCAATATGTGCAGTGCTGGTTGGGGAAAACGGTTCGGATTGTGACCGGGCCATGACTTGACGTCGTGCTGTCAAAACGTGTCAGCAGATTAGATTTGTGGAAATATTATTCTCTCTACGGTGGTATGTGGAAATTGTTTTGCAGAGCCGGACACTATCCTTGTGTTCAAAATCTTCTGTGGAGTATTCGGAGCAGGAACCTGCCTTGCAATGCCGAAGACACAATCTGTGCGCCAGACTCATCGTCATTGAAGCCTGGTTCAGGGGCTAATGAGGGAGTCCTGGATTTGGGGATCTCCGGACAGCCGGACTATATCCTTTGGCCGGACTGTTGGACTATGAAGATACAAGACTGAAGACTTCGTCCCATGTCCGGATGGGACTCTCCTTGGTGTGGAAGGTAAGCTAGGCAATACGGATATGTAGATCTCCTCCCTTGTAACCGACTCTGTGTAACCCTAGACCCCTCCGGTGTCTATATAAACCGGAGGGTTTAGTCCGTAGGAAAACAGACAATCATACCATAGGCTAGCTTCTAGGGTTTAGCCTCTACGATCTCGTGGTAGATCCACTCTTGTAATACTCATATCATCAAGAACAATCAAGCAGGACATAGGGTATTACCTCCATCAAGAGGGCCCGAACATGGTTTAACATCGTGTCCCCTGCCTCCAGTTACCATCCGCCCTAGACGCACAGTTCGGGACCCCCTACCCGAGATCCGCCGGTTTTGACACCGACAATCGTTATATCATAGTCCAAACTATGAAACAAATTGATCAACCATGAGTGCACACACTATTGACCATGTATATCTCAATTATGCTAAAGTCACTCAAATATAGATACCTCACTCTTTATCTGAAGCCACCCCCACACACAAGTCGTTCTCTCCCCCGGACACGAACACACAAGCACATTAACACCCCCCTCTCTTCTAAAGCCCAGACCCCAATATAGGTCTCTATCCCTTTGTCTCTCGGTCATGCACACATCTCTTCCCCCACTCTCTAGGTCTCCCGGCATCTCTCTTTCCCAAGCACACGCACTATATAGAGTGTATCTTTCCCATACATACAAAACATCGCCCCAAATGTCTATCTCCCTAGTTATGTGCTTCTCGCACACTCACCTCACACACCACCCCACTTCAAACAAGCACACTTTGTCTCCTTGTGCACCACTCTCCTATTTCTATCTCTCCCACATGCGGACCTGCCCCAGCTCCTTCCCTATATACATATATGTCGTGACTCTTTCCATAGCTCCTTAATGTATCATTGTTCTCAATCTCGCACGTTGTTCTCTACACCATCTATTCTGGATCTCTCATGAAGTCCCTATCACACACACGATGATTCGCTTCTCATGCGTCTTCGTACATAGGCCACTTTCGAACAACATACATTGTCTCCCTATCAACATCAACAAGCGTCCCCTCTCCCCCCCTCTCTTCCTCTCTATCTCCCTCGCGAGCTCTCTCTCTCTCTCTCTCTCTCTCTCGCTCTCACACCCCTCTCGCACACAGACTCGATGTCTCTTCCAAATAGTTTGCTCCCCGCCCGCACCCATGCTATCCCGCTACTACACATGCCTTTGTATCTCTTTGACACACATGTCACACCATTCCCCCTTCCTTATACTAGCTTTACATCACAAGTGGTCTCTCTTATCCACATACACACACTCCCTCTCACACACACATGCGCACAAACACACACAGACACGCACAAACACCCATCTATCTGGATCCTTCTTTTAAAACACACACCCTTGCATATTCTCTCCAGCTCTTGGTATGTATATGTCCGCCTCTCTCTAGCTCATATTAACATGAAAATTCTCCATCTCTCTAACTCACACATCTCTCCCCATGTCCGCATGTGTATCTCACACACTCACTCTTTGATTATGTCTATGTGTCTACATGTTACACAACACAAAGCCCCATGCACATGTCTACCTCTATCCTCCACACGCAGAGACACAAAGAATCTCTTATCATTGCCTCAGTATCTACACATATCACACATCCATGCTGCCTCTCTCTCTCTCGCACACACGCTCAACAATGGTTTTCCTGTGAATAACGTAACGTATATTCATCAATAGTCATGGCAGTACGACGAACATGAGACGTGAAAAAGAATAAATCTACACGTGTGTAGGCCACCTAGTATGACTAATATGACTAGAGCAAGCTAAAAGCGCATCGCCGTCACCCCCTCCTTATCGATGACGGGAAAACCTTTGTTTTACACAGTCAAGAAGTCATTGTGCTAAGGCCCCACATGCTGAGCCGTTGAATAGAATGTTCATACAAGTTTACAGAAACAAGTATTGATAATACGTTCGTATCTCCATACTTATATTTCTTCTCTTATAAAAAACCAAGCTGGTGATGATGGTATGCCTGCCATCTTGCAATATAGACCATCTGATCTATATCTGATAGATAGAAATTAAACTAAAAGATACCCTCACCTCTCTCCACATTTGCAGACACGGCTTTCCCTCGATCATCATTATCTCCAACAACCTCATTGTTGAGCAATTAAAAAAGGAAGCCACTAGAACAAACTGGCATGGTGGTCACTGCCGGTGTCCTCCATCTCCATGCCGCCGCTCAGTCCGACCACCAATCACCACCACGCCCCACTCCTCCTCACCTTATCTCTCCTCTTTCTCAAGATATCATTAGTTTTTACACATGGGATTACTCCCGCATGGGTCAATCACAACAGGTGTTTTATAAAAAAATGCATCTTGATGTTCCGTGCAATGCACGGACATCTTGCTAGTACTCCTACAGAAGGCTTAGTTGGTGATGATGGTGTCTCTGCCATCCGTCTTTTCTGACTGTTAGATCTACATCTAACGACTGTGAGGTAAGTTGTTGCCTTCTCTCAACAACATCCCACCTCTCTACCAATTTGTAGAAAAACCCTTAATTAGTATCTTAAAACCAACCACACCCCTCCCTCACCTCACCAAAATAGCCCAAGGAATATATTTTGATTGAAACATAATATATCTCTAGTGATATATGTATAGCAAAATTAGAGTGTTTTCTATCAAGTTTGTGAATAAGTATTATTCTAATTATGATCCATTGCAACGCACGTGAACATTGCTAGTATTTCCAACCATGCAAAAATGCTAGTATTTCCATAGTTTCGAGTTTTCCATCAAGATATTAATCACTCATGGTTGATATTTAGTTTGAATTACGTACACATAGGTACTATGTAACTAGTTGTGCTTATTGGCTTCCAAAGCTTAACTTTCACTCCGACTTACAGTATGTAGAGTATTCAACAAAAAACTACCACTTTCAACGAGCCCTAGGAAGAAACTATTGTACAAAAATAGAAAAAACATACACGAAGTTTACCTAGTGCCAATTAGGCTCGTTTATACCCGTTTATGACAAGGTTGGCCCCCACATCCGTGCCGACAAGGCAGCTTAAACCAACACATTTTGTTTGACCATTGACACGAGGGACCCACATCTAACCTTCTATCATGTTCTTCCTCCTCCAATCATTATTTTTCCTGAACATTACTCATGTGTGTTCGTCGGTGGCTCCGGTGATGAGCGAGTTGTCCGCCGCTCCGCCGGACGGGTCGAACACAATGCTGACCTCCGCGCGGATTGGCTCGCTGCCCGAGTGTGACTCACGCATGAGCAAGAAGCCGCGCCGGCCTTCGCTCGAGCCAGATGGCTGGCCTTAGCGCGGTGCGTGCGAGCAAGCCGTCGCACCACCGTGCTAACCTAGCTAGCAAACCCTACAGACAAGCAGCTAGATGCATCCAGCAGGGTGTGTGCTATCTTGGCTAGCTAGTGGCCGCGAGCGCCGGACGGAGCTGGCATCTGGGCTGCCGCAAGATGGGCTCTGCACCGCCGGCGGTTTTGACCTCGCCCTCTGCCGGCGGCGGTAGCTGCGTCCCATGGCCGAGGATGATTAGGTGGACGAGCCAGAGGTAGGAGGTCACTCGGGGATTTTTTTCCATACTGACATGTAGGTCCCACAAGTCATAACGCCTAACTTGTCGGTCACATAGAAGGCGTTGACTTAAGGGGTGACATGGGTTGAAACGTGACTATAACGACACTTTGTAGAGTAGTCGTTTGTTGGTAGGGCTGGTTGGTAAGTGGTACTCCCTCCGTCACGGTTTAGAAGGAGCGGTTCAATTTTCATGCATTTCCAAAATAGGAGAGGTTTAAGACGCGCTGGTAATTAGTGCAAAGTTAATTAGGCCCCTTTGAAATCAATTACCGGCTCTATCCATGCATGTTGTCCTTTCCATTTGTTGGTGTGTATGCGTGTGTTGAAAAGTTGCATGCATGGAATCCGTCTCTACCAATGAATGCGTGATAGCTGCTCGTTTAGTGGCCATGGGGTTACTACGCATTGGTTTCCCAACTAATTAGGCGCCATGCTATAAACTATGCTACTATTTTTCAGTTGCATGCAAAGCAAACAAGAGCCAACCGTGGAACACCTTGGTCCCAGAGATTTTTGATGTACGCCTTCTGAACCGTGACAGATTCTTGTAAGGAACAATGTAGTAGTTTGACTTTTGAAGTCGAAAGGACATGTTGCTCCACAATCTGGGTGCACTGGATAGCCCAACCATGTGAACGGGTTTTCCCACCCATCATCTCTTGGCACGCGTACTAGAGTAGTACTCCCATATATCAATTCACACCATGCAAAGTTTCTCGCCTGCGTGCTCGCCCTAGCCGCACCTCGCTTGCAGCTTCCTCATTAGCTAGCATATTTAAACTAGAGCCTCCCAATTAAGCCCGAGGAGCCATAAAAGCCTGCCGCAGTATTGGGAACTGTGCAATATGGCTCTATATGTAAAGTGCTAGTAGTACTCTACTACTTTGTATCTTGTGGTGTTGCACGCATGGACTTCACTCCATTATCGGCTCTATAAAAGAAATTCCTCTTGACTTGATTTTTTTGTTTTGAGATGGAGGCAAAAGCTTTGCCTCATCTCATTCATAAAGAAGGAACTACTAACAAAGTTCTATGAGATACATTACACCTCCACAAATGGAAGCGAAAAGCCTAGTCTTGTTGTATCAAAGAACTCAAATGTTCTTCCCTCGTAGTAACCGTCGCTGATAAACAGGCTGCTAGTGTGTGCGTGAGAGGAGCGGCTGAGTAGGCCAGCTATCTTGAATAGAGCATGGAGAGTACCCACTACGCAGGTGTACTTTCCCTGCATTGATAGTATAACGATGGTTCTAGAGAACAGTAGTACCCTCCATTTGCAATTGTAGCTCCTTGTCCCTGAGATTCAAGAGTTCAAAACTGGTGCACTATAGACGTACAGTACATCACACTACTAGTTGAGAAAGTAGTAGTACTACTACTACAATATGCATGCATAGTAAATAATAGCCTCACCATCGCTGGGCATGTGGCACTACCACTATGCGTGCCCGCATAATTTCCTTAGCGATGGGACGAGGCCCTGCGGTTACTACACTCTAATCTCTTCCTCGCCAGTTCCCCTCCTCCCAAAGAGAAGGCAGCTCGTCACTGCTCCCATGGATTCGCCAGGCGGTTATCCTCCTCGTCGGGGCTGGGAGACCTTGGACGACGATCCTCTGGGAGAAAGCGCATTCCGCTCCGACGTCCTCACCGCCGCAAGACTTGGTGCTTCTTGCACCAACTTTTTTAAGACGGTGCTTAAAAAAGCTTGGGAAAAGGCCATTCTTGTTGGTCTTCCATGCGTCATTGAGGAGAAGGTTCTTCTATGGGACAATCCTTTGAACAGTCCACCGCTCCCTAGCCATGGTTGCACATTGACTTTGCTAGAGTTGCCGACATTGAGAGGTAGTCGGATTTTGTCCGATGAGAAGGTCAGTCATGGAGTTTCATCATGTAGTAGTACTTAGTTATTCCATCCCATAATTTCTCCGCTGCCCACCGTCTTATATATATATATATAGGTCTGGGTTGGTGCCAATGAAGATTGGCTTGCATAGCTTCGGCCGGATACCACCATCATTTTGCACAACATCCACAGCAGTGCGGCCATTCCCGTAGACCCCTTCTCCACCATTGGGATCGGCCTTCCAGACTGGCTGGGCTTGAATACGTATGATGATGCCTACATGGGATTGAAGAAGATAGCAATTGCGGACCCGCCAACAAAGAGACACGGTTACGACGATTACTATCTCATAGCGCTGTTCGACATAAGGATTGCCATCAATACAAGAGGCAGTAACGGTAGAGGCTGGCACATGTTGGCCGCGGCAGATTTGTACCCCTACACGTTTGAAGGCGCCGTGCACCATGTAGGCCGCATCTTCGCGGTGACAAGCTAGCGGACTTGTTTCATCTGGTTGCCATCCTATGGTATGGGAGATTACAAACAGAATGCACAAACCATCATTTACATCCCTAATGGTACTCCATTATTTTGCAGGGACTAGTCATCCCCTGATCAAAATAAGATCGCCAATCCTGGATGTGCATTTGCATCCACGATTCAGTCTAACCTGGAACCTTGTAGCTGACTTTGGCATATTGGGATCAACTACCTTAGCAGTCGTTACCCATGGTACCACTGATGTGCAACATGGTCACACAATCTACCACGATCGGACCGTCCCCATCTACCCAGGTATTCCATTTTCTCATTGTTGTGTGTTAGAGTAGTAGAGGTAGTCGGAATAGTTATATTTTTCTTGACTGGGACATGTTTACTGTACTGTAGTACAATTTAGTATTATATTTTTTAACCCTCTCGCCTTCTCTTTCATTGTTGTACTACTTACTAGTACTAGTAGGAGTATTTTTTACCTTGGAGGACACGTATAGCTAGCTACGCCCTTGAAGACTTGAACCCACTAGCTCCCACCATTTTTGCTTTTCCATGTCTTACTATCTCATCCATGTAGCCAAGAGTGGATATATATATTAAGCCAGTTATTTTACTTCCTCTATACCGGAGTAGTACTATTTGCTGCATCATATTACTGACCGCCATATTTGAGCACAACATTATTATGCATGGACCTTGACTATGTACATCACCTTGTGTCCAGATCTGAGATGCCGTGTGTACCAAATGCACGGCGCCGAGTTTGACCCCCGTGGTGCTATGTGGGTGCCGAGGTACACTCTTGGAGAGTACTCACTTTTCATTGGGGACAAATACCCCACTGTGAAGTGGATGCCACCTTCCGTGCACGACACCAAAGGCATGCCGTTCATGAAGCATGGTTGTGTCTTCAGTGCGCATCGTCGGATGAACGATATGCTGGGACACGCTATCCCTGATTTATGCCGCTTCAGCTTGAATGAGTCTCCATCCTGTGGAACCAGACTAGAAAGTTGCGACAATGATTCCTGTTGCCCACGTCTATGTATCATGCCATCCATGAAGAACACCTGGGGCTGGAACCTAGAGGAGGGCATGGAGCCCATCTATAATGTGTCAGTGGAGTATTGTAAATTGTGTATGGTAGTGATGTGAATATATGTAGACTAGTCGTGCACAAATTTATCACATGAAGTGGAGATGAACTTGTGTGGCATACTGGCATTTTTCCTTTAGAATTTATTACTAGTAAATGTGTTATGTGTACGTGCAACTTGTGTGGTTGGTGCACGGGTGCCAACATGCTCTTTGATAAAAAGGTGGCACATCTTTTGATATAGGTGACGTGGCGGCATCATACAGTAGCATCGTTCGCTATAGTTGTAGTACGCCTACTAGGACGACAACTCCTATAAAACCTTGCGCTTGGCTCTTTGCCTCTTCGGGAGGTTCAATAGTTCATACTCGTGTGAACCTTGCAGTTGGCTCTTCGCCTCTTCGGAAGGTCCAACAATGATGATACTACAATACAATATGCTTCTGACAATTTGACACCGAATGAACCGCTGCACGTCCACCGTGAGGGCGAGGGCGAGGGAGAGGGAGAGGGAGAGGGAGAGGGAGAGGGAGAGGGAAAGGACGTTGGCGAGGGAGAGGGCGTAGGCGTACGTAGTAAGCAAGCTTCTCCTCGTCCTGTGAGCCATCGCGCATGGGCAAGGAAGAGGGCGTAGTAAGCAAGCTTCTCCTCATTCGGTGAGTTGACGGTACACATCAAAGTAGTACTAGTCCATACTGCGTCCTTTCTGGTTAAGGCTGCTACCAATGCATCGGTGCTTAGATGAGGTGCTAAGCACATTAAATAGCTTAGCAACTATACTCCCCAATGCATAGGTGCTTAGTTTATGGTAGCTAAGCTTGCTTCGTTTAGACCTCCTCCAATGCAAAGGTGCTTAGATGAGGTGCTAAGTGCATTAATTACCTTAGCATCTCAACTCGCCGATGCATAGGTGCTTAACTTTTGTTGCTAAGCACACCTCATTTAATGAGTTAGCACCTAAAGTCTTTCATTCATTGGTCAAGTTGTGTCATTTAAGTGGTTTGCCGAGGTTCACACGCTTGGCATTGGTTCTTCCCGGGGTCACGAAAGTGCTCTCTCTCCTCTTTAATTGGTGTGCCATGTCATTTTTTTGTGTATGTGGCATGCTTAGCACCTGTCCGCCATGAAGCACTAGGAAGGGCCTTAATGATTTAGCAACTAAATTTCTTCATGTATTGGTGGGCTTCCTTCATTTAAATGTTTTGCCTAGGTTCACGGGCTTAGCATTGTTTCTTCCTGGGGTCACCACACTCATCTCTCTCATCTTAAATAACTTGCCACATCAGATTTTGTGCCTACATGGAAGGCTTACCACCTGTACAAGGTGGAGCATTGGGAGGCGCCTAATATGGCTTAATTTTCAACAAGAAATATACACTAGCCGTCAATGTATGTAATAATACGCTCATTACGGTCACTATATAGTTTAGCGGTGATTATACGATCACTAGCTCACCGTAGAGCACCGTATTGCACCCTACTGACCAGCCACATAGTCGACGTGGCACTTTGTTGACTGGTTAAATTTGCACCTCGTTTATGGGTCCCACAAGTCAGTTGGCAGAGCCAAGAAGTTAGTTAAACAAAACTTCACGCAGGCGCGACAGGAGTCCAACCCTTGCGCGCGAACCACCCTGGCTATGTATGTGAGTGCATGCACGTGTACTCCATAGGTTTTCCAACAAATTGTGTACATCTACACTTCCAATGCATTTAGCCTTTAATCTAATCGATATTGATTGATGCACCAACTTGTGCTCTAGCTATAGGCTACATGTCTATCCTTAATTACAGCATGCAACAACCTTCATTTATTCTTGTTCCCTCAATGGTCGCATGCACACATAAGTTTGCTACTTTTGGGTGTTATTATGCCATGAAGTTCCAGTTCCTCTTGGTCAATGTGTAAATCACTATATGTATAGTATTTCACGGACATAGGGAGTAGGTTGAGCACTTGAGCGTGAGCATGTGTGTTGCGTCGCGTGATGTGTGCCGCATGGATGCGTGAGTGTTGCGTGCGTGCATGTGTATGTGTGAGTGTTGCATGTTGCATGCATGCATGCACGACGCTTTTACTCCCTCCCATTGACATTTTCATATTTCAAGCTTCATTAAAACGTCGCATGCAAGAAATAAGAGATAACTCACCAATGTGTGTAAAAGTTCTGGTCATTTGTTCCTCACGCATCCATTCCAATTAATACGTTCGTAAACACAATTTTCTTGAGGAAAACGAGCCCATTATTTAGTACTTTCGGAAAAAAAAATCTTCGGGCTCTCATCATTTACTACTACCTTGGTTGATGATTTTTTATTGACCTGTATATAAACCTCCGTCCTGGTTTAATGGTCCTCTTCGTACTTAGTGTAAAATTTTGACCATAAATTTAACTAAAAAGGTCTCAATGCATGTCATAAAAAACTATACCATTAAAAACTATGTTCGAATACGAATCCAGTGATATGATTTTTGGTGAAATGCATTAACATTTTATTAGTTAAATAGATGGTCAAAGTTTGACACAAAATACTACTAGTACTCCTACATTATTGGGGCTGGGTGCCTTGGCCAATGTTTCATCTTGTTGGACAGGATGAGAGTAGAGGCATAGGGATACTGTAGATAGGAAGTCTTGGCAATCCATTATTCCCCAACTCGGTCAGAGAGAACTATTCAACTAGTCTTCACAATGAAGTGACAATACACGCTGCAGTAGATGGGACACCTAATTAATAAGCTGAACTAGCATGTTGGTGTTACTAAATTAGCCTTACCTAGTACTGCCATCATGTTTGCCAGTGGAGCACACTTCCAGAAATATGCCTACGCTCCTCACTTCCATTAACTGACATGTGGGCCCTATTGAGGTAGACCCACATGTCATCGGCTTAACTATTTACATTCCGAAGGACGGCATATCCTGGTAGTAGTACTAGTAGAATTGAGATTTAATGCACTTTCTTCCCCGTCTTTCCCTCTTCTTCTTACTCTCTTCTTCTTCCTCCTCTCTTCCCCATCATTGGCCACACACCATTCCCCCGGCTCACTGCTCGCTCGCCCACGCCATCTTCCTTGGTAGCTCGCGCGTACCATATCCCCCCGCTCACTGCTCGGCCACACATGCCATCTTCTTCGCTCGCCCGCCCAAATCCACTTCCGCGCTTGCTCGCAGGCACCGTACACCCCAATCACTCAGCTCCCTAAAAAACCCATGGAAGAACCGACTGACACGCAGAGCCGCGATTGGAATTCCCTCCCTCGATGTTCTCTTGGAGCAGATCTGTAATCATATGGACCTGCTCAACACCATCCGTCTGGCCGCATGCTCGGTGTCTTTGTATTGTCTACTCGTCTGCAACCGGCCGGGCCTTTTAAAGACACCCTGCTTGCTGATGCATGATCCTCGCAAGTGGCCCAAACAATGAATTGACGATCCTACGGAGGTTGTCGTGGTGCCCCTCAACATGCTACCACTACCCGTCCACCTGTCCTTCATGTGCGGCCACTACTGGGTGGGCATGAAGGCCAACTAGATCGTCCTCATCCACCAATCCGGTAGTCCATGGCATCTCATGGATATCTACACCCAGCAAGAGATCACCCTTCCAACGTTGGATACTACCACCATCGAGCCTCGCGGCCCGCCGGACACTCCTGCCTACTACGCACAAGATGCGTCGAGCTTTTGGTGCGATCTCTATTTGCTGAAGGTTGTAATCTGTGAAGTGCCCACGCCATGAGAAGATTACATGGATTACAAGCTCATTGCCTTGTTCAACATGGGATTAGTCTATCTGGAATCCGGTCGCCATACATGGTAATGGCTCATCGTCAATCCTGTTGAGCCTCCATTTCTGTCTGATGCTATAGTGCACGATGGCATCGTTTATGCGGTCGATGCACAGATTGGCTGCCTATACTGGTGGAATCTATCGTCGTGTAATTGTTCTATCTCATCTCATCTTTACCTTATGAATACGGCTGCCTGTTGATTGTTAAAAATTTAGAATAGATAGTATGTCTAGAACCACATCATTGTTATATGTTCCTCTCGTTTCCTAGATTTTTTTGACCACACATGTTATTGTTAGAGTTGATATGAGAACAATTGGCTTCTAATGATTGTTAGAATAGATATTATGAGTATAACCTCGTGATTGCTATACGTTACTCTCATTTCCTAGATTTTTTCTGACCACACATGTTATTGTTAGAGTTGATATGAGAACAATGGGCATCTAATGGTTGTTAGAATAGATATTAAGAGTATAACCTCATGATTGCTATATGTTACTCTCATTTCCAAGTTTTTTATAACCACACATGTTATTGTTTAGAGTTGATATGAGAACAGTAGTAAGTGCTATGGTAGAATATGAGTAGGCCCTGTCATAGCTGTTTTCCTCTCATTGTTACATGATGTTTGAACCATGACATATTGCTAGAATATGAAAGCCATTGGCTTATTTTTTTTTAAACATGGGGTATGATTATGACCACGGCATTGCAATTCTCTGTCTATGATATGTGTCACTGTTATATTAATATTAATTCCACACATAATCTGAACATGCTTGTATATTTTTGTCCTGTTGGTCCCCAATTTGATTTATTACAGCAAACGCAAATGCGCTGGCCTTCATGATTCCAGGACCTGGAATCATACCGGTCGATGGGTGGTGGTTTATCACTCGTTCAACTGACGACGGTCATTTGATGCTCATTCGCACGTACCAAATTGACCAAACCATTTCATCAAACCACATGTAGTACAATGCCTGGGGCGTTCGTGACTGTGATGGCTATGACTGCTTCATGTTCGAGAAAGATCCTAGCTCCGTTGGGCCAGGCGTATTCAAATGGAGGCAGTTTTACATCCTTGCCAACCACTCCACGTTCCTTGGGCTCAATTATCTAATCATCCAACCAATCATCGATCATATCGCCGGCGATGATTACCGTGCTATGCAACTTCCATTCGCTAGGGGGAACTGTGTTTACACATCGTACTATGGGTTTCATGAATCACCATATCTAGAGATTCGTCGACACAACTTGTTGCCAGATAATCTTTAGTGTGTGAAAGGCATCAAGCTTCCATGTAATGCGGTGATGTGGTTCATGCCAACAACAAATATGCACAACTTGATTCGTACTAATATCTAGACTAAGCCATGTATCCTGCTACTGTTGCATGGCCCTCTTTTGTTGGATATTATGTACTGTTGTTAGTTTGAAGGATAGATACCTATCCAGGATCAAGTGCATCCTAACTCACCTATGTAGGATGTACTGATAATGATGATGGAGATGTGTGCAGAAGCCATATATATATACATACATACATACATACATACATACATACATACATACATACATACATACATACATACATAAACACTATTCTGATCATGGGATCAGAATAATATTCTAATCACAACCTGAACTGCCTGAGTAACGCGCCTGAACTTCCCTTTGTACGAACCCGACCTTCGTGCTATCTTCGCAACTGTGCCCTCTACCGCGAGTTTTTCTGATCATTCATGTTGTTTGTTATGTAAGTGTAATTTGTAAACAGTTTTTAGCAAATAAATGCCCGTTTTAAATAGGAATTCTGGTCATTGGCGGATTTGCTCTCGGGGTGGTGATGAACTTGTGTATGTAACAAGTTTAATGCATGTTGTGGATGTTGTCGAAGCTCTGGCACGATGGGAATTAGGTTTTGGTATGAGTTTGGTGCACAAATTCTTGTTATTTCAAACAAATTTGAAATCGCCCGTGTTCTTCATCCGCCCGAGCTGCAGCATGCGCTTCTGTTGATTTCTCATTTTTCTATAAAGTTTGATGGCTGATTTGCATACTTTAGTGAAATTCAAGGCTTACTAAGTCGTCAATTTTAATCGGGAGGGTCCATACGGTTTGATTTCTAGCGATTTGATGTTAGCACTCCCGTGGGTTTTTGCACAGGTTATTTTTGCGATTTTGAAATTTGCCCTCTGGTCATTTTAGTTGTGGAAAGGGAGTTTCCAGATCATTTCCAAGGGGGTGCGGACGTGTTGTAATCTTATGCAGATGATTTTATGCTTCGAACGAATTCGTTCGTTCATTATTTCTAGATCATCAAATGGTCGTTGTACAAGCTGGACTTCTGCGTTGCAATACCTGAACTTCTGCTTTTCCTTCGTTTGATCCTGTCGGGGCTGGGGCGGATCAGGATCGGGATCGGGGGAGGATCGGGTGGATCCTGTGGGTCAGACCGGGTTTCTGTGCTGGACTTCTGCGTTGTCATACCTGAACTTCTTCTTTTCCTTCGTTGCAAGGTAATCCAGCAAGTCCTTTGTATTTCTTTCCTTTTTTCTGTTAGTTTTCATTCTTGCATTGTTTTGATTTTTTGACTAAGCCCAATGAGTGACCATGGAATTAATTGGCCGATGGATATGCATATATTTTTCTGTTTTTTCTAGTTTGTTTTCGTACTTCTAATAGTTTGTTGGACTTCACTTATGCCTCGCGGAGTCACAAGAGAAGCACATATTTATATAAATTTACGGATTTACGAAGCTAATTATTGAACTTACCTTATTTAGAACATTTGATTAGTTAACTTACGCCTCGTGCATTTTGTTTCTTCGACATTAAAAATTATTATTCCTAAGGTGTTTCTTTCTTGGTTTTTTATGTCACAACAATGAAACTTTTCATGAATGCAGGTCCATCTTTTTGACATTGATATTCCAGGACAGATTACATTCCAGGAATCAAAAACCCTTACTAGATTTCTTCTGCAAATTTGTTGTAGCTAGTGTGTAAATGTGGAGCTGGACCACAGACACATGCATCCTCATTTCCCTTAGTCTATGTTTTGGTATAGTTTTTTGATCATCCACTATCTTTAGTAGGATCTGGACCTTTTTTTATTAATGGTTGAACTTCTGGTTTTCCAGATTGCATCCCACATTTGCAAGGCGAAGGTGCATGGTGCTCTATATTTTCTTTTTTTGGTTTTCTTTGTAATTTTAATTCTTCAGATGTTGTTTTTAGACTTTTGTCTCGTGAGCAATCATGGGATTAGCCCAAGTATGCATGCACTTTTTCCAGATCATCTAAGGGTCATTGTAGAAGCTGGACTTCTATGTTGTTCGTACATGAACTTCTGCTTTTCCTTCTTTGCAAAGTAATGCAGCAAGTCCTCTGTATTTGTTTCTATTTTATGTTATTTTTCATTCTTCGCGTTGGTTTGGAATTTTTTTGACTTAGTCCCATGAGCAGCCATGGAATTGGCCAACGGATATGCATATTTTTTTATTTTTTCTAGTATGTTTTTGTACTTATAATAGTTGTTGGTCTTCACTCAATAACTATCCTGAACTTCTGTATGATAATCGTTTTTAACATGTTAATTTGAGGTTTTAGAAAATATAGAGTGCATGCGGTGGGGGTGGAAATAGAATAACCGCATTGCGTCCTGTCAAATCCTAGCGCGCAGCAATGTGATAGCGTGAGGCCGAACAGGGGGGGTCGGGACCCCCCTCCCCTCCCCCTGCGAGGCCGAGACATGAACGAGCCGGAGCAGGCGACGATGCGGCGTGCCGCGTCGTCACATGCGGAGGCGAGTCCGTCACATCCATGACCCCACTATCTATCTTAGGGTTTTTAGGGTTTAGGGTGCGTGTGGTGGGAGTGGAAACAGAATAACCGCGTTGCGTCCTGTCAAACCTAGCGCGCAGCAATGCGGTAGCGCGAGGCGGGGCAGGGGGAGGGGGGTCGGGCCCCCCCCTCCCCTCCCCCTGCGAGGCCGAGACAGGAACGAGCCGGAGCAGGCGACGACGCGGCGTCCCGCGTCATCGCATGCGGAGGCGAGTCCGTCACATCCCTGACCCCACTATCTATCTTAGGGTTTTTAGGGTTTAGGGTGCGTGCGGTGGGGGTGGAAACAGAATAACCGCATTGCATCCTGTCAAATCCTAGCACGCAGCAATGCGGTAGCGCGAGGCCGAGCAAGGGGGGTGATGGGGGGTCGGGACCCCCCTCCCCTCCCCCTGCGAGGCCGAGACAGGAACGAGCCGGAGCAGGCGACGACGCGGCGTGCCGCGTCCTTGCATGCGGAGGCGAGTCCGTCACATCCGTGACCCCACTATCTATCTTAGGGTTTTTAGGGTTTAGGGTGAACTTCATCTGTTTTTGTAGTTGAACTTCTTCTTTTTGTTTCTTTATGGTTTATTTATTCTTATTCCTTTACTTCTTTTATTAGTGTACTTGAACTTATGTTCTTTATTTTTTGAACTTCTTTTCTCTTGTTTTTTAGGGGCATATTTATGTATGTATGTTTCTACCTTTAGTATTGTATTTGCCATCTATTTTTCGTTTTGAGGATATCAGCTGTGTTGTTTTGTGATCTTATCTCATTATAATAGATGCATTCAAATGGTGCATTTATTTATCTACACATGTATTTACTATTTTAGCTGTTGGGGGGTAAAAGTGTGAATTCAGTGGCGCTGCAAGTCCCACGACAGAGAGGCATTAAGTGACCATCTCCCTCGCGACCACCTGTCAGAAAACTCCTCTCCCCTTATCGCTCACTCTCTCCCCCCTCTCCGTCGCTCCGCTGCCTTCCTCTCCTCCAACTCCCCCCGATTTCTCCGCCACTGTCCCCTGCCCTCGTGCTGGAGTAACCGGCGCACACCCCCACTCCTATTTCTCCCCCATGCCCCGCTCTCTCTCGCCCAGCCCGCTCTCTTCTGCTCTGAAGCGAGGGCGGCAACTGCCTGCTTGATTGCAAGGTGCGTGTGGCGTTGTGGGGAGTGGAAGAACCGACTCGGATTCGTGCGTGCGGGAGTCGTCTGGAGAGGTACAAGTGCTACCCCCCCTCCTAATGCTTGATTCTAGTTTCGCCAGATCTGTCGAGGCCTACCTATTTCTTCTGTGTGCTCTCGCGTCCGCCTCCTTCCCCCTTCTTCTGATGGTTTGGTGGTAGATTAGGTAGGGTTCTTGTGCGTGTGGTGGTTGGATTTTAATTCCCCGTGGTCAGATTTGTTTATGAGATGCTTGTGTGTGCTATTTTTCCCTTCATACTTGTGTGGATTTCATTTCCCCTTTGTTGATTTTAGTAGTCAGATGAATGTAAGAGAGGGTGTGGTGTGATGGATGGTTGATGCTGGATTTGATGTATTTAATTGCATTAGTGATGTGGATTTCGAAGTCTAGATTATGTCTGTGACATTGTATTTAGTTTATGGATACATTTTTTTGTTGTGCTTGCCTAGATGTGCTACTGTTCATCCTTTGTTGGTATGTTGTAGTTGTTTCATCCTAGGGTTTGATTCAGTTTCTTTCTGTATTTTGTTGTGTGATTTTGTACTTGCTAACTATATGCAATCAATCCCCTATTTTTAGCAGGTTGTTCTAGTGTTTGGAGTTGCATTCATCAAGGCGGTTGTGTTGTCATGGCTTTGAAACCTTCTCCAAGTATCTTAATGTAGTTGTATCTTGTATTTTAAATAGCATTATTCTCATATATGTCTGCCCATATCTTCACTTAGTATTCATGTTGGACTGCCATTCTTAATAGTGTGAACTTCTAGTAATGGTTATGTGCATGCTTTTTACCATTAGTTTGAGTTAGTAGAGTGTATGCTTACTTTGTAGTTGATGATTTTGCAGGTGAAACTTTGTCACCAAGTGTTGTTGGACTTCCCAGATGTTTCATTTTTGTAGTTTATATCTTTGTTTTTTTGTTATCATGTTGATGGCATTGATATTTAGTTTGCCTGTGAAATACTGTTTGTGGTCATGCTACATCTTTTTTATGTGCTACTTGCTTGGGTCACATAGTTGAACTTCTGGTTTTAATTATTGTTTGATTGTAATGAAATTTGGTTGAACTTCTGTTATGCACATTTTGTTTTACTGCTTTGTTATGTATCGTTGAACTTTTGGACATTCATGATATATTTTTAGTTTGTAAATTTTTAGTTTGTTTTTTGTGTTTACTGCTTTGTTAGGTATTGTTGAACTTCTGGGTATTGGACATTGTTGTAAAAGTAGAAGTCCCTTTGGTGTAGGATTGCGGATTAGAACTCAGCTGCCTTTTTACTTGCATTTTTTGTAGTTGGTGATGAGTTGAATAGTTCTGAAAAAAATGCCTGCGATCAAGATGGAGCTTCAGAGGTTAATACTGATGCTCCAATATATGATGCGGCTAAATCACCCATTATCCCTTTGACTGTGATTGCCGAGGTTGCTTCGAGCCTTGAGAATTTTTCAAGCCTTGAGGATCTTGCTTCTGCAGCTCTTGCTTCACCTAGTATGTGAAACCCCTTTTTTCATTTTAAAGTTTTGAGCCATGTTTTTTTAGCTTGTTCTTGTCGTTTGTTTTTGTTTTTGTTCCTGAATTTTTTTATTTTTTGCTTCAATTTTTTGTGTTCTTTGCAGATGTGTCCACAGAGGAGGAAGCTGTGAACACCATCAATGATGTTTTATCTGAGTTGGGTTTATCAGAAACCCCTGCTGCTGCTGAGGAGGTGGCTCCGTCAGTCAAAGGTTGTGATTCCGTTCCAGATCCTTTGTGCTCTCTTCAGATGTCAGAGACGCAGTCGCAGTCTGTTGATGGCACTGAACCTGTCATGCAACCCGAGGATGTGCCTGTTCAGCTTCTCCTGGAGGACCAATGTAAGAGGAAGAAGCAAGAAGATTTTGACAAGAAGAGGGTGGCCCGCCTTGAGAAAGGTTCTGATGTTCCTGGATCTGTTCATGCGGCTGAGCTCACTGTTGAGGAAGATGTGTCTTGTGGTAGTGATGGCAAGGTTGTCCCTATTAAGAAGAAAATCAAGAAGACGGCTGTGAGGAAGCTAGTAGTTGGTGAAGTTACTCCTCGGAGGAGCCCACGTGTTTCAAGGCCTGCAGAAGTTGTTGAAGATGAAGGGTTAGGCCTTGGTGGTACGCCATGCCGTAGTCCTCGTGTGCTTGCCACTGCCGCGCCTACACCTTCTCCGCTTGGTGCTGGTGCATCTGGTAAGGGTAAGAAATGCGGCGTGAAGCGCAAGGTTCCACCTGCAAACATCAACAAGGGTGTGAAGAAGCGTTCTCTTGTTAATCCAGAGGACAAGGATGATGCTGATTTCAATGCTGATGATGAGGACGACGTCGATGATGATGATGCCGCTAATCAGGTATGAATGTCTCATGTTTACTGTTTTTAGAGCATTTGTCGTTGTTGCTGTAGTTTTATTATTTTTAGCACTGCCTTGGCGTACATAGCTGACCTTCTGCTCCATCTCAATATAGACGAATAAATTAGCCGACGTGCTTTGCTTTTATGGTATTACTGCCTTTGTGTACATAGTTGGACTTCTGGGTATATACATGAAGAAATTAGCTCAACGTGTTTGTATACATGTTTGATTACTGCCTTAGTGTATATGGTTGAACTTCTGCCTTTTAAATTTCCAACATTTTTGAAAGCATGTTAACTAGTGTTCCTACATGGTTGTACTGCCTATGTAGACATAGTTAGACTTTTGAGATACATGTTTGATTACTGCCTTGGTATACATGGTTGAGCTTCTGCTTTTGAAAGCATGTTAACTTCTGGTCATACATGGTTGTACTGCCTATGTAGTCGTAGTTGGACTTCTGAGATACATGTTTGATTACTGCCTTGGTATACATGGTTGAACTTCTGCTTTTGTAAATTTCCAACATTTTTGAAAGCATGTTAACTTCTGGTCATACACGGTTGTACTGCCTATGTAGACATAGTTGGACTTCTGAGATACATGTTTGATTACTGCCTTGGTATACATGGTTCAACTTCTGCTTTTGTAAATTTCCAACATTTTTGAAAGCATGTTAACTTCTGGTCATACATGGTTGTACTGCCTATGTAGACATAGTTGGACTTCTGAGATGTGGTGCGTATGTAGGCATTAGTGGAATTTTGGTGAAGCTTGTGTGTCTCATTGTTCTGCCTTTTTTCCTTGTCAATGTAATTTTTTCAGTATCAGCTTGTGCTGCGGCCTGAGAGGAGGAAGAGAGGAGGCAAAGCGCCCGAAGAAGGTGGCCAAGGAGGAGGTGAGCCGAAACGTTTTAACAAGACGGTTCGCTGCTCACTAGGAGAGGTCAAGACGTGTGCAAAAATGCTACAAGATAGGCACAAGACGAGGGTTATGAAGGCTGGTTTTGGTTGTGTGTTTGACTTGATGGTTGATTCCAACATTTCTCGTCCTTTAATGGGCAACATCTACACGAGGATTGACCCTTCAACCATGATTTTGGACATGGGTGAGGCGAACAAGGTTATACGTATTACAAGTGATGCTATTCACCATCTCTTTGGGTTCCCTCAAGGTAATCGTACCCCCCTAGGCCCATGAATGATGGTTTCGATGATGCTATTATGAGGTTGAAGGGCAAGCTTGGGTATGCTAGGAATGACGACATCAAGACAAAGGATTTGCGGAATATCCTCGCTGAACTTGTGAAGGATGAGACGAAGGATGATCTTGCTCTGCAGGTGTTTTACCTTATTGTTTTCATGAAGGTGGTTATCCCTGGAACGTCTACACGAGTGTCCAGGGAGGCAGAAATGGCCGAGAACCTTGTGTTTGGGGACATGGCAGACATGGACTACTGCTAGTTGGTTGTTGATGATATTCGGAGTGCTGTTGTTAGGTATCAGCAAGGTACTAGCAGAGGAAAAGCTGTCACAGGCTGTGCCATCGCGCCGCTACTTATGTATCTGGACTGCCTTATCATTGGCAAGACGCCTAATATTGACTTGAGGACCCCTTATCGGGGGTTGGGTGCGACATATGCCAAAGGATGGCTTATCATGGTGGGGGCGAGTAGAACATCGCCGGTGCCTGGAAACGGGATAAGGCGAAGGCATGCACGCCGGCGGAACTTACCCAGCTTCGGGGCTCTCCGGGGAGATAATACCCCTACTGTTACTCTACGGGGTCTCCGCATGATCACTATGGCAAAGTGTTTACACGGTTGCTCCTCGAGCTGTTTCCTAGAGGTAGGAGAAGGCAAGGCTAGCTCTCTCCTTCCTATACGATCTAGTCTAGTGCTAATGGATTCCAACCCTTTGCATGCATGCCCTGGGGGGTTTATATAGGCCTACACCCTAGGGGTACAATGGTAATCCGGCTGGGCGCGGGCCCAGCCGTCAATCTCTCTGGCCGCCGTCTTATCCGCCGACTCCTGGGGCACGCCGACTGGTGGGCCCCGCCGACTGGCTCGGTATGGAGCCGACAGGCCGCGTCCGCCGCGGGCGGGTCTTGCCGGCTGCAGATTACTGTAGCTGTGCCTCTAATGATGCAGGCTCGGTCATGAGGTCGTGGCGACAGCTCCGCCGTCTGGCGGGCGATCACTGTGGCCACTACTTGTCATGTCTGATTAATGGCGCGTGGGGCCCGTGGGAGGGCCCGGCCGACTTCTGGTGGCCGACTCCCATCTGGGCCGACTGGTGGTGCTTTCGTCGTCTTTCGTACGCCCGCCGACTAGTGGGACCCATCATCCCTGGGTCGTACCAGCAGGCCGTCATGGGCACAGGGCTTCGCCCCCTGGGACTGACGTTAGGGCCGGCATGGCAATAGTGTCGCGCCGCGCGGAGATCTCCGCGGGTACGACGTACTGTAGCCACGCCTGCCCTTGAAAAAGGGGTGGGAGTGGACCTTACAATGGCCACTCCCCGTCCCGTCCCTCTTTATGAGGGCATGGGGGTTGTTGGTGTCGCGGGTCGACTCCCCAAGGCCGGCTTCTCTGGAAGTCGCCAGTCAGGAGTCGGCTTTATCCTGAAGCCGCTCCTGGGACTCGGCCACGTGTGGGCAGTCGACCACCTCGCCGCCGACTCCTCAGAAGGCGGCTCTTCGTCCTGGGGTCCCGAGGGGCGCAGTCTGCCTCAATGTCTTCAAAGGTTCTAGGCCTAGGTTAGCCTACCCGTGGCCCATTGCTCCTATAGTAGTCCCCGAAGCTGGTGAGGCTCCGAGGGCGACATGTCGTGGAGCCTCAACAGTTTCTTCTCTCCGGTGGTTGGATCTGGGCTTCGCTAGCCGTCTTCGGTCAAGCCGACTAGTTGGAGTCGGACTTGCTCAAGGCCGACTTGCCCCTAAAAAAGTTTGAACGTTGCAGCGGAGTTCAGGCGGCGTGCTTGATAAGCTTCCAGGTTGCCACCCGTGGTTGACCCGTCTCAAGGCGCCACATGGTGGAGCTAGTCTGCTCACCCACGCGCGCGACAGGACAGGCCTACAGGCGGGGCCCGCCACTACCGCGCCTCGGCATGCGAACAGATCCGTTGTGGCCACACGAACGGTTGGGGTTCCCGCACGGTTATTGCACGTGGTAACTTCGTGTGGTAAATCGTGGGGGTCATAGGGTCCCGGGCGCAGTTAATCCCACGACCGCCCCCTCGACTTCTCAGCCCACGAGCCTACAAGTAGGCGGGGGGAGGGGCGGTGAAGCACGCGCGCCCATTCTCCCCACTTCCTGTCACTCCTTGCTTCTTCTTCCTCTTGCCGCTGCTGCTCCGAACCACGCCGCGCCCGCAGCGATGAGATCCTCCGCCGCCGCCGCGCCTCCTGTTGTTCGCTCCGGAGTGTGGGATGGCTCCGAGGTTGACGACGACGACATCGAGATCCTCCGCCAGACACGGCGGCTGCCCGGCAGGGACCTAGTGCGGGTCTGCCTCGGGCCGGAGGGAGAAATATCGCCGGCGGGGGTGGAGGGCGAGCGGGTCATATTCCGCTCGCACCTTATGCGCGGCCTGGGGCAGCCGGCGAGTGGCTTCTTCCGCTCCTTCTTGGAGTTCCACAGGCTCAAGCCGCACCACCTTACTCCGAACACGGTGGTGCTGCTGGCTGCCTTCGCCACCCTGTGCGAAGGCTTCCTCGGTGTTCTCCCCACCATCGAGCTCTGGGGTGAGTTCTTCCAGTCCAAGCTCAGCACACACGTCGCCGGCGTGCCGGCCCAATGTGGGGCATTCATCACGATGCGGAGATCAGTGGCCGACAACCCGTTTCCCACCATCGCACTGATTAAGTCGGTGAAGATGTGGCAGCGGTCCTATTTTATGTGAAGAATGTCGCCCCAAAAGGCGATTGGGTCAACCTGCCGGCTTACGAAGCCAGCGCGCCGGCTGGAAGGCTCCCCAGCTGGTCACACCGAGCCAAGATGCTGTCTCCCGCTGGTGCCGCCGCCGTCACGCGACTCCGAGTGCTGACGCAGTCGAAGGGCCTGACCGGGGCCGACTTGCTGGCCGCCTTCGTGGCGCGCCGAGTCCTCCCACTCCAAGGGCAACCTCACCTGATCTACCAGATGAGTGGTCATCGGGACCCGAGTCGGATGTGCTCCAAGGACATGCCTCACGCGGAGGTGGCGAACACAGTGAACTACATCGTGAACTGCGGTCTCTCGGTGGACTAGCGGTTCAGCAAGGAGCCGTATTCGCACGCCAACCCCCTACCTATTGTAAGTCGTCTTCCTTTTTCTTCTGTTTCTTTTGTTGCCGAGTCCGACTTGTCAAGTCTGACCGTTTTTTTGTTTTGAATCAGAACCCTCTCATCCCTCCTTCAGCCGGCATCGCAGGGCCGGCTCGTCAGTTTGTCCCCAATCGGGCGGAGAGCGACGTCGACGACCCTGACTTGGGGGCGGCGGCCATGGAAGCCGACGCCGAAGGAGGTGTAGGAGAAGCAGGCGGCTCCAGGCCTTCGGCCACTTTCACCGACTGGCCTGACGACGAGGCCGAGGGAGAAGTCGCCCAGCGTCGCCAGCCAAAAGCCGGCCAGCCAAGCGCGAGTTCCTCCGCTGGCTTGGACGCTGAAGGCGGTACGAAGAAGCACCGGGCCGGGCCGAGTACGCTTGGTGGCCGGTCGAAGAAGTTCAAGGGAGCGGCCGCCGCGACCAAGCGGGAAGAGGCGGCCGCGAAAGCCAATCGCTTCCGCAAGGAAGTGAAGAAGCCGCTGCTGGTCTCTGCGTAAGCGCCTCCGTCCGTTATCTTTATTTTCTCTTTGTTGATCTTGTCTGAGTTTTTCATATGCTTTTCTCGCCTCAGGGCTCCCCTCACTCTTGAGAGGGTTGCCGCCGCCTCTGTTATGGGGTCGGTGGAGACGTCTGCCACCACTCGGCGGATTGACCCCGCCGCCGATCTTTGGGAGGCGACGGAGCGGAACGCGCTGGAGAAGCGCGAGGAGGATGAGGCCGCCCGCCGGGAGAAAGCGGAGGCCGAGAAGGCGGAGGCCTCCGCCCTGAAGAAGCTGGAGGCGGCCGAGGCCGCCGCTGCGGCAAAACGGCCGGCCAAGGAAGTCGCGCCCCGGCGGTCGGCGGTGTTCGTCACCCCTCTGAACTCCGCGCCACCGCCCCCGGAGTTCATGGGGCAGTCAAGGGAAGCCGGCGGCGAGTTCTCGATCGTGGAGAGAGGCGGCGGCGACGCCCCCATGCCGGACGCGGTCGCGTCGCCACAGCCGCCCCCGCCGCCGACTAGAAGCGCGCAAGGCAAACAGCCGGCGGATCCGCCCTTGCCGCCGACTGAAGATGAGGCCGTGGCAAGGCTACTCCTTCAAGTCGGCTCGCCAACGCGCCGCTGTCTTGAGAAGGCGACTTCGGCGCCACGCCCCTTGGAGACCGGCACCGCCAGCTCGACGATTCCAGACGCCGAAGCAAAGAGTGCCGCGCCCATTGGGTGGGTGCGAGGAGGCGGCACGGGCCCGCTGAACCAGGCGCTTCTGGATGTCCAGACGAAGCTGCGAGCTGAGAGCGACGGCATCCAAAACTGCACCAAGGCGCACCTGGCGTCGCGGGCAGCCATCCGGGTATGCTTTCTCCTTTGTCCCTGTTTTCTTGTTCCTCTCTATGGGGGCGCTCCAGCGCACCCAATGGGTGTAGTCCCCGAGTTTTGGGCCGGTTGCTGAGCAGGCGGCCCGGAACTCCAATTGGTAAGTTCCGGGTACTAACCTTTGTTCTGAAATACTTGTTGCAGGACTATCACAACCTCCGTGTCACCGCCTTCAACCGCAACGTTGAAGAGCTGGGCAAGCGGACCGCTGACTTGTCGGAGAGCCGGAGTGAGTCTTTTTTCTTCTTTGCAGGGGCGCGCTGATGCACCCGCAGGTTGTAGTCCCCGAGATTCGGGCCGACTGCTGAGCAGTCGGGCCGGATCTCCCCGGCGACCTTCTTCGTTGATGATTTAACGCCTTCTTTCTTCTTTTTCTTCAGAGGCCAATGCCACTCTTCAACAGCAGTTGAGCGAAGCCAACTCCGCGTTGCGCGCCAAGGGGGAGGAGTGAAGCAAACTCGCCGAAGAGTGTGATCTGCTGGACGCACAATTGGCAGAGCAGAAGGAGCTGCTTAAGAAGACGCAGCAGGAGACGGAAGAGGCGGAGGCCACCCTCCTGGTCGAGTTCGTGAGCGAGCGCTCCTCCTGGACTGACAAGGAGGCAATGCTGGCCTCCGGCTTCCACGAGATCGAGGACCTCGTCGACGGTGAGCTTCTTTGCTTTCCTTCTTCGAGCCGCCGACTATAGGTCGAGCCGACTCCTGGTTTTTTGACTTGTTCTTCATTCTTTCCATCTTGGCAGACTTCTTCCCCGGCCACTCGCAGGCCGCCATTCAAGCTATCGAGGCCGACCGCGAGGAGCGGAGGGCGGGTGGCGCGGAGATCGCTGCTGATGCCCCTCGGACCCTTGCCGAGCATATTTTGAGCATTGGGGCTCGCCTGCGGCCGGCCCACCAGATGCTGCGTCGGCTTCAGCGTGTCGGTGCCCAAGAGATCGCCGCCCTGTGGCCAGACGTGCAGGCTCCGCGCACCCCTAGTCGGACTGCCGACTAGCTGGAGGTCGCGGTTGGCCGTCTTGAGGCCTGGAAGGGTTCCTCGGCCTGGGCCGGAGCGCGCCTAGCCTTGGAATTCGTCAAGGTGTGGTATCCGGGGCTGGACCTAGACCGGCTGGCCACACTCCGGTCAGAGGCCCAGCCGGAGCTGGCAGCCGCTGAAGGCGACCTTGTCAAGCGTGCGGCGGCGATCGCCGAGTACACCGACACCAGCATCTTTGTCCCCGAGCGGGCTGAAGACGGCGAGGAGGTGCCGCCGGAGTGGTTTGGGCTGAACCCCGACAACGGCGAGGACTCGGCAAAGGTGATCGGCTCCAGCGTCAAGGAGGAAGACGAGGCGGAGGATGGGAGCGAGACGGAGGCACCGGAAGACGGAGCGGACGGCCAGCCTCAGCTCGACCGCACCTCCAGCAACGAGCCGTGCCCGCCCGAGCCGACTGCTGCCGGAGGTGATCAAGCCGAGACCGCCCAGCCGGCCGCCCCAACATCCAACACCGCCGTCTCCTCCGATCCTCCAAACCCGTCTGCCGCCCCCTAGGCAGCCACCTTGTCTTTGTTTTATCTGTTCTAATAGTTTTTGAAGAACTTGTTAATCCGCACAATTCCACCCGCGGGGTGTATTTTGAAATTCTGCTCGAAGATTCGGCCAAGGGCCTTTGTTATGTAAATATTCATCCGACTTCTATCTTTCTTGCTCATTGTTCTTTTGGCTTTTTCCTTTGTCGTCTTCCCTCAGTTGTCGTTTTTGTCAGTCAGACAGCCGCTCTACGGACTGCTGCTGGATCAAATTCTTGGTCACTTTGGGAAGGCAAGTACTTAGCCATTTTTAGAGTTGTTTAACAAGTCGGATAGAAGGCGGCAAGCCGACTATTCAAGAGTCGGTTTGCGAAAAAAGGCTGGAAGCCGGCCTTAAGCTATGTTTGTGCTTTGAGTCCTTAGCCATTTTTCATGTGGAAGCCCATTCTTCCTTACTCCTGCCCACCAGAAAATCGCTCTGCAAGCTGCGGCTTCTGGCAGGAGACGGTTTAGACGCCACACACTACTTGTCCGGCTGCAGGAAGCATTTCATAGCGTAGGACGGAAAGTCCCCGGGCCGACTAGTCAAACCCGGTGCCAAGCGGCATAACAAAGAGTAATATACTCGAAGGCATATTTCTTATCATATAGATAAAAGACGGCAGTCCCCGAGCTCTTCTCGGGGGGCCCGAAGTCTTGGTACTTTTAATACAAAAGGTAGCATGATACATACTGCGTTTCACTATAAAATTTTCGGAGGAGATTTGCATTCCATGGCCGCTCTGTCTCTTTGCCGGAGTCATCCCTCTTGCGTGCTCAGGGCTTCTGAGCGTCGATCGGGTAGTAGGAGTCGTTGCCCAGCACTTT
Source organism: Triticum urartu (assembly GCF_003073215.2). Lineage (NCBI taxonomy): Eukaryota > Viridiplantae > Streptophyta > Magnoliopsida > Poales > Poaceae > Triticum > Triticum urartu. Next base: position 260,622,216 of record NC_053027.1, read on the forward strand.
ACTGATGATGAAGGGGCCTTCCCAAGGTGCCGACAGCTTGTGCTGGCCGGTTGTTCGCTAGATTAATTGGAGCACGAGGTCGCCCTCCTGGAAAGAACTCGTCCTGACCTTCCTGTTGTAGTATCTGCGCAGGCTTTGCTGGTAGATGCTGGACCGGTTGAGTGCCAACAGCCGGCCCTCTTCCAGCAGGTCGACGCCGTCTTGTCGTGCTTCTTCTGCTTCTTCCTCGGTGTACATGGTGACTCACGGGGAATCGAACTCTATGTCCGTTGGGATGACGGCTTCAGCACCTTAGACGAGGAAGAAAGGCGTGAAGTCGGTTGACTTGTTTGGAGTCGTGCGCAGACTCCAGAGGATGGCTGGCAACTCGTCGAGCCCGCAGCCAGCCGAGCGCTCCAGAGGCTCGATTAGTCGGGGCTTGATGCCGGACAGGATGAGGCCGTTTGCTTGCTCCACCTGGCCGTTTGACTGTGGATGGGTGACGGACGCTAGGTCCAGTGGGATGCCCTGTGTCGCACAGAAACGGGCCAAGGCGCCTTTGGCAAAATTCGTGCCATTGTCGGTGATGATGTTGTGTGGTATGCCGTACCGAATTGTGATGTCAGAGATGAAAGTCACGGCAGTCGGACCGTTTAGTTTCTTGATTGGCTTCGCTTCTATCCACTTGGTGAACTTGTCCACCGCGACAAGTAAGTGAGTTAAGCCACCTTGTGCCGTCTTGAATGGTCCCACCATGTCTAGACCCAAACTACGAAAGGCCAGGCAATGGGGGTGGTCTTGAGTGCAGAAGCCAGCTGATGCGGCTTGGAGCGGAACTTCTGGCACCCTTTGCATTTTTGGACCAATTCCTTGGCCTCTTCCAAGATCGTTGGCCAAAAGAAACCGTGTCGGAAAGCTTTGGCGACGAGTGCTCTTGAAGCCGCATGGTGGCCGCACTCGCCTTGATGGATGTCTTTGAGAATTCCTTGGCCTTGCTCTGGCTCTACGCAGCGCTGGTAGACACCAGTGACGCTGGGCTGACCAGCTCTCTGTTGACTATGGTGTAGGCTGTCGCTTGGCGTTGTACTTGCCGAGCTAAGGTCTCATCAGTCGGCAGCTCTTTGCTCACTAGGAATTTGAGGATGGGCTGGGCCCATGAGGGTGCTTCTATTTCTTCGACCGCCAGAACTGCGACTTGGACGAGGGCGGCTAGGCTGGGAGGCGGCGGGCTGGAGTCAGCAACCGCTTGCTGGATTAATGAAGTCCCCAGGACGACTGGCGCAGCCCTTGGGCCGAGTTCTGGAGTCTTCGGGCCGGCCGCCGCAGTCCCCGGGCCGGGTTCTGCAGTCCCTGGGTCGGCCTCGACTGTGGCGGCTTTGGAGCCATCTGCCAAAATCCACGTACCGTCTGCCGGGGCTCTGGAGTCGGATCCGACTTCTTCAGGAGGAGCCGGCACAAAGATGGAGTCTGATTCTGGTGAAGGCTTGACAGACGGCTTGAGGAGGCGTTGAAGGGCGACGCCGGATGGTATTGCTTGGCGGGTAGAGCCGATTCGTGCCAAGGTGTCTGCTTAGTCGTTATCGTTTCTTGGCACATGGAGGAACTCGCACCCCTCGAAATATCCGCTGAGTTGCTGCACGAGGAAACGGTAACTCACCATGTTTGCATCTTTGGCGTCCCAGTCGCCAGACAACTGCTGGACCACTAAGTCCGAGTCGCCATAACACAGGATCCGGCGAATACCAAGTTCTTTGGCAATTCGAAGCCCGTGAATGAGCGCTTCGTACTCGGCGACGTTGTTGGAGGCAGCAAAGTGGATTTGCAGTGCGTATTTGAGCTTTTCGCCTTTAGGGGAAGTGAGGACGACGCCGGCTCCCAAGCCGGTGCGCATCTTGGAGCCGTCGAAATGCATCCGCCAATGGGTGGAGTCGGGCGCTGGAGGTAGGTACTGGGTCTCGGCCCAGTCGACGAGGAAGTCGGCCAATGCTTGTGACTTGATGGCGGTGTGGGGCTGGTAGTGGATGGTGTAGGGAGCTAGCTCTATGGCCCATTTGGCCACTCGGCCCGAAGCATCTCGGCTTCCGATGATCTTGGCAAGTGGGGTCATGCAGACCACAGTGATTGGATGCTCTTGAAAGTAAGGCTTCAATTTCTTGGCGGCAAAGTGCACGCCATAGCACATCTTCTGGTAGTGGGGCTAGTTCTGCTTGGAGGCCGACAGCACTTCGCTTAGGTAATATACCGATTTCTGGACAGGTAGTGCCTTGCCTTCCTCCTTGCATTCCACTACAATGACTGTGCTAACTACCCGGCTGGTGGCGGCGATGTACAGGAGCATAGGCTCCTTAGGAGTCGGAGCCGCCAGAACGGGTGGAGTAGTCAGCATCTTCTTCAACTGGAGAAAAGCTTCATCCGCCTTGTGGTTCCACTCGAAAAAAGTGGTCTTCTTCATGAGCTGGTATAAGGGGAGAGCTTTCTCGCCCAGCCGACTGATGAATCGGCTGATGGACGCCAAGCAGCCGGTGAACTTTTGCACATCCAGCAGTTGGCTGGGTACCTCCATCCTCTCAATGGCCTTGATCTTTACAGGGTTGCACTCTATGCCGTGTTCAGAGACCAGGAAGCCAAGGAGTTGGCCGGCTGGTACTCCGAAGACGCACTTCTCAGGGTTGAGCTTGATCTGGAATCGGCGCAGGTTCTCAAAGGTCTCCTTGAGGTCTTCCAGCAGTGTTCCACACTTCTCCGTCTTCACCACCACATCGTCCACGTAGACGTGGGCGTTTCTGCCGAGTTCCTTGAGGAGGCACTTCTGCATGCAATGCTGAAAGGTGGCGCTGGCATTCCTCAAGCCGAAACTCATGGTGAGGTAGCAGAAGGCTCCAAACGGCGTGATGAAGGCGGTCTTCAGTCTGTCAGCCGGGTTCAGCTTGATCTGGTGATATCATGAATATGCATCCAAAAAGCTCAATAGCTTGCATCCGGCTGTGGAGTCTATCACCTGATCAATTCTTGGTAAAGCAAATGGGTCCTTGGGGCAAGCCTTGTTGAGGCTTGTGTAGTCAATACACATTCTCCACTGCTTGTTCTTCTTCAGTACCAGGACCGGGTTGGCTAGCCACTCTGGAAAGAATACTTCCATAATGAAGCCGACTGCTAGGAGTCGGGTTATCTATTCTCCGACAACTCTTCTCTTTTCTTTTGATAGGCGGCGCAAGGGCTGCCTGGCCGGCTTTGCATCATATTGGACATGTAACTTGTGCTCGGAGAATTCCGTCGGTACACCTGGCATGTCTTTGGGGGACCATGCGAAGATGTCCCGATTCTCACGGAGGAAATCGATGAGCTCGCCTTCCTATTTGCTGTCGAGGTTTGCGCCTACGACAGCGTACCTCTCTGGGTGCTCCGGATCCAAGGGTATCTTCTTTGTCTCTTTGGCCGGCTTGAACGAACCCTCGGCCTCCGACTCCTTTGGGTTAGGCGACACCTCTAGCTGCTTGCCGGCCATCGCCACAACCCAGTCAAGGAGCCGCTTCTCGGCCGCGATCACAAGGGACTCGGCCAACCGACTACTCTCAGCTGCACAAGCAGACGACTTCCGGTAGTCGCTGGCTACGGTCAGAATCCCCCTAGAACTGGGCATCTTCATTTTGAGGTAGGCGTAGTGGGGGGCCGCCATGAACTTGGCCAGGGCGGGTCGGCCAAGTAATGCATGGTAGGGGCTCTCGAGGTCCACCACCTCAAACCAAAACGACTCTCGGCGGAAGTGATCTTTGTCTCCAAAGAGGACGTCCATCAGGATCTTGCCGATTGGTGAGCAGGAAAGACCAGGAACAATGCCGTGGAACACAGTCCGGCTGTTCTGAAGTTGTCTTTGCTTGATTCCTAACTTCTCCATGGTGTCCTTGTACAGGATGTTGATGTTGCTGCTTCCGTCTATCAGAACTCGCGAGAAACGAGCAGCTCGTCTATCCGTGGCGAAGGTGGCATCCAAGACCAAAGCATAAGAGCCCGGACTCGGCATCACCTCTGGGTGATCAGCTCTGCTCCAGCTGATAGGCTTCTCGCACCAGTGCATGAACTCTGGTGTCTCTGATACTACTGCATTCACCTCTTGTCGCTGCAGCCCCCTGCTGCGTCGATCATCAGCCACGCTGGTAAATGTCACGTAGGCTCCGTGCTCTTTGGGGTACTCATCTTGTACTGCGCCGACTGGCCAGACAGCCGGCTACTAGGGCGGAGGCGGAGGCTGCTGCCCAGCAGGCGGGGGAGGTAGGAGGCCGTCTCCTTTGGCGATCCTGGTGAGCCAGTGGCACTTCCGGGTGGTGTGATTCGACGGCTTCGCGCCGCTATGGAACTTGCAAGGACCATCCAGAGTCTGCTCGTATGAGAAAGCCGACAACCAGTTGGGCTTGCCACCTCTCTGCCGCTTGGGTGGAGGCTGCCCGTCCGGCTACTGGTCTTCAACTATCGCCACCTACCGGCTGCCGGAAGCTGGCGACGGGGCCTTGCGCTTGTGGTCGTTCTGCTGTTGCCGCCGACTGGCGTCTCCTGCCAGAGTTCTAGGAGCCTGAGGGGCCACTTTGCTAGTCGCGCTAACTTGAATCTCCGCCTTCATGGAGGAGTCGGCCGTGGCATACTTGTCTGCTCTGATCAGCAGCTCGTCGAGGGTTTCTGGCTCGTCGCAGAGCAGCTTGTGCTTGAGGAGGGTGCCTTCTCTGCACCCGGCGGTGAAGTACTCGATAGCCTGCACCTCGTGCACGCCCTCGCAGGAGTTCCAAAGCTCGGCCCAACGCGTGAGGTAGTCGCGAGTCGACTCGTTGGGGCCTTGCATGCACAAGGAAAGCTGACCAGGCTTGGGAGGACGCTTGTACATGCTGGTGAAGTTGCGGACGAATGCATCGGTGAAGTCGACACAGCTGTTGATGCCGCGAGGCTTCAGGCTGTTCAGCCATGTGCGGGCCATGCCCTGGAGCATGAGCGGAACGTATTTTACGGCGACACGCTTGTTGCCGTTCGCTATGTTGACGGCCGTGGAGTAGTCAACCAGCCAGTCCTCCGGCTTCATGGAGCCGGTGTACTTGGACGTGTCTCTCGGGAGCGTGAACCCTTTGGGAAAGGGCTCGTCTCGAATGTGGGGCCCGAAACAAGGCGGACCCAACTCGTCTTCTTCTTCCAGCGCCAGGGATCGATGAAGTCGGTCGATCCCGTGGCGGGCGTCGTTTTCTCCGACTCCCTCTCGGTGGCCAAGGCGGTCGCCGAGAGTCGGATGGTCAACAGGCGGCGGGGAGACTCGCCTTTCCTTGTGAGGAGGAGGAGGCGGACAGTCGTCCCGTCGTTCCACTCCTCTCGGACGGCCGTCTTGGTCGCGCTCTATGGTAATGTGAGTCCGACTGTGGCTGACAGCCGGATTCTTGTCTTTCCTTCCTCGGGCGCCGCCAGTCGGCGTCTAAGACGTCGCGCCTTGATCTCAGCGTGGAGGCAGGTCGTCGTTTTGTTGCTGCGGGGCCTCTGTGCGGCAGCCGGCCTCGTTCTGCGCGGCAGCCGCGTCGAGGAGCTGCTGGACTCGCTCCGTCATTAGGCGGCGCTCTTCGCCCTCGAAGTTGTCCAGCTCGTCCGCCGCCGCCTGGACGGCTCGAATGTTCTCCGCAGGCGTGGCGTACACAGGGCGATTTGCCACGAACAGGTTGGCGATGGCCACGCCGCGCTGCTGGACAGCGCCAAGGCGGCTGGGCCCAGCTGGGGCTGGTGAGCCACCCATAGCGCGATCCATCTCACGCTGGTAGGCTTCTGACAAGCGTCTCATGCTAGCCAGCTTCTTCGCGCCTTCGACGAGCTGAAGGCGGCGCGCCTCCAACGTCTCCGCGTCAGCGTCTTCCAGAATGGGCGCAGTCAGGTCTTGCAGCGCCGTGCCAAGTGGGTCATGCACTCCTCCGCCAGGAGGCTCGTCATGACCGATGACGAGCACCTCGGTGACGGTGCTTCCGTCGCTCTCCGCACGAGGGAGAGGCTCGTCGTAGACCACCACGTTGGTGGGGAACGCGTCGAGCGACGCGGTGTCGGAGTCGACCAGCATCGGGTCGGTGGAGCCTACAGACTCCAAGTCCACGGCAGGCTCGCCGGCGACATGGAGTTGGTCGAGGAGGCCCGCGAGGAGGCTCTCGGGGCCGCCCATGCCTGCGTTGGATGCAGGTTCGTCGGAGAGGCAAACCTCGCCGACAAGATCGGCGAGGCAGCTGGCTGCACAGGCGATCTCAGCGCTGTGCAGCGCGTCAGCGCAAACTCCGTTTGGCATGCCGGGCTGGCTGCGCTTGCCAGGGAGAAAAAGGTTCCCGTCTAGAGCAGGTCTCCGGACGACGGTGCACCAGGCCCCAAGGTGGGTGCCAAATGTCGGGGGTTGGGTGCGACATATGCCAAAGGATGGCTTATCATGGTGGGGGCGAGTAGAACGTCGCTGGTGCCTGGAAACGGGATAAGGCGAAGGCATGCATGCTGGCGAATCTTACCCAGCTTCGGCGCTCTCCGGGGAGATAATACCCATACTGCTGCTCTACGGGGTCTCCGCATGATCACTATGGCAAAGTGTTTACACGGTTGCTCCTCGAGCTGTTTCCTGGAGGTAGGAGAAGGCAAGGCTAGCTCTCTCCTTCCTATATGATCTGGTCTAGTGCTAATGGATTCCAACCCTTTGCATGGATGCCCTGGGGGTTTATATAGGCCTACCCCCCTTGGGGTACAATGGTAATCCGGCTGGGCGCGGGCCCAGCCGTTAGTCTCTTTGGCCGTCGTCTTATGCGCCGACTCCTGGGGGCCGCTGATTGGTGGGCCCCGCCGACTGGCTCGGTACGGAGCCGACGGGCCGCGTCCACCGCGGGCGGGTCTTGCCGGCTACAGATTACTGTAGCCGTGCCTCTAATGATGTCGGCTCGGTCATGAGGTCGTGGCGACAGCTCCGCCGTCTGGCGGGCGATCACTATGGCCACTACTTGTCGTGTCTGATTAATGGCGCGTGGGGCACGTGGGAGGGGCCGGCCGACTTTTGGTGGCCGACTCCCATCTGGGCCGACTGGTGGTGCTTTCGCCGTCTTTCGTACGCCCGCCGACTGGTGGGACCCATCATCCCTGGGTCGTACCAGCAGTCCGTCGTGGGCACAGGGCTCCGCCCCCTGGGGCTGACGTCAGGGCCGGCATGGCAATAGTGTCGCGCCGCAGGGAGATCTCCGCGGGTACGGTGTACTATAGCCACGCCTGCCCTTGAAAAAGGGGTGGGAGTGGACCTTACTATGGCCACTCCCTGTCCCGTCCCTCTTTATGAGGGCATGGGGGTTGTTGGCGTCACGGGCCGACTCCACAAGGCCGGCTTCTTTGGAAGTCGCCAGTCAGGAGTCGGCTTTATCCTGAAGCCGCTCCTGGGACTCGGCTGTGTGTGGGCAGTCAGCCGCCTCGCCGCCGACTCCTCAGAAGGCGGCTCTTCGTCCTGGGGTCCCGAGGGGCGCAGTCTGTCTCAATGTCTTGAAAGGTTCTGGGCCTGGGTTTGCCTACCCGTGGCCCATTGCTCCGACACCCCTCGCATCAATTTCATGGATCAGGCCAAGCTTCTTGAGCTTGCTGCGGCTGACTTGGTCACGAAGGGTGATGATGACCCAGCCAACTGGGTGTTTGGGAGACTGCCTGTGAGTGTTTCTATGCATTATTCTTTCCTCTGTAGTTTAACTTGAACTTCTGGTATTGTCTTGTATATTTTTTGTTCCCATGTTCCTTCATTTGTTTTCTGACACATTGACTTTTGTTTTTGTGTGCAGTGGAAGACACATGCTGAGGTTGTGTTCTTTAGGGTTATTGAATGTCCTGTTCTAACTATGCCTCGTTCTACCGGCCTAGGGAGTGGAACTTCCCCAAGATTTTAATTCTCCCGGGATGTTAATACCGGTGCCCCCCTGTAGATCCAGGAGGTTCTTCTTCTCGTGTGAGTGCTTCAGGTGGCGTTTCTTCCTAGAATTTGTTTGAAGCTGACAATGTTTCTCTGGTTAGGATTGACAGTCTTCTTGAAACTGTTTGTGGGGAGTTGGCTCGTGTTCCTTCAACTGCTGAGCGTCTTAGTCGCATTGATGGGATTCTTCCCCCCGGACACGGATTTGATGCTGAGTCTTCGAAGGGGGTCTTATCTATTGAAGCTAAATTTCTTGAAGAGCTTCGTCAGAGCACTTCCCACCTCCGGACTAGCGTTGGGCTGTTCAAGGAAATGCAGGATGCTCGTTGCAAGCCTTTTGAAGATGAGGCAAGTGTTGTTGTGAGACAGATTCAGAGGCAGGATTCTGTTCGTTCGGGTCATGAAGGAGCCCACACAGAGCGTACCAAAGAGGTTTGTTTATGTTGGCTTTTGATATTTCTTTGTAGTAATGTTTAATGTTAGCTTTCAGTTATTACTGTTTGTAGTCATAGGCGACCGTTATTGATTTCATGTGACGCAAACCGTTTCTTTTTAGCACTAGTGTTCCTATGTGACCTTCTCTGTTTATAGAACCTGAACTTCAACTGCTACAGCACCTGGACTTCCATGACTGGCCCTTTTTTGTTCCCTTTTGTATCTTAGAGTAGTTTGATATCTGACCTGCTATGTTTACTGTATTTGGACTTCCATTATATGTTAGTTGTGATAGCTGACCTTCACTTATTATGTAATCTGAACTTCTACTGATTAGGTATTTTGTTTTCTACATGATTTCTTTTTTATAGGCTGTTGTTGATGATGCTAGGGTTGAGGAGGATGTTTTACCTGCGCATGAAGCTGCTCCTGTGCATGAGGCTGCCCCTGTGCATGAACCTGCTCCCGCTAGTGGCATAATAGTTGATGAGGTTCATGGCAGTGAAAATAAGGTACCATTTTTTCTTGTCCATTTGTCTTGCTTGCCCCTGAGACGGCCTTGCTGCCCCTGTGCATGAGGTTCAGTCAGCCCTTTGTAATGACTTTTTGTTTCTTTTTTGCAGCAGCAGAATGATGATGTTAGTGTTGCTCCAGAGAAGGTTGCAGACATGTCCGTCTCAGGCACCGGCTGCACCGACGAGGTGGTCCTGACTGAACCTTTTTCGTCCATTGGCGCTGAGGTTTCTGATGCTGAGTAGGGCAAGACAAATGGAGACATCATTTTGGAGAAAGATCATGTTGAGTCTGCTGTACAAACTGGTGGTAGTGCTGCTGCAAGCCCGGAGAAGTCTCCTACAGCAGAGCCATCAGTTGATGTTGATGCTGTACAGGCACAACCAAATATTTTTCTTGTTTCAGATTCTTCAGTCGCTCCAGCTGCTGCTGGTGTCCTTCCCGACGACGCTGCAATGTCTACTGGAGACGATGATGAAGATACCGAAAGCGATAGTTATGGAGAGGAGGTTGATCATTCCAGTGCTGCCACTGTTCTAGGCAGGGATCCATGAAGATAGGAGCATGCTTCTATCTTCTTTCCCCATCCCCTTCCCTCTTTATTGTTTGGTTTAGTCCATGATATCCCCTATGAACTGCCTGTGTGGTCTAAGTTGAACTTCTGGTTTTGTTGTTTGTCGTGTGGGTTGTAAAGAATGTTAAGTGAACCTATTTTGTATGTGGGTGGAGGTTTGTAATGCATGGGTTGTGATGTCTATGATGTTGTGGTTTTATCTTTTCTGATGTAGCAGCTGAGATGTGCTTATGTTTTGAATGTTTGTGCTTGAATGTTGGTCTTAATTGCAACTGTCATGAATCTATGTGCTTTGAGTGTTGCTGTTAATTGCTATTTTCTTTTTGGTGAGAAGATAGCGACCTTGCTGTCGTCCGAAAGAAGGTTGATGACTTTTATTACAGTGTAACTAGGCTTAGGAATGATCATTCCAAGAGGTGAGTGCAGCTACTCAATATTTACATCATCCATGTACCCCCTGTGAATTGCCTGTGGTTTCTTACCTGAACTTCCCAACTCTATGTACCTGAACTTCTTGTTTTTTTTGCTTCTCTAGTGCTGAACTTCTGGCCTCTTTTGCACTGTACTGCCTTTTGTGATATAGCTAAACTTCCGTGCCTGCTCAATATTTACATCATCCATGTACCCCTGTGAACTACCTGTGGTTTCTTACCTGAACTTCCCAACTCTATGTACCTGAACTTCTTGTTTTTTTACTTCTCTGGTGCTGAACTTCTGGCCTCTTTTGTACTGTACTGCCTGTTGTGATATAGCTGAACTTCTGTGCTAACATTAGTTATGAACTTCCTGAGTTCATGCTGCTGAACTTGTTTTACTTTCTATTTGTTTGTTTTAGATCAATGATTATGCTCCAAAACAAGGAGTGTGAAGCTTCTGTTGAAGATGTTGCAATATCTTTTGGTCCTCGTGGAATGCTTCGATCTAATGCGGCTGAGTGTGCACTCTACTATCTATGTGTGAAGTACCAGGGATCGGATAAACTCATCCCGCCGTATTGGGTTTGTGTAAGTCAACCATACAGTGATTTCTTTCTGTTTTGTTCGTTACCATTTTAGGTAAAACTTGTTTGTCTCATTTTTGTATTTTTTTCATATGTTGGTGTTGTCTGCATTATTTTAGGACAAGATTTTCAGAGGTCAATTTGATTCCCGTGTGAGGAAGTACTTCATGGCGAGTGGTCCAGATAGCATGGATGGACATGATTTGGTATGCAATATCTTGTTCTTTGCCTCTGTATTTAGTTTTGTAGTGCGATCCACTGTGTTAATATTTGCTTTATTTTTCTTTTGTACCGTTCTGATAGTAATTCTCATTTTTTAATGATTCGTGTGTGTATGATGCTTCAGGTTGTTTTCCCTACTTTTGACCCGTCTGAGATTCCTGCTTCCATGGGTGGTGTTGGTCATTGGGTGTCGGTATTACTTGACCTGAAGAATTCAAGGTTCCAGCTTCTCGATTCCTACTATGGACTGAAAAATGAATGTGCAGTACGCTTGTTTCGGCGGATGACCGACAACATCAAGAGGCTTTGGAAGGATGCCAGCAACGACAGGGAGACACCCTTCAGTCCTCTTAGCATCGACCATTTCCCTCTGGATTGGATTGATGTCCCCCAGCAGCAAAACAAGTATGAGTTCGACTTTTTCTCTTTGTCACATCTATTTAACTGTAGTTGTACTTAAGCTGTGACGTGTTTAATTTGTTGGCTTTCTTTTTATGTCCTAACACTATTTATTTTACTTCGTTTGATGGTAGTATCGACTGCGGATTCTTCATGCTTACGAATGTTAATTCATATCATGACGGGGTTCTTGCAAATTATTCCCATGAGAATATCGGGGATATCAGGAAGACATGGTTGTACTCAATCGCTTCTTCTAACCTGTTTGAGACAGACTTCCAAGCTCTGTTTGGCTACTACACACATAAGTATTTTTGGAACTTGTACTGCTTACCTGCACTGCATCTTTTATTCTACCTGAACTTCATATTTTTCTCTGAACTTGGACTTCTGCTTGAGGTCTGGCTGGGCTACTGGTTTTGGAAGGAGAGGAGCATTTTCTTTGTACATGAACTTCATTTCTATCTTTTTTAATTTTTCTTGTGTGTTTTGTTTCAGTAATTTCTGTCCTTCCATTGCTTAAATGGACATGAGCATTTTCTTTTCTAATTGAAATTCAAAGATGATGCCTTTCTATGGTTTTATTAGCTGTGGTTGAATGATTTCCAGTTCATTGGTTTATCTTGAACTATGCCTCTGGTTGTGCCTGAACTTCATTTAGTTTTTTACTGCAACTAATTTTTTTAGGTCAGCTTGAGTAGTAACCATGTCATCTTTATTAGTTGGACTGCACATTGTGATGTTCCTGAACTTTAGTTGTATTTTAATGGTGATGTTTTCTCTTCCTTTTTTCATTGACAGTGGATCCGTTGGAGTTGACCGATTACCACTACTCATTCCTCGGGTCACAGGAATACCAGCCTAGGGAGGAACCGATGAGTACAGCTCCGATAGAAGATGATAGACCTCGGACCCTCATTCCTTCCAAGTTGGGGAAGCAGCCCGGTGGTATTCATGGTACTCCAAAAACCCCTTGCTACAGGAAGGCTGATGCAGTCGAAGCAGACGAAGCAGAAGTGATTTCGTCCGATGATGATTTTGAGAAGATTGCTTACCCGAAGAATGTTAAATGTGCTGCTGGTACTGTTGCTGGTAGAGGTGGGAAGAATGATGTGATTACCAGGAGGAAACCTGCAGTTGAGTCTAGGAACATAACTTCCTCCAAGAGAGCATCAAGATTTCCTTTGAAGTGGCGTTCTCCTGTCGCTCCCCTGAAAAAATACAGTTACCCTCATCTATCCGAGGCCCGGAAGTTGAAATAGTATGTGCTGAGTAAAGACGGTCTGGAGAAGTATTCTAAGTGAGTTTTCTTCTTCTTTAACTTTGTTGTTGCCAGAGATGCTACTCTGTGTCTGAAACTTCTGTTGTTGTAGTATGTGGGCTTCTGTTCATTTCTCCCTTGCCTTGGAGTTATAGTGTCTGAACTTCTGTTTGTTGTATTGTCTGAACTGCCGTTGTTGTAGTATCTGAACTTCTGTTTTATGTCTCCTCTTGCCTTTTGAGTTATAGTGTCTGAACTTCTGTTTGTTGTTGTATCTGAACTTCTAATATATTTTTTACCATCCTTTTATATTCTACAGGACAAGCTACTGCATGTTTACCATCCCTGGGAATGTGATTGACCTCACAGGACGTGTCCTTTATACGCTTTTCGGTGAAGGGTAGCAGATGGAAGGAGACATAATGGATTATCTCATAAATTTGTGGAAGGATAAGCCGGAGACCTCTGAGATTTTCACTAGTGCTGACAGGGTTGTACTTAGTCCCTACTTCATATAGGTTTTAGTTCTTTGCACCCCTATCTCCTTTTTTTGCCTTAGTTTTGTTGTAGTGGCATCTGGGGGGTGTTTTAATTGTGTTTTGGTGAATGCTCAGTACTGCCTGGAGTATGATTTCTACGCCGCAACAGTTCCATAGTTTGATGCATGAAAATCTGCTGGTCTCCTCCCAATGTTTGTTCGCAAGGAAGAAGACCTTCTTAATGCAAAGCTGGTTAGTTTTTCATAACACTAGCTTTTTTTAATTTCATGTGCATCCTTTTGCTGAGTTTGTCAAGAAGTTTTTGTTCATGCCGGTTCTTGGGTACATATGCTTTATAGTTTGTGTTCACCGGTCCATTCATTCTTTTGCAGGTTTTCTTGATTCTATTCAAGCCAATTGGCACAACGGCGCACTACAGTGTGTACATGGTGAATAGATATCGTGGGACCATTGACATCCTTGATTCACTTTCTTACGCTAATATGGAAACGTCGCGAACGAGTTTCCACGAGGAATGCCAAAATATCGTGAGTGTTTCTTAGCCTGAACCTCCTTTCACATTCTCTTGTTTGACACGAAGTTTATTCTGCCTTGTGTTGACAAAATATGTTGCTGTCTCTGTTTTGGTAATACTTCTTGAACTGACTGTCATTTAGAAGTTGAACTTCTGCTATTTTGTTTAGGTGGATCTTATGCAAGTGTCGCTTTTTTATGTACCTGAACTTAACTATTTTGGTTAACATGTTTTTGACTTCATCTAATTTTGTTATTTCTAGCAGATGAAGAGATTTGTTGGGTTGCTTGAGGAGGTGTATGGCAAGGCTACATACAAGGCGAGCAAGCAGCCTAACTGGGTGACTATTGCAAAGAGGCCGACTTTCGTCGATGTTCCGAAGCAGAAGAGTAATGATTGTGGTTTCTTTGCCGTGAAGTTCTGCTCTTCGTATGATGGCGATGAGGTTGTTGAAGATTTTGGTGATGTGGAAGTACGTTCTGTCTTTGTTCTTGTCTCATCATCCTTTGATTATTCTTGTGTGTTTTTGCTGAGACGCTCCTGCTATGGTTTTAGTTATCCGTTACTAAACCATCGTTTTCACCTTTCTTTGTTTGCAGGCTGCTGCAGATGACTGGAAGGCTGAGTTCATGCACACTCTGATTTTTAGCGAGAAGAATGAAGTCGTGCGTTCAGAGCTCCCTAAAGAGATCCAGACCTTTGGCCCATGAATTCAAAGCATTAGTTTCGTTGTAGATTTGATTTCGTACAGATTTTTAGGTTTGATAATGATTGGAACAATTACGTAAAGATTTGGTTGTAAGAATGTTTTTAATGATTTGTGTATCTATAGGTGCAGCACTATTACTTATGATATTGTGGACAAATGCATTTGGTGTGAAGAATGATTTGGCTTTGTGAATTTCAATGTACTGCGTCGTTTTTCAGTATCCATGTGTTGAATGTTTTTGCCCTAACAGATGTACCTGAACTTCTGCCTCAGTTTTTGGTTGAACTGCTTGCTTTTTTTGTGTTGTTTATTTTTGGGCTCCCAACATATGATCGTAGACTTGAACTTCTGCTTTGAGATGTGGCTGGGCTGCTGGTTTCAGATGGAGAGGATATTCTGTGTTGTGTAATGTATTGGTAATGTTCAACCCAACCAATATGTATGCTTTTGCGTAGAATCTATTTTTGTTTTTTTGTGTTTTTTCAAGTGCGGACGTATTTCATATGTAAATCTGTGCAGAAATATTGTTGACGTTTCTTTATCTTTGTTGCATTGTACATGAACTTCTGCACGTATCCAAGCAGAACTTCACATTTGAACGCGTTGTCTTAGGCTTGCTAACCTTAGTTTACACGGTGAAACTTTATTTTTTAAGCATATTCTTTTCCTACATAGATTTTACATACCAAAACTTCTTCTGTAAGCTTACATGAACTTCAAAACTGTATGATTATTTTGCTGGTTGCTCTTTCATGCAATACAGCACCAGCACATCACTTCCTGCCATAACATACTAGGACTTCTGCAGTAATATTACTTGAACTTCATAGTGTATGTTTTTCAATTTATTACTACTTGCTCTTTCATGCAATACAACACCAGCACATCACTTCCTGCCATAACATACCAGGACTTCTGTAGTAATATTACTTGAACTTCACAGTGTATGTTTTTCAATTTATTACTGCTTGCTCTTTCGTGCAGTACAACGCCAGCACATCACTTCCTGCCATAACATACCAGGACTTCTGCAGTAATATTACTTGAACTTCACAGTGTACGTTTTTGAATTTATTACTGCTTGCTCTTTCATGCAATACAACACCAGCACATCACTTCCTGCCATAACATACCAGGACTTCTGCAGTAATATTACTTGAACTTCACAGTGTATGTTACCAGGGGATGACATAATGTTCTGCACATTGACATGAAACAAGTTTGCATTGTGTTAATTGACCTATTCTAACTGTTCATGAGCCTTGCGCTCCTCCTAGGCTTTGGTGGTAGAGGTTTTTGCTTGACATGTAACTCTTCCTCTTCATCGTCCTCTTCCTCTTCATCGTCGTCTTCCTCTTCATCGTCGCATTCCACTTCCTCTTCCTCTTCATCTTCCTCTTCTTCGACGGTGTCTTCATCTTCGTCTTCCTCTTCATCTTCCACCACTTTCTTGTTGTTGGCTCTAGGTCTTGCTTTCTGTTTCTTCTCTGGCATTTTGCTTGTCTTTTCAGCATCTGGCGCTTCGGGCATGTTCTTGCATTATGTGGTTCATACTCCTTGCATATGCTACAAAGTCTACTGCTTGCTTTCTTTGGGTGTGGTCCCTTCTTCTGTTTTTGAACTTTGGGCTGCTGTTTTTGAGATTTGGTTTTCTTGATCTCCTCGGCATTGTTTCTTTCCAATAGTGTTGGACAGGTCAGCTTGTTGTGTCCCGCAACCTGGTTGCACACACTGCATTTCCTGTGTCCAAGTGGCACTCCGTTCTCATCATGCACGACAACTCTTCCTGCAGATGGTGCCTTCATTTGAGCTCTCTTGTCACTTTTCTTTGCTGCAGTAATTTTCTTCCTACCCTTTGTTTCAGAATACAACGGCAATTTCATCGTCTCTTGCTGTCGCTGCTCCATTGATTGTCCATCACCCTGCTTGCATTGGTTGGCTTCAGCGGCGGCGTTGAGCATTTCAGCTGCATAATAATGAAGGTCATCTTCAATTCCAGCGTCCTCTTCAGCCATCCTTTCGTCAGCATCCGCTTGATTTGCTGAATGTATTGCATCAAGCTCTTCCACAAG
The DNA here is from genome assembly GCF_003073215.2 of Triticum urartu. NCBI lineage: Eukaryota > Viridiplantae > Streptophyta > Magnoliopsida > Poales > Poaceae > Triticum > Triticum urartu. The sequence continues at coordinate 260,638,321 of NC_053027.1, forward strand.
CCTCTTGAGAACATAGTAGGCTCTGTCATATTGCTGGTCACATCTCATCGCTTTCTTGTTAACCATCAAATTCAGCTGCAGCAAGATGTCTTGCTTCGATAGCCTTGAGCTGCCATCCGATGCGGTGTGTTGTAGTCCCTTGTATCAAAGGTTGGTTGTGATCTTGCAGTCTTTGTGTACCGTTTGAGGATATACTTGTTTGGAAATTTTTCAGGGTTGATGTAGTCCAGTATGTTCATGATGTGAAGGCAGAACAGGCCTGCATTTTTGTGATGAATGCAGAATACATAGTTTGTGAGCCAGCAATGAGTTTCATAAATTTTGATATGATACTACTAGTCTAGCTATTTAATGATCTTGTTTTTTCGCTCACCTGTGTATGTCTAGAGCTTGCATTCACACTCGTATATTTCCTTCTCTGGGTCAGCTACAACCTGGAATTCATGCTTTGACCAGGAAAATCTTTCTTCATCATCATTGCCAGGCTTGTTGTGGTAGTACACAAGGTACTTAGTGGGCTCTGCTGTACGCTTTGCGCGAAATAGCGTGGCCTTTCTCATCCTATTCCTCATCTCAGTGTACACGGCTCTCGTGTACTTGATAGACATGTCTTCCTCGTAGTCGTAAGTTGTTTTTGTCACAGGATTGGTCTGCACATGTCAAAAAGTGAGATATTAGTCGAAGCAGAGTCATGGGTTTCATTTTTTTAAATTCAAAGTGCACATGTTTAAGGTAAAACAAAACGTGATGGGGGTGTTTTGTACTTGTCATCATACCATGCTGGTCATTGTTTGCTCATTCTCCTTCTGCATCCGAGTTTGTATGCAAGCATTGACCCGCCTAGCAAACTTGTGTAGGTTCTGGGTCCCCTTGACAAACCCTTTCTTTAGCATGTGGTTCATGATCTCGCTTCGTTGTGTGGAAGTCATTCTAGCACAGAAAATGCTCTTGTAATATGCTGAAATCCACATCTTCCTATCACTCCAGAGCTGCATCATCATCTGATCGTTCTCCAGGTTGTACTTGTGCACGAGTTTAGCCCAAGCATCTTCAAACTCCGTTGGCATCAGCGGCCAGTTTAATATAGCTGTGAACTCCTCTTTGAATGTTTTATACTTTTTGTACAGCAACGCGAGGTATTCCATGTACTTCTTCATGATGTGCCAACGGCATAGCTTATGGACGGTGTTTGGAAATGATTGTGGTATAGCTTTCGCCATCGATGGGCATTGGTCTGCATGAATTAAAAAAATGAAACTTGATTATTTTTTGTACTGATGGTGAACTTATGTTGTACAAGTACTTGAACTACACATCTTAGCAGTATGTATCTAAGAATGTCACATGTATTTTTCTTTACAGCAGTGTTGCTGAACTTCTTTGGTATTAGTGCTTCAACTTCACAGTTAGTAGTAGGACAAACTAGTAGTGTCGCAATCAAAATTTTTCTTAAAGCATTGTTGTTGAACTTCTGTGGTGACAGTGCCTGAACTTCACGTAAATAACTATATTTTTCTGAACATGCTACATATATTTATCTTACAACTTTGTCCTTGAACTTCTATGATTCATGTATTTGAACTTCACATTCATAACTAATTTTTTTCTAAGCATGTGACATTTAATTTTGCTTTCTTGTACTGCTAGTTGGACTTCTGTGCTTACAGTGGTTGAACTGCATTCTTTACATTATTTTCAGACAAAACCAATGTACCCAACCAACACAGACCCATAGACTGAAAAAGATGATGAAACTTGAGGAGGGTTTTTTTGAACTCGCCTGTTAGAATGCAAGTTGGGTGCTTGTTGTTCATGCACCGCAGAAATGTATCGAACAACCACTTGAATGACTTTGCATCTTCGTCTCTTATCAGGGCAACAGCAAATATAGTTGACTGCAAGTGATGGTTTGTTCCAACAAACACTCCCAGTGGCATATGAAATCTGTTGGTCTTGTAAGTCGTGTCGGATGTTACGCAATCGCCGAAGTCTTGATAGGCTCCTCGGCAGCTTGCATTGGACCAGAAAATGTTTTTAATTGACTTGTCCTTGTCCACTTGGATGTCATAGAAAAACTCATCATTTATTGCCTTCATGTCTTTGAAGAATGAAACAAGTTTCAATACATCATCCAAATCATCTTTCCTTGCATTCATGGCTTTCCTGCAAATCACATGCAAACATGCATTTGTTTATTTTTTGCTAGCAAAGGGTTGTGAGCTAGGATGCTATTTTACATTGCAGTATGTGGGTGTTTGAATACTTACTGGTTTAGCAGGTCTCGTCCGGTCATGCTTAGGAAGTAGCTTCCATCTTCATTTTCAGATAGCATGGACATGATTCTTGTGTGCTTGACATCATGGTACTGCAGGAGCTTTACGTACTCCAAAATAGTGGGGTCATAATTCTTGTGTGAGTGCAAAAATACTAGCATGTCATCAGTTTGCATGAGCTGGTGATTATGATTGTACTCAATGTCCACTGCCACGCATGTGCCATCCTCCTGCACCTTCACCCTCATTCTTGCATTGCAGCCCATCCTCTGCGATGTTTTGTTTCGCTTCCTGTTGGCCTCTGAAACAGAAGATGTGTGTATCCCTTGGAAGGCGCAAACAAAATACTTGTGGTTGTCATTTCCACCCGTCTTCCTAATTCCAAAACCAGCGTGTCTGGCGTATCTGTTATAAAATTCCCTTGCTTTATCTACATCTTTGAATCGCATCTTTAGTCTTGGTATTAGATAATCTGGTAGATCTAGCGTCTGCAGAAAAAGAAAAAAAATAATCCAAACAACACCTTAAAATGCAGTTTATGAACTTGTTATCCTGGAGGGAGCAGAAAATGTGCAGATAATACAAGATGCGTATATAAATATTTTTTGTTTCACTTACGTGCGTGTATGATCGCAACTCCGCCGGTGTCGGCTGCTGTCCCTCTGGGATGGGGCATGGCGGAGTAATCATAGCAGGATGTAGCAGTGGATCACGAGGAGGAAGGAGGGCTGAAGATGGCCTCTCTCTTGTTTGCGTCCTTTTTGCTTGAGGTGGTTGTGGAGGTATTGTGATCCTGGTCTTGGTTTGCTCTTTTGTTTTATGAAGCAATCCGTCTACCTTATGCCCCGTAGAATTCTGACCTGTAGCAGCAGCAGCAGGATCAAACGGTGGTAGTGTGCAGATCACTCTCCTCCGTGTGTGTGTTGCTGCTGGATTTGTCCTGGGATCCGGTTTAGTTGCTTCGCTTTGGCATTGATGAGGCACACCAGGATAACCTCCAGAGTTACACGCAGGACTTGAGCTAACCCCCTCCTCCATCGGCGTGCTTGGGAGTCTGCTGGTGGATACAAAGAATCCGCGGGGGATTTCCGGCATCACCCAATCAGGTGGAGGCGCAAACCTGTGCGGATAGGGCTGTGACCCAGAATCTTGGACGTATCCGTGTGTTTCGGGTGTCATCCATTTTTGGTCTGGAGCAGGTTGGTAATGCTGTTGGTGCGTGTTGACGCTCAAAAGTGGCATGGTCATAAAATCAGCTTAGGCTATATAAAGACTAATTCAAACTCAGGATGGGAGGTCACTCCGGATGGCTCTCTTTAAGAAGATCGAGATGGATATGAAGATGGTATATAGAGGAGCTCGGATGTAATAGTTATGACAAGTTCGGCGATGCTCATGTTGACACCAGATTAAATAATGGCATTAAATTCAATTAATACGACCTCTGATGGAAAACGTTTCAACATTAAAGTTGTGCGTATCGTCGAAACGGTGGATTTTGATATAAAAATCGTCTTAATCCGAGGTCGTATGCAACCTGTGAAGGCAAAACAAGGTCAGAAACAGAAGCTGCAGAGTCATTTCGGACCGACCGAGTTTATTTGATCGGTGAGACCGAGTTGGTCCAAAAATTTACCAGAGAGTTGGCAATGTTGACTCGGTAGGACCGAAGCAACCCAATCGGTAAGACCGAGAATGATCCGGAAATTACACAAAGTAACAGAGAGTTGGCCACGTTCACTCGGTGGGACTGAAGCAAACCAATCAGTGAGACCGAGATTGATCCGGAAATTGCCAAAGATTCCTGTCTGAGTTAGGTTAGGGTTTTTGATGTTTTGGACGGAATTTTTAGTCCTTTTCTTGTACGAAAAGTCCAGCCGCCTCATAAATAGATGAGAGGTGATGGCCGATTGAACAACACACAATCGAACAAATCAATATACTACATTTTCATCTACGTTTTATCTCTCCGCCGTTTTTCTCTCTCGTTCTTCGCTGTTCTTCGTGTTTGAGAGCTGCGAATCCCGAGGCTCTAGGGGCGAGCGAATCAACCTAGGGCAGCCCATAGCCGCCGCACTCCCTGAAGGGGTCCCTCACTGGGGTGTGGGGTTTTCGGGTCTGCAAAAGCGCCCGTCGACTGTCTTGCGTATCACGCTGTCGGTCGGGTCTCCTTCGACGTGAGCTGCGGTGCATCACCCCCGGCGTCGAGGGTACACGTGACGTATTCGTGTGTCAACACACTTTTTGGCGACTCTGCTGGGGAACGAAGATCAATCATCATCCACCATGTCCGATCTTCCCAAGCCATCTGAGGTAGACGTCGATAACATCATTAAGCCCAGTCTTGATGGGATATCGGCCGATCATCGCCAAGTCTATGAGGAGTACAAGAAGGCGCGCGAGGAGAAGGACCTGCAGGAGTTCCTTGCAAAATTCAAGAAAGATCGCCAAGGCAACATCACTCCGATTGAAGAAATCAAGTTCCCTCCTCTTCAAACTGAACAGGTTAAACCCTCTGTAAGTACTGCCTTTTCTCTTGAGCAGTGGGCTGAGATTGAAAGTCGTATTGCTGATGGTAACAATCTAGTCTATCAAACTTTTATAGAAAATACTAATGCTCAAAAGAATATATCTCAATCGTCTAGTGGTAATAATGGTGTAGCTGCTAGTGTGCAAAACCCTGATCTGGCTTTACCTATTGCATCGGCGCCTCCCGTGCCGATGACTTATTATCCTACCCAAACAAATCAGATTGTGGCTACACCCATTAATCCTATTATGAGCATGATAGGTTCGGTGGCAACGCCGAACCAAACTCTACCTACAGCTACAACCACTCGACCACTACCAAATTATGGGTCGACATACATGCCACAATTCCTACCTACAGCTAGTAACCATACTCTTCCTATGTCACTGCCACAAGCTTCATCGTCCACTACGGATGATGGTCTAGCTAATCTTAGAGAGGAGATGGCTAAGATGCTTAGAGAGAATTTTGGAGTTGAGTTACCTCGGAATCGGATTTACCAAAAGCCGTACCCCGAGTACTTTGATGCCATCCAGTGCCCTCCGGGATATAAGGTTCCAGATTTTGTTAAGTTCAATGGAGAGGGCAAAAAAACCACATGGGAGCATGTTAGTCAATACTTGGCACAATTAGGTGAAGCAGGCTCACTAAATGAGTTGAAAGTGCGTTTATTTCCTTTATCATTAACTGGTACCGCATTTTCATGGTTTTCTTCTTTACCACATGGTTCCATTCGAGTTTGGTCGCAGCTAGAGCATAAATTTCATGATCACTTTTATAGCAGCGACAATGAACTCAAGTTGTCACATCTAACATCGGTTAAACAGAAGCATGATGAATCGGTCTCCGATTACGTCAAGAGATTCAGAGAAACAAAAAACTGGTGTTTTAGTTTGGTGATAACCGAGAGAGACTTGCAGACCTAGTGCTGAGTGGTTTGAGAACTCCCATTAGAGAAAAGCTAGAAGGTTATGAGTTCTTAAATATCAACCAAGTCTTACAAAGGGCTTTGGCTCAGGAAAGCCGAAGCAAAGATCTCAAAGAAGTGCATAGATATAAAGCCGACCGTCCAAAGATGAATATGGTGGAATATGATAGTGATCACTCGGACGATGAGGGTGATGTTTTTGGTACTGAATTTGTTTGGCCATCTAAGGCCAAACCCTTTACTTGCAATGATCTAAAACCGATTCATAAGAATCGTGATGAAGAGATGAAGTTTACTTTTAACATTGCTAAGTGTGATAGAATATTTGATGCTTTGCTGCAGGCTAAGATTATTAGAATATCTCATAATTTACCGCCATTTGAAGAGCTAAAACGGCGTGCTTATTGCAAGTATCATAATTCTTTTTCTCATGCTACTAACGATTGCAATGTTTTTCGACGATAGATACAATCGGCCATTAATGACGGACGATTGAACTTTTCTGAGATGCAAGTTGATAAACAACCTTTTCCAACGAATACCATGGATTTGGAGGGGAAGAAGCTACTCATTCGGCCTGAGGTAGCCGAATCTGCTAATAAAGCTAATATCATTATTGGTGAGCCCAGGAAAGACAAGGAAGGTAGCACGGTCTTGGGGAGACATGTTGTGCTTGATAAACAACCCGATGGCAAGGAAGTAATCAAAATCACCATCAAGAATCCTACACTCGGGGGGCAACCGCAAGTGCAAGAAAATACTTGAGTTAAATTTGTCAAACCCAAGAGTCCAGAAGTTGGCAAGTGGAAGAGGAATGAAGCTAAAGTGCAACGCAAGCGGATCAAGCCAACTTTTGATATGTTGCTATCCAAATATGCTAATCAGTTGGCTGGTCCCAGTTCTAACCGGCCATCATACTTGAAGCAACCAAGGTCACCATCAGATGATATGTTCAGTCATTATATGAAACTGAGTGGACCAAAGGCGTTGTTTCTAGAAGAGCAAAGGCAAATTGTTTGGGATCGACTTGAATACTCATATAATGGCCGACTGAACATCGATAACTATCGGTCGGCTGGTCAAAACATGCGACCGGACGGAAATTATCCGAGTGTAAGAATGCACCCAGGTGGAAGCTATCCGAGTGAAAAAATGTGGCCAAGTAGATTCCATCTGAGTGATATCCATCCGAGTGGATTCCATCAGAGTAAAAAGGTGCGCCCGAGTGGAAATTTCATGCATCTGGAAAGTCGAAAAAAATGGCGTGTTAAATCACCAAGTGTGACAGCAGTTGAGCCGGTAAAAGGCAAGGAGAAAATGGATGTCGACTCACTTATCTTGGGCACCGAAACATTCGCCATACAGCAGCCGATTGTGCATAGCAATCCGACTGAGCCGATACTTGCTATCGCGCCAAAGCACTCGGCTAATGACCATGAGGCAAGCACCAGCCAGGTAAAAATGAGAGATCCTAAATACACTCAGCCAAAGTGGTGTCCTCCAGGGCTAACAAAGACACAAAAGAGGAAACTACAGAGGTTAAGGAGTTAAGAGATGGCAGAACAGGAGGCCGAGAAACAAAGGGATAAGTTGTTGAATGACACTCGACCCATGGTTCCACCAAAACAAATGTGGAGGCCTAAAAAAATACAAGATACAACAACTTCTACATCTATCACAGCAATACCTACATCACCAAAGGAGGACGATGCAACAGATATGACATCGTCTACGACACTTCTTACTTCTCCTTCACTCGGACAAATTTCAGAATCTGTGGATGCACTCGAGGAGGAGGCTGATATGTTGGACTATGAGTCTACGCCGGTTCATGAAGGTATGGATATCAATATGGTGTATTACTTACCTGCTGAGTTTCGTGTTGTAGATGAAGAAGGGGAGGTGGCTCAGCTGGATTTTGGCCCTAAAAACGCAATATTCGAGAAGCCAAAAGAACCAGTAATGCATCTTAAACCATTATATCTCAGAGGTCATATCAATGGGTCATCGCTCACTCGGATGCTTGTTGATGGTGGTGCTATGGTAAATCTTATGCCCTATTCAGTCTTCAAGAAATTGGGTTTGCCTGATGAAGAATTGATCAAGACCAATATGGTGCTCAACGGATTTGAAGGCAAAGAGAAAACTGAAGCCAAGGTGTGATGTATGTGGAGCTTACAGTCGGAAGCAAAACTTTGGCTACTGCATTCTTTGTCGCTGAGGTGCAAGGTAACTACAACGTCATACTAGGCCGCGACTGGGTTCATGCAAACCAGTGCGTGCCATCCACTATGCACCAGTTTTTGATTCAGTGGGTTGATGATGAAGTGGAAGTTATTCATGTGGATAACTCGGCCTGTGTTGCTTTGGCCGATGCATCGGTGGATTGGCAACATCCCAATGCTACTTGCTTGATGGGACGTGACTTATCAGAATTTTATTTTCTCAGCGCGACCAAGAATGGTTTTGTCCCTGTCTCTTTAAAGCCGAGTGAATGCAATCGGCTCCAAGGTATGATATGTTTAAATGGATCCTAATTCCGAGTGGTTACAAAAACGTCTTGTAAAGTATCGGTCCAATGAGAACGATATGTATGAGTCTATAGAGGAGTTGGATGACATGGATAAACTTGGACAAGGTTTTACATCAGCCGATCCGTTAGAAGAGGTAGATATTGGAGATGGTTCAGTCACTCGACCGGAAGATATAAACAAAAATTTGAAAGCCGATTGTAAGGCTAAGTTAATCGAGCTATTGAAAGAATATGTTTGTTGCTTTGCATGGGAATATCATGAGATGCCAGGGTTAAGCCGAGAGCTAGTGGAACATTGGTTGCCTATAAAGGCCGGTTTTAGACCTTATAAACAGTCCGCCAGAAAATTTAATCCGAAAACATATGACCGGAACAAGGAAGAGATCGGTCGACTGCTTGAAGCTAATTTCATTCGACCTTGCAGGTATGCCGAGTGGATTTCTAACATTGTCCCAGTAGAGAAGAAAGGATCTGGCAAGTTGAGGGTGTGCATTGATTTCAGAGATTTGAATAGGGCTACACCTAAAGATGAGTATCCTATGCCAATAGCCGATATGCTTATTAATTATGCTTCTGGACATAAGGTTATTAGCTTTCTAGATGGTAATGCCGGATACAATCAAATTTTTATGGCTGAAGAGGACATGTACAAAACGGCTTTCCGATGTCCTGGTTTCCTTGGTTTATTCGAGTGGATAGTGATGACATTCGGATTAAAAAATGCTGGAGCCACGTATCAAAGGGCTATGAATTTAATTTTTCATGATTTACTTGGTGTCATACTTGAAGTTTATAGTGATGATATTGTTGTCAAATCGGATGCTTTTGAATCTCACTTGGCTGATTTGCGTTTAGCTTTCGAAAGAATGAAAAGTATGGACTGAAGATGTTTAAAGTGTGCATTCGGTGTATCAGCTGGCAAGTTTTTGGGTTTTATTATTCATGAAGATGGCATAGAGATTGATCCCAAAAAGATAGAGGCCATACATAAAGTGGAGGCTCCAACATGCAAGAGAGATATGCAAAAGTTTCTTGGCAAGGTCAATTATTTGAGAAGGTTCATAGCTAATCTATCAGGGAAAGTTGATGCATTTACTCCTATCCTTCGGTTAAAGAATGATGCTGATTTCACTTGGGGGCAAAACATCAAGAAGCATTTGATATGATCAAGAATTATTTGTGCACTCCTCCGGTGATGAAAGCACCCAAGCATAGGGAACCCTTCAGACTTTACATTGTAGCAGAGGAAGGAGTTATTGGTGTTGTTCTAACTCAAGAGACCGAAGGAAAAGATCATGCCATCACTTATTTGAGCCGCCGCCTATTGGACGCAGAGACAAGGTATACATTTATTGAAAAATTATGTCTATGTTTATATTATGCTTGCACAAAATTGAGACAGTATTTAGTACCGAGTGCTTGCATAGTAGCTTGTCAGGCTGATGTCATGAAATACATGTTGCATAGACCAATTCTTAGTGGTAGAATTGGCAAGTGGGCTTATGCTTTGATTGAATATGATTTGGCCTATGAATCTCTAAAATCCATGAAAGGCCAAATCGTTTCTAATTTTATTGTTGAACATCAGATTGATGACAAGCATGATGTTGATATAAACCTTGTCTCAATAGTACCATGGAGATTATATTTTGATGGTTCAATTTGTACCAATGGCCAAGGTGTTGGTATTGTTTACATGTCTCCTCATGGTGCTGTTTTTGAAGCCTCGTGTCGCTTAGAATATTTTTGTACAAACAATCAAGCCGAATATGAAGCATTATTATTCGGCCTAGAGATGTTACTTGCTATAGGTGTTACACATATTGAGGCTTATGATGATTCGTTACTAGTGGTGCAGCAAATATCCAAAGTCTTTCAGTGTTTGGACGAATCACTTAATGTTTATCTTGATAAATGTCTAGATATAATTTCTAATTTGGATTGTTTTAGCATTGCTCATATATCTAGACATGACAATTGGAAAGCAAATAAATTGGCACAACAAGCATCCGGATATCATGTTGATCATGGCATGTTTCATATCTCTCAAAGACCGATGTCTTGTCTTGCCAATATGGGAGAGGCCGAACCTGAACCCACTGATTCGGCCATTAACAAAAAGTCTAGTGCAGGTGACAATCCCGACTGGAGGAAGCCCATTGTTGATTACTTGTGAAATCCGAGTGAAAGGGTGGACAGGGTTGTTCGGCGTATGGCTTTCAAGTATACAATGAGAGATGATGGTCTTTATCGCCGAACAGTCGATGATGTTCTTCTAAAGTGTTTGGATGAGGACCTGGAAAGAGTTGCTATGGGAGAGGTAGATGAAGGTATTTGTGGCACTCACCAGTCGACGCCCAAGATGAAATGGTTATTGCGACATGCTGGGTTTTATTGGCCGACTATGATTAATGATTGCTTCAGATATTATAAAGGGTGCGAAGCTTGTCAAAAATTTGGTGATATTCAATTGGCTCCTGCTGCTATGTTGCATCCTATTATCAAGTCGTGGCCTTTCAGAGGATGGGGTTTAGACTTTATTGGGCAAATTCATCCATCTTCCTCAAAGGGGCATCGGTTCGTATTGGTGGCAACTGATTATTTCACTAAATGGTCTGAAGCAGTACCTCTCAAGAACATGACACATACAGAGGTAATTCAATTCATAACCGAGCACATTATTCATAGATTCAGTATTCCTCAAACGTTAACAATAGATCAAGGTTCATCTTTCATGTCACACCAAGTCAGAGAATTTGCCGGATCTTATAACATAAAGTTGCTCGATTCCTCTCCATATTATGCCCAAGCTAATGGACAAGCTGATTCTAGCAATAAAATTTTAATCAAACTCATCAAGAAAAAGATTGAAGATAATCCAAGGAGATGGCATGAGTTGTTGTCTGAAGCTTTGTGGGCACATAGAATTTCAAGGCATGGTGCTACGAAGGTAACCCCATATGAGCTAGTATATGGTCAAGAGGCCATTTTACTAGTGGAAGTAAATTTGAATGCTTTGAGAATAGCCAAACAAAATGATTTATCGGCAGTAGACTTTTATAACTTGATGATGGACAATATTGATGAAGTTGCCTATAAACGTTTGGTTGCTTTGAAGTCCATAGAGAGAGACAAGTTGAGGGTTGCAATAGCTTACAATAAGAAAGTTAAGTTGAAGAATTTTCAAGTTGGTGATCTCGTCTGGAAAGTGATTCTGCCGATTGGTTCAAGAGATAGAAAATTCGGGAAGTGGTCTCCAAGTTGGGAAGGTCCTTTTAGAATTACAAGAGTTGTTCCCGGAAATTCATATTTGGTGGAATCAATACAAGGGGCATTGTTACCTTGAGCTCTCAATGGCAAATATTTGAAGAAGTACCACCCGAGTGTGTGGCAGGAAGCCTAAGTAGGCAATGGCTGATATATGATTATCGCCCTTAGCACAAACATGGCCGATACATAATTATCGCCCTGAGAAATATAAATGGTCGATGGAGTGTTGACATCGTCCTTACAACAAATACATTGCAAATTATTTTTCAGCATGCTAGTTTTGCCGAAAAACAGGGGAGCATGTGTTGATGCTCAAAAGTGGCATAGTAATAAAATTAGCTTAGGCTATATAAAGACTAATTCAAACTCAGGAGCGGAGGTCACTCCGGATGGCTCTCTTTATGAAGATCGAGATGGATATGAAGATGGTATATAGAGGAGCTCGGATGTAATAGTTATGACAAGTTCGGCGATGCTCATGTTGACATCAGATTAAATAATGGCATTAAACTGACGACCTCTGATGGAAAACGTTTCGACATGAAAGTTGCGCATCTCGTCGAAACGGTGGATTTTGATATAAAAATTGTCTTAATCTGAGGTCGTATGCAACCTGTGGAGGCAAAACAAGGTCAGAAACAGAAGCTGCAGAGTCATTTCGGACCGACCGAGTTTATTTGATCGGTGAGACCGAGTTGGTCCGAAAATTTACCAGAGAGTTGGCAATGTTGACTCGGTAGGACCGAAGCAACCCAATCGGTAAGACCGAGATTGATCCGGAAATTACACAAAGTAACAGAGAGTTGGCCACGTTCAATCGGTGGGACCGAAGCAAACCAATCGGTGAGACCGAGATTGATCCAGAAATTGCCAAAGATTCCTGTCCGAGTTAGGTTAGAGTTTTTGATGTTTTGGATGGAATTTTTAGTCCTTTTCTTGTACGGAAAGTCCAGCCGCCCCATAAATAGATGAGAGGTGACGGCCGATTGAACAACACACAATCGAACAAATCAATATACTACTTTTTCATCTACATTTTATCTCTCCACCATTTTTCTCTCTCGTTCTTCGTTGTTCTTCGTGTTTGAGAGCTGCGAATCCCGAGGCTCTAGGGGCGAGCGAATCGACCTAGGGCAGCCCATAGCCGCCGCACTCCCTGACGGGGTCCCTCACGGGGGTGTGGGGTTTTCGGGTCTGCAAAAGCGCCCGTCGACTGTCTTGCGTATCGCGCTGTCGGTCGGGTCTCCTTCGACGTGAGCTGTGGTGCATCACCCCCGGCGTCGAGGGTACCCGTGACGTGTTCGTGTGTCAATAGTGCGTTTGAGGTGTGACCCATTGAGGGGGTGGTGCAACGTGTACAGGCTTTGGAATGTGTACTTGCTGCTGGGAACTTCTAAGCTTCTTCATGCGTCTCTCGTCTTGCTCACATAAAAGAAAAAATGTCTATTAGCACACAAGTTATATCTGCATATACCTTTGTAACTGAACTTAGCATTATTCACAGCCTGAACTTCTCATATAAAAGTGGTGAGAGCCATCACACTATGCACTGAGCTGAGCATCTGCCAATGCCTGTGTACCTGAACTGAGCACCCTTCACAGAATGAACTTCACATCATGTTTTTTAATTCTACAATATTTGATTACTTATATGTACCTGAACTGAGCACTCTCCACAACCTGAACTTCTTGTTTTGCAAAGGGGAAATACTATCTACAGTTAAAAAACCTGAACCTTCATGAGTTTTTGAATGGTTGGACTGCTAGTGCATACCAACCTGACCTTCATGTCATATCACATGCATGTTCTATTTTCCTGTTATTTTTTTTGCACAAAACCAGACACATACCAACCTGAACTCTAGCACACTTACTAGTTGAACTTCACATGGCTTTTGCACATGTGAATGTGAATGCAGGCAGATTTTATAGTGTTTGTAGCCTGGAATGAGGCTCACATACTACCTGAACTTCACATGCCTGTAAGCAGGCAGGCAGATTTTACAATGCTGTTCTGTAGCCTGGACTGAGGCTCATACACTACCAGAACTTCACATGTTTGTAAGCAGGCAGGCAGATTTTAAAAAAGCTTTTGGAGCCTGGACTGATGCTCACACACCACCTGAACTTCACATAGCTGTAAGCAAATAACAAACCGAAGGAAGGAAAAAGTTCAACCATACCCTGGCTAGAAGGTCGGCCAACCTTTTTCCAGCAGCTGATAGGCCACCTTGAGAACAATTTGTCGTGGAGGTATGAGAGGAATTCAATGGCAAACCATGTCTTGCAGAGGGCACGAAGTTCATCTGCACGAAGCAAGAAGGTCAGAGAAGGCAAGATTGAAGAAGAAGGCAAAATTGGGAGGAAGTTCATGTACTGTTGCCGCTAAATTTTAGGTCACAGCAGATGCCGCCTCCGTGGAGGAGTTGCTCCGTTGGTCGCGCCGCTCGCCATAGCTTGCGTCGGGCCGGTCATCTGGTCTGGCAAGGCTTCAGGCGGTGGTGATGGGACGAGGATGCGGCTTCCTGAAGTCCATGGCGGCTTCGCCGCGTCCAGGCGACGCAGGCTCCCTCGCGCTGGCGTCCGCCGTCGCTCGCGTCGGTGGCCGGTCAGGAGCTGGAGACGGAGGGGAGGCGGAGGACCCGGCCGGCCAGGAGCTGGGGAAGGAGGGGAGGCGGCGGATCTGGCCGGCCAGGAGCTGTAGACGGGGCGGGGGAGGCAGCGGATCCGATGAAGATGGGCGGCGAGGAGGGGAGGAGGTCGGGGATCGAGTGGAGGAGCAGCGAGGAGGGGGGTGGGTCCGCTCGGGATCGGGGGATCAGGTGGATCCTGTCGGGGTGGCTCGGGATCGGGTGGGATGCTGTCTGGTTGGGCCGGCAGTTCAGGGAAGTTCGGGAGGGGTCCATCAGGCCCTATATAGGGGTTGCTGTGATCCAAATAACTATTCTAATCCTGGGATTAGAATAGTGTTGTCTTATATATATACATATATATATATACATAAACACTATTCTGATCACGGGATGAGAATAATATTCTGATCACAACCTGATTTGCCCCGCTAGTAGTATGTTGAACTTCCCTGTGAACTAGGTTGAACTTCCACCAACATTGCCCAAATGGGGCTTGCGATATACCGTTGGAAAGCTATGGACACCAGTATCATGACCCAACTTAAATTTTTGGCAAAATGTAAGGAGTTTAAGAGCAGTTTTGAAAACCGTTTTTTCTTCACACAAAAAAACATGAATCATATTTTCGATCGCATTTCTAAACTGTTTATCGGAATGAGGCATATAATATGGCGTTGGAAAGCTGCTGCAAAACCGCTCCTTCCACATGTTGAAAGTTTCTCTAATTCCCTATGGTTAAAGAGTAATTTAAGAAAACGTAAAATCTTGCAAACCGAACAGCTGAGTTCGTATTTTCGATCTCATTCCTAAACGGCTAATCCAGTTGAGGCATATAATATGGCGTTGGAAATCTTATGAAAATGCGCTACTTTTACATTTTGAAAGTTTTTTCTAATTTTGAACAGTTTAAAAGTAATTTAGAAAAAGGTACAAGTCCTACCGAGTTCGTATTTTCGAGCTCATTTTTTAACCGTGCGTCCGAATGCAGCAAATAATATGGCGTTGGAAAGCTTGAACAAATGCGAAACTTTTTTGTATGTATTATTTCTCCCAATTCCTTACGGTTTTAAGTCAATTTTCAAAATAGATAAAAACGTATTTTCCCTGTAATTTTTACAAACCTTATCAGAATGAGGCAAATAATATACCGCTGAAAAGCTACGGAAAATGCGAAACTTTTTCATGTTGATCATTTTCTCTGATTCCTAGCCGTTTTCATGTAATTTCGAAAATGGCGAGATCATTTGTTCTGCCTTTATCGTGAAACAGATTCTTCAAAAATGCACCACGTGAAGAACCTGAACTTCTCGTCGCGTGTACCTGAACTTCACTCTGTTTTTCTCGTGCTTTTTTCCTCATAGATCTCCATCCACTACTTGTAGCTATCCATCCACTCATCGAAAGCTGCTGTAAGCACACAACTTTCCCGTGTTGATCATTGTTTCATACTCGTGACGGTTTTCAAAGAATTTCATGTGAAATTCATTCAGTGTAGTAGTTGAACTTCCTGCTATTTTCACGTTGAACTTCTGTGATGTATTTTCGTTTGTAATTTACCTCATCCATTCGTTAGTGTTACACAAATGATTTTCCTTTTGTACAAACCCTTCTCACAATATTTTTTTTAACTTTCTTCGACCGGGGACATGAACTTACACAAATGATATTCCTGTCGTTTTGAAGTAAATTAGAAAATGACAAGATCATGATTTCTGCCTTCATCGCGAATGGAAATGCACTGCGTGAAGTAGTTGAACTTCTCGGGCATGTCTGTTTGAACTTCACTCTGTTTTGACGTGCTATTTTTTGACATGCTGTTTTTCGCACTCCATGAAGTAGTTGAACTTCTGGGGCATGTCTGTTTGAACTTCACTCTGTTTCACTTTATTTGTATTTTTCTTATGAAATACACACCATGTAGTACGTGAACTTCCGGTTGTTATCACTTTTGAACTTCTCTCTAGTTTGAGAGAATTGTTTTAAAACACAAGAAACAACATATTTTTTATTTATTTTGGACATCTAAATACGCGGTTAACCTCTCTCAAAAGAAATTTTTGAACTTTTCCTCGCCGAGCATTGAACTTCTAGCAACCATTCTTCTCATTTATGAGTTGTTTTTAACAGTGCAAAAAATGGCGCTGTATTTTTTATTTTTTCAACAGGGAAATCCTAGGTTCTAATAAACTCCGAACTTCTCTGTTATTTCAATTTGAACTTCACCTTTTTATATCTTGAGTAAAGAATTGCATTCTATTTTTATATGGAAAAAATCTTAGTTTTGTAATAAACATTATACAAATTCTTCGTTATTTCGAATTGAACTTCTTAGTTTATTTGTTAGCAATGGGAAAAATTTAAGTTTTTGTGATAAATATTGAACTGCTCCATTTTCTGAAATTGAACTTCTTGGTTTATTATTTATTATCGAGGAAAATCTAATTTTTTTTCATATACATTAAACTATTGTATTTTTTAAAATTGAACTTCTTGGTTTTTTCAATTTGGACTTCTTGGTGTCATTCATTTGCAATGGGAAAAATGCTAATTTTGTAATAAACATCGTACAACTTCTTGGATATTTTCGAACTGAATTTCTTGGTTTTTTCGTTAGTAACGGGAAAAATTATGAGAAAAATATGCATTTCTTATCGACATCGAACTTCACCATTTTTTAATTTGAAATTCTTAGGTTTATTTGTTAGTAATGGCGAAAATTCTTTTTTGAACTTTCCCGGGCAGGTCACTTGAACTTTGAGCAACTATATTTTTCATCAAGACAACCGTCACAAATTCGTTACCGTTTGAGAGCAGTATTAAAAATGGCAAAAACAACATCGTTTTTACTTGTTTTTAACATGTAATTGAAGGTTGGACGTCTCGCACTAGAGATCTCGAACTTCACCGGGAGGAGCACGTGAACTTCTTGCAACAAACCTTTGAAGCTTTTAGTTTTCTATGCTTATATTCTTATCTGAAATGCATTTCGTGTAGTAGTTGAACTTCCCGCTGTTTTCACCTTGAACTTCTGTCACGTATTTTTGTTCAACCTCTCTCACAAGAATTTTTGAACTTTCTTGGGCTGAGCACTTGAACTTCTAGCAATGAAATTTTAGCCTTTCCTTGAATTTTCCGCTGTTTTCACCTTGAACTTCTGTCACGTATTTTTGTTCAACCTCTCTCACAAGAATTTTTGAAATTTCTCGGGGTGAGCACTTGAACTTATAGCAACGAAATTTTAGCCTTTGCTTTTTCATTCTTTTTTTCATACAAATGCACACCGTGTAGTACATGAACTTCTGGCAGTTATCAACATGAACTTCTCTCGGTTACGTGAAAATATCTGAGTTTTTTATAGGCATTGAACTATTATACCTTTTTTTATTTGAACTTCATTGTGTATTTTCTTAGAAATGTCAAAATTGGAGGTTTTTTTAGAAACATCGAACTTGTTCATTATTTCGAATAGAACTTTGTTGTTTTTTTATATTGAACTTCTTCTTTCTTTTCTTAAACTTCCGGAGTTAACATTTATCTGGGCGAGCTTTGTTTTCTTCTTATTTTTTCTAGCGTGTATGTTTTGTGTTGTTTTTCTCCTTTGTTGGACTTCTTTTTGTTCTTGTCGGGTGGTAGGTGCGACATATGCCAACGGATGGCTTATCATTGTGGGAGCCAGTAAGACGTCGCCGGTGCCTGGAAACGGGATAAGGCGCAGACATGCACGCCGGCGGATCTTACCCAGCTTCGGGGCTCTCCGTGGAGATAACACCCCTACTGCTGCTCTACGGGGTCTCCGCATGATCACTAGATGGACAAGTAGCTACACAATGCTCCTTGAGCTGTTCGGCGGGAGGAGGAAGAAGGGCACGGCTAGCCTGTTTCTTCTCCTTGTGTGGTGTCTAGGACTAGCAGGGGGTCGAACCCTTTGCATGGGTGCCCCGGGGGGTTTATATAGGCCTACCCCCCGGGGGTACAATGGTAATCCGACTGGGCGCGGGGCCCAGCCGTCTGTGACTGCGCTCGCCGGCTTCTGCGCCGGCTGCTGGGGCCCGCCGACTGGTGGGTCCCGCCGGCTGCCGGCCCCTTGGTCGACAAGCAGGCTCCACTGTCCAGGACCTGGTCGGCGGCTGATCACTGTGGCTCCATCTTGGTGACGTGGGCTTCGTCGTGGTAGGCGCGGCTACAGTGCCGCCGCCCGTCGGGCGATCGCTGTAGCCTCATCGCGTCTTGTCTCCTTAATGGGGCGTCTCCTTCGAGGGAGGTGGCAAGCCGGCTGCGGGGAGCCGGCTCTGTCTTGGGCCAACTGGGGGGAGGCGTGGCCGCCTTCGGGTGTCTCTCTGCCCGAAGGGGCCCACCGTCTGTGGGCCGCGCTGGCGACCCGTCGTGGGTGACACCAGGGTCAACATGGCAACAGTGCCGCGCCGGACGGGTCATGCCCACTCCGTACGACGCACTGTGCCAGGCGTGCTCCGGGATTCGAGGGTGGCAGGCTCCACTGTAGCCACGCCCCGTCACATCGCCGCTAGGTGGATGCAAACTTTGAGGGTACGGTCTCGACCGCTTTATGGGGGCCGGCTTCTTGGAGTCGGCCTTCTCGCGGCCGGCTTCCCGAAGTCGGCCCTCCCGTGGCTTTCTTCATGAGGGCTAAAGTCGGGCCGCCTTCCGAAAGCCGGCCTGGATGACAGCCAGCAAGGGGAAGGCGGCCCCATGTCTTGGATTCTTGAGAGCCGGACGGGCTCGTAATTTTTTTAGAAGGGCCAGGGGAAGCCGGCTAGGCTACCCATGGCTATTTACTCCGACAGTTCAAGTATTTGAATTTACTTGGGCTTCTTTGTTTTGTAGTTTTTGAATTGAAACCAACATATACTAGTTTTTTGCATCCATACATATTGTTAAACTTTAGGAAATAATACATAACAAGAAACTGTACAACATGATGTTAGACTAATGTTTTGTTAGAACATCACATTTTTCCCCTAGGACATATTGTACAATGTTTGAACATGACATTTTTCCTTTTTTAACTCTATGATTTTTGTTGTTGTTGAACTTCAAGGGTTTTTATATTTGAACTTGCAAGGGTTGTCATATCAACTAAGAGATCATTAACCTCCCCTGATTTCTTTCATGAACTTTTAGTTTTTGACGAATGCCCCCGAGTTTCTTTTTCTATAGATTTTTCAGTGACAGTAATACATGAACTTCAACAACTTTTTTTGTCAAGTAGCAAAAGATGTAGAACAAATATGGAAGAGTGTAATTTTTATTCCACGAGTTTCCCGTGATTTCAATCATTCCAGGATCGCGTTTTGCGTGAACTTTTTAGATACCGATCTACTTGAAATAACACTTGTGAGAACAAGTCCACTTAAATCAGAATCCAATGAATAATAATTATTTTAATTTATCTTGTTATCATCATTTAGTACTACTCTGCATATGGTTCCATATATTTTGGTCTCACGGACATTAGCACAAGCACCTGATGTTCTAGTACAAGAAATGACCAATTGAAAATCAATGATTTTTTCTAGTAGATAGCAACACTACAAAAGACCGTGGACGAATGTTCATTAGCATCAATTGTAAAAATGGGATGCCAAAAACACACACGGACGTTCGGTTGCACTATTTGCAGCTGTCCAAGTACAGGCACAACGGCAGCTGTCAAGCAGACCAAGTGCAGTAGCAGCTCCCTTCCCATATCCAGTCGCCAGCTCCATGCCTCCATCTTATCCGTCCCTCACAACACTGATTGCAGCAGGGAGAGGAAACAACAAGTGCTGGTGTAGCTTGGCAGGATAGAGAGATGGCGACCCACACAGTGAGCACACATATCAAACTGAAAGAGGTCGCCTAGAACGTACTTCACAGTGAGCATGCACACCCACACATCCATGTCCAGCTTGGCTTGGCCGGCAAGAGCAACAGAGGAGAGGAGCCGCTGTAGTGAGCCAAATCAAGCCGCACCAATTCTGGCCATCTTGGCGATATCTGCATTCTTGCTGACCCTGTCACCCTTCTCGCAGGAGCCCAGGTGACCTCGTCGACTCCCTTAGAAGCCGGAGACTCGCTGTAGTGGTGCTGTGACTTGTGCTCATACGAAGTTTCCTTCCAGGCATGTATCGGTGGAACTGCTAAATTTTTTCTGTTGAACTGATACAGACAAATTGCCTCAAATATTTATGGAAATATACTGAAGAATGCTGCAGTTTTTTCCTGCAAGAAGTGTCGTTGTCCTCACTCTGATGGAGTAACTCACCGCGGCAGCACCACTTCCTACGTGCTAGCATCCGCTGGATTTGTGGCCTATGAATGTCCTTTACACAGTAGGTAGCCGAGAGCGACCACGCCAGCGCCGAAGGAGAGAATCTCATCGTTGTCTTTTGCTTTTGAGTAGTACGTCGCGGCTGGATCCCTGGTGGGGGCCTGTGCCACGACGGCGCGCAGGGGCATCACGCCGACGAGGGTCAGGCTGGTGGCTCGCACCGGGGAAGGAGACTGGTGGACCGCGTCACCGGAGGTGGAGGCGGGGTGGATCAGGGAAGAAGGGGTCGGGGAGGAGGAGCGCCGGCGACGGGCATCCGGGTCGAGCGCCGTGGAAACAGGGGGAGGGGTGGCCACCGCGCCTCGTTGGCCGGAGATCACGGACGGGTCAGCTTCCGACGCGTCCTCGGGCCCAGCAAGCGACAAACGCGGCGGCGGGATCCTGTACGGCGGCTAGATCCGCGTGGCGGCAGTAGGAAGCAGGACTCGGGTGGGGGAGAGGTAGGTAGCTGGTGAGGCGGAGTGGAGCAGCGGTGGCGCGTGGGGAGGTGCGAGGGTCACGGCGGCGCCGGCGTGCGGGGTGGATTGAGGTAGATGGCGATGCGGAGGCGGGAATGGCGGCGGCAGGGATCAGGGAGAGAGCGAGGAGGGAGAGGTGGGGAACGTGGGGTTCGGGGTGGGATTTCTTTTTTTTTTCTTCTTTCTGTAAGTTCGGAACACCCGCTGCTCCTATATAGCACCTCGTGATCTAAATAGTTATTCTAATTCCAGGATTAGAATAGTGTCAATATATATATAGGACACCAGTTTGGGACACCTAGATGCCCGGGCATCTTGCTTATCCATCGTTAGATCGTGTTTAGCGACAGATTTAGAAACCAATGTAAATGATTTAATTACTACTTAATTTGGCAGGCTTTAATTCTTTAACTGTTTCATGCATGTATGTCACATCATAGAAAAGGAAGGTGATTAAAATACCATAGTAAAAAAAAATCAACATTTATTACCTCCTTATATACCACTTATTGATTCGTAGAATAAATCACTACGTATGTAAAATACACATGTATGTTACGTAACTTTCGCAGTAGGTATACACATACCCACCATCTAATTGGGTATACACATACACATACCCGTACATGTACCTTTTTTCAAGGCGCGCGCATATATACATAATTTTGTTAGTTGGTATATGCATACCCGCGTATGTACATAATTTCGTTAGGGTATATGCATACCCGCATATGTACATAATTTCTTTGGTAGGTATACGCATACCCGTGTATGTATATAATTTCTTTTTTTGCAGGGGTATGTATATAATTTCGTTCGAAGATATATGTATACCCACGTATGTACATAATTTCGTTAGTAGGTATATACATATTCGCTATCTATATAATTTCTTTAATACCTAAAACCTAGAATAAATAATTGGATATATACGTACCCGTGTATGTACATAATTTCATTAGTAGGTATATATACCATGGGTATATTTATATTATTTGGAGTCGACGCACAATTTGTTGATATAGATAATAAAAATATTTTTTCATGAATATCTTAGAATGGTATCAACTATTATGTATACATTTAATTATCTGTGCGTAGAAAAAATCCAAAAGCCGACGAGTCACATTGTGCGTACATAGTATATCCGTTTCCTTTTTATTCTGCCATTCTCTCTCCACCAATTAATGTGTGTTTTAATTCTATTCAAATCAATAAATACAAATGGGTGGACATGCGAGCTATTAAATGCTAGGTGTCTGGGCACCTAAGTGCCCCAAACAATTTACCTATATATATATATATATACACACACACACACATCAATTAGGCTTCAAGTGTGTACTTGTTGGTGGAAGTGTTATCCAATTAGTCATGTAGCCTACAAAGTCTGTCACACAACCTTGTAACTTCTTACTCCATTTCTAAATTTGTACTAGTCCTCTATACTGTATATTGCGCTACTCGTACTACTACCTCCCTCCTAGTTTATTGGTCCCTGTCGGATTTTAGACTCCGCAGACCCTGGATAGATTCAAACCCTGGGGTGCGTGCGAAGAACTCAACCTCCCCAGTCTGCCTACTCTCCAATCTCCCGGCCTAGCTCGATGAATAGGAAGGAAATGAGACACAGCAGATTACCCAGGTTTGGGCACCTTGCGGTGTAAAACCCTACTCCTGCTTTGTGGTGGATTGGCCTCGAGGGGCTGGTGATGAACTAGTACAGTGGGAGAACAACCTCAGGAGGAATTGTGTTCTTGTGCTCAACTGAGCTGGTGGGTGTGAGGATGGAATGGATCCTATCCCTCTCTACGGTGGTGGTGCTGCCCTATTTATAGTGGCTTTGATCCTCTTCCCAAATGAAGGCGGGAAGGGATCCCACAACGGCAAAATTTGAAGGGAGACAACTAGTACATCTTATCCTAACAAAAGTAGTCTTCGCCTGCAATGCTTCTGGTTGTGACACCAGGGTGGGCTCGTCAATGACCTCCGTCCTGCCGTCCTGGCGGTCCTAGTCTTGTTGCACGGGAATGGAAACCTTTGGCTGATTCCTCGGGACTCCTCGCCAGCGCTTGCCTCCTTAGCACCAAAGAGGAAACTGTTGTACTGTCGGCCGCTGGTGCCTGACTGGCCTTGGTCGTCAAGGCTCACGTAACCTGGACCTCACGAGGTGAAGCTTGCATAGGAATCTTTGCTCCTCAGGAGCCTACCTAAGGTGGCCGCTCATTCTAGAGGTCTTGGTGTTGTCCGCCTCGCGAGGCTTAGCCCATCGCGCAGTTCTTGAGTTGTCAATGCTGATGGTGGGCCGTACCAAGCCGTCAATGGAGCCACGCCATGGGCCGCAGGCAGGCAAGTCTGGTACCCCCGTTCCCAGAACGCCGACAGTAGCCCCTGGGCCCAAGGCACGCTCGAACTTGGCTTCGAGGCGAAGCCAAAGGGCAAGTGTGGAGCACCGCGGGCCCTAACTGCCTGCAGCCTCGGTCGACGTGTGGCGCTTGACGGGACGTGGGCGTCTTCACTTCCCCATGCTGCCTCAGCAGCCGTCCCGGGCTGACAAAAGGCTGGTGCCTGCCGTTGAGCCTTCATTGCCTTCCCTTTGTCTTGCTCCGGATACCCTTCTTCCTCTGGTCAGAGAGCCTCCATATCTGCCGAATCTTTTCCAGAAGCTAACCACTGATGGCCACCAAAAAGGCGACCTCCTGTTCCTTCCATAGGCCAAGCTCCCTTGTTAGAGCTGGGCCTTAGTGCATCGTCCATCACTAAGGAGAAGCACCTTGCTGCCGCGCTCCCGCTGATGGCGGGCATCTCCAACGATGGAGGGAAGACGGTTGAGGGAGTCCTGGACTAAGGGGTCCTCGGGTCTCCAACCTATTGGACATGTGCCGGATTATTGGGCCATGAAGATACAAGATGGAAGTCTTTTTTCCGTGTCTGGATGGGAGTCTTCTTTGCGTGGACAGCAAGCCATACGGCCGGAGATACTATTTCCTTTCTACGTAATCAACTTTGTATAAACCTAGTCCCCTCCAGTGTCCATACAGTACTGGAATCAGCTTATTTGCCGTCCTCCATGGCGGACGGCAAAGGCATGGATCACGGAGGGCAAACGTCTTTGTCGTCCGCCAACAGACAGCAAACTGTCCGTCTGAACACGTGCCAGCAATGGCCTTCTTTGCCGTCTGCTTCCTGGAAACGGACGGCAAAGGATTTTGCCTTCCGCCATCCGAGGCCAGCAGACGGCAATGACAACGGACGGTAGTGCAGTGGCGTGAGTGCCGTTAGGGGATTAACGACGCTCTTTGCCGTCAGCTAGTAGACGGCAAAGAGTCAAAGCTCTTTGCCACCCGCTGACAGACGGCAAAGTGCTCAGCTAGGCAGTACTGGAGAGCTGCCACGTGGCTAGTTATGCCGTCTACTAGCGGACGGCAAAGTGATTTGAATCTTTGCCGTCTGCCAGCAGAAGTGACCAAATAGGCAGCCAGTGTTTCCCAGGTTTTACAGGTAGCTGCCACGTGTCCTCTTTGTCGTCCGCTAGCAGACGGCAAAGAGGCTACATACCCCCTGTTTTTATTTTTATCCATTTAATTTCACAAGCTAGTTAAGGGCTCAAGCTAGCATGAAGAATGATATTGCTATGTAAATAGGTCATTTTGGAGCTAACTAGCTAAGATTAGTTTAGGTCATTATTGATCTATCGAAGGTAGTTATGCCATTTTTAACTGACTAAAGCATATTAAGTCATTTTATAGAGCTATCTAAGGTTATTATGTCATTTTATAGCTAAATATGTCATAAATGAACTATCTAGCATGAAGAATGAATTGCATGAAACATGTAGAAAACCACATACCTAGTTATCCCCGTACTCAAACAGGTTGGAGCTCCCTTGATGGTATGGCACACCTTCCATTTGGTCGCGCTTATCCTTGGCCCTTTGGTGTTCGACTTTCCATTGGGCAGAGCACCACGCATCCACCAACGCCTCCCAACAGTCCATCTTATCCACACACCATCTCGGGGGCACCTAAGTGAGTCAAGAGAAATTTCAGCGCTACGCCTACGAATCAAATCAAGAAAACTAAGTTCAAGGCCTTAAAAATAGGTAATTACCTGCACGTACTTCTCCTTACTCAGAAACTTGCCGCGACACTTCTGATTGCCCCTCTTAATACCCTTCGAGGCGTAGTAGTCTCGAACGGCCTGCACCCGAGCCTCGTGCCTTAAGTTTTGAAGTAGGCGCTTGCACTCGTTTTCGACAACCATACACGCGGCCTCCTGCTCTCCCTCTCAAACCCTGTAGAAGGTCTGCAATCAAACAAGACAACACTGATTAGTACAATCACTAGGTAGTGTTGATTTTTAATTTCGTAAAGGAGAAATTACCCAAAACCGACGGAACACAATGTCGGCCACCGTCTCGCGCAAGACATCGTCGACCCTCTCCTCCGGCGGGGCCGGGGCAACCGAGTACAGCTCCCAGGTCAGTGCTAGTTGTGGAACCTGACCCTCACCGGGCAACGTGACCCACCCAGGGAAGTGCTGCCGGCAAAGCACACCAAGGACCTGGTTGGGCCTATGGGATCCATGGGGGCGTACCCAGCCCCTACAGTATGACAAGGCCAACGCATTAGATATTAATTTGAAGGAACATGAAGGCAAAGGGTTAAAAAAGAGTAAATGCACTTACTTCTCCCGCTGCCACGTCCACCTCTAGCAGGCTTCTTCATCCTCCCCCGACCTCTCCCAGCCGAAGAAGAAGCGCCTGCCGCAGTTGTCTGCATACTGTCTAGCAGCGCTCTCCGGAGGGGCTAGGGTGGAATAATGGAACCACCCCTCCCAGTAGCGCTCGCAGGAGGATCGGGGCGCTCTGGACCCTTGCCCACCATCCTGTCAACACCTGCAATGACAAAAAGTAAACGAAATTAGTACAACATAAAAAATTTGGATAC
Source organism: Triticum urartu (assembly GCF_003073215.2). Taxonomy (NCBI): domain Eukaryota; kingdom Viridiplantae; phylum Streptophyta; class Magnoliopsida; order Poales; family Poaceae; genus Triticum; species Triticum urartu. The sequence goes on from NC_053027.1 coordinate 260,664,223, forward strand.
CTGACATGAACATAATAATATGTATATAATTTAAGTGTATCATAATCATGACCATAATAAAAATACACCCGATCAACACAAATATATATGGGGTCGGGTTGTGGTGTCAGGGTGTCGGGGTCGGGGTGTTAGGGTCAGGGTCGGGTGTGGTGTCAGGGTGTCGGGGGTCGGCGGTGAGGGAGGGTGTGGTGTCAGGGTGTCGGTGGTCGGGGTGTCAGGTGTCTTCTTCTTCCTCTTCTTCTTTTCTTCTTTCTTCTTCTCCCTCCTCCTGTTCCTCCCTCCTCCTTCTACTTCTTCTTGTAAACTAAACTAAAACTAATCTAAAATAAACTAAACTAAAATAAACTAAAACTATAACTAATCTAAGATAAACTAAACTAAAACGGCGACGGGGCGGGGACGGCCGCGGCGCGGCTGCCCGGCGTGGAAGAGGCGGCGGGGCCGCGATGGAGGTCGGGGAGGGGTGCGGGGCGGCGGGGCGGGGCGGCCGGCTACGCCGGACAGGGTCGGCGGCGACGGCACAGGCCAGTGTGGGTGGGGGATGGCGGCGAAGGGGAGGGGGAGGGGGGGCGATGTGGAAGGGGCGGAGGGGGTGCAGTGGAGGTCAGGGGGCGAAGGGGAGGGGTGCGGGGCAGACGGGGTCGCCGACAGCGCGGGTGTGGGTGGGGACGAATGAGAGAGTGGAGAGAAGAGAGGGGGCGGGGCGGCCGTTAACGTACCTGCCTATTTGCCATCTGCTTGCGGACGGCAAAGAGGTGGGGCCGATGGAATTGAGTTGGTTAAACAATAATATGACCCACCCACCACTTTGTTGTCTGCTAGCGGACGACAAAGATTCTTTGCCGTCAGCCAGCGGACGGCAAAGAACGGGCTAATGGCAATGACTTCGTTTGCCATAATCCACATCTTTATCGTTCGTTTTCTTGTGGCTGACGGCAAAGACCTTCTTTGCCGTCAGCAAGCGAACGATAAAGAATGGGTAGACGGCAAAGAAGTTGATTCTAGTAGTCCCTAGGGACAATCATATTCAGATAGGCTAGACTTCTAGGGTTTTAGCCATTATGATCTCGTGGTAGATCAACTCTTGTAACCCCCATACTCATCAATATTAATGTAGCAGGACATAGGGTTTTACCTCCATCGAGAGGGCCCGAACCTGGGTAAACATTGCGTTCCCTGTCTCCTCTTACCATCAACCTCAGATGCATAGTTCGGGACCCCCTACCCGAGATCCGCCAGTTTTGACACCGACATTGGTGCGTTCATTGAGAGTTCCACTGTGACATCGAAGTCAGGGTTGATGGCTCACCATGTGATCAAGGACAACATCACCGCCGATTGAGCCCTGGCCTCAGGCCAAACCCTCTAGTTGGGTGGTTTTATCATGACCGCCCGTTCGGCCGGTGAGCCAACGATGACTTCTCGGGTCATCGAAAATCCCCTCTGGATTGACTCCGAATACTCCAGACAGATGGATCTGACGGAATTATCGTCCTTGAACGAACTCCTAGATCGCATCGCCGCCCTAGGGGTTGCCACAGACTACGGTCGGATTGGGCTCAAACCCGTTCAAAGAGAAATCAAATCTCCATCGATCACCCACCAGATAGCGGTAGTGGAGGAGCAAAACAACAATTCTCCCTCTGTACTGAGGACGAACTATGTTTGGATCCCCGAGCTCGTAGAACCGGACACCCATCCACGGAACGACATGCTTTGTCCTCCGAGCTTGGAATCAGACGGTAGACCTGAAAAATCGTTCGATCTCCTGGAATCCGAACTATTAATCTAGGAAATTTCTCAAACTCCAGATCCCAAATTGGGTCAGGGTTCGGATTTGAATCCACCCACCCACCTAGATATACGCGATCTCACCTACCTACGGCAGCAGTCTCAGGAAACAGTCCATCACTTTTGGGCCAGATTCCTCCTTGTCAAGAACAAGATTAAAGATTGCCGCAACAAAGACACGATCTCAATATTCCACAGTAATTTTACGGATGAAGGAATCCTCAATGCTATCAACTGCCGTCACGTATTACACTTTGCCAATTTGACAGCCATAGTACAGAAGTACTACGCAATGCAAAACGCCTTGAAAACTCAGGCAGCTCGTTGGGAGCCGCCAGATCCCACTCAACCTTTCGTCCAGACAAAAAGGATGCACCCTCGAGAGGCGCCCAACATAGCAGTAAGGAAATCCAAACCCATTACGGGGCGTGGAACCGTTCTGGAAGGATGGCTCAATAGGCCGTGCAAAATACACACAACACCGGATACCATACCTACCCAGAGCCTTAGAGCATGTTGGATACTCCCGCAAGTGGCCAAGAGTGGCGAGGATATCCTCACCAAACATACCTCGGAACAACTCTCCCAGGAACACAACGACCGCAGAGTATTGACAGTCTTCGAGACTTTCGCTTCAAACAATCGGCGCAAGAGGGCACTCCGCGACCTCGGCAAAGTCTGTCAAATCGCAACAATAAATCCTTGGAACTACACGGCCATAATTTTTAATGCCAGTGACGAACCAAAAGCCCGGTCAGTCCGAGCACCAACGGCCTTGGTCCTCAATCCAATTGTGGACGATTTTCGACTTACCAAAGTGCTCATGGACGGCGACAGCGGGTTAAACCTCATCTACGAGGATACACTCAGTAAAATGGACATAGACAGGAGCCGTATTGAGCAAAGTAGCACGACCTTCCGAGGAATTATTCTCAGCCGGGAGGTACGATGCGCGGGAAAAATCACACTTGATGTGGTATTTGGCATGCCGGATAACTACCGGTCCGAAGAAATAACCTTCCAAGTGGCCCCTTTCAAAATTGGACACCATGCCCTGTTAGGGCGAGACACATTCACACGCTTTCAAGCCATACCTCATTACGGGTACATAAAGCTCAAAATGCCCGGGCCCAACGGTATCATCACTCTCGCAAGTGATCCAAATATGGCCCTCCGCCCCGAAAACAAAACAACCTCCCTGGCCCTCGAGGCACTCTCTGAGGCCCTTGTGGCCGAAGAGTTAAACGCTCTGCGCTCAACGGTGGATAGGGACGACATAATCCTCGACAGGTGCTCTAAATCCACCTCCTTCAAACCAGCAGATGAAATAGTCAAATTTCAAGTCTACCCGATGGACCCAAAGAAAATAGCCTCCATCGGTGCACAGCTGGACTCAACGGTGGACGCCGCACTACGAGCGTTCCTACATGAGAATTGGGACATATTCGCCTGGCACCCTTCTGATATGCCAGGAATCCCACGCAGGTTGGCTGAGCACAGCCTCAATATATTGAAGGGATACAAGCTAGTTAAGGAAACACTGTGGCGCTTTTCCAAACCCAAACGATAAGCCATGGGGGGGGGGAGCTTGCCAAGCTAATCAAGGCCGGATTCATCAGAGAAATAAAACATCCGGACTGGCTAGCAAACCTGGTGATGGTGCCAAAGAAGGATAAATCCTGACGCTTGTGCGTCGATTTCAAAGACCTCAACAATGCTTGCCCTAAGGATCCATTCCTGCTCCCCCGCATCGATCAAATTATTGATGCCACTGCAGGACACGACTCACCGTGTTTCCTTGATGCATATTCCGGATACCATCAAATTAAAATGAAGGAATCCAACCAAGCTACAACGGCATTTATTACCCCATACGGGCCTTTCTGCTTCGACACTATGCCCTTTGGGCTCAGAAACGTCGGTGCCACCTACCAACGCATGATTCAAACATGCCTGGAGAAACAAATCGGTAAAACAGTTGAAGCATATGTGGACGACGTCGTCATGAAGACCAAGTGCGTCGAATCATTAATAGATGACTTACGCCTCACATTCGACAATCTCCAGTCATATGACATTAAGCTCAATCCGGAAAAATGTGTACTCAGCATCCCCTCAGGAAAAGTACTGGGCTGCATTGTTCCCAGTAGAGGAATCGAGGCAAATCCAGCCAAAATCCGAGCTTTATCACAATTGGCTACACCAACAAACCTTAAACATGTCCAAAAGCTAGCTGGATGCATGGCAGCTTTAAGCCGCTTTATCTCCAGACTAGGAGAAAAAGCATTGCCACTTTATCGGCTCCTTCAACACACCGATCAGTTCGAGTGGACAGATGCAGCAACGACCGGATTGGAAGAAATAAAGTTTCTTTTAGCAAGCAACCCAATCCTAGCCGCGCCAAGCGCCAGCGAACTAATTCTATTATACATATCTGCAACACACCAGGTGGTGAGCGCAGTACTCGTCGTCGAACAAGAAGAGGACGGACACAAATTCCCGCTCCAGAAGCCGACATAATACATATCCACCATCCTAACTCCATGCAAATCCCGGTACCCTCATTATCAAAAGATAGCATACATGGTCTTCATGGCATCCCGAAAGCTATCACACTATTTCCAAGAGTGCTCAATCATAGTGGCTTCCGAAGTTCCACTAAACAACATAATAAACAATCGCAACGCAACGGGCCGGATTGCCAAGTGGGCCATTGAGCTCCTTCCATTCGATATAACATATAAGCCACGCCGGGCCATCAAATCCCAAGTACTGGCAGACTTCATTGCCGAATGGACAGAAGCCGAACTCCCTAAAGAGTACGACACATATTCCAACTGGGTCATGCATTTCGATGGTTCCAAAATGCTGGCGGGCTTAGGGGTAGGCGTTGTCCTAACATCCCCCACTGGAGATACAGTGCAGTGTGTACTCCAAATATTATACACAGACTCCAACAATGCGGCCGAATACGAGGCTTTATTGCATGGTATTCAGGTGGCTGTCTCCATGGGCATACAACGCCTGGAAGTGCGCAGGGACTTGAACCTCGCGATATCTCAAATAAATGGAGATTTTGATGCCAAGGATCTGAAGATGGCGGCTTACTATAACGCTGTTCTCAAAATGCCGGCTCGGTTCGAGGGGCTCGAGTTTCACCATGTGGCTCGAGAGAGTAATCAAGCGGTGGACGTCCTTGCTTGCATTGGCGCCAAGCGTGACCCCGTCCCACCTAACATCTTCTTGGAAAGGCTTTCCAAGCCATCCGTGGTGTGGCAAGGCGAGAGCGGCAATGTCAGTCCAGACCCAACCATAACCCCAGATGCCGAACATACTGACATCATTGGAGGCTCAGCCACCGAAACAACACCATCGGCCCATCTTGTAATTGTAGTCATTGCCCCATGGACCGAACCATTCTTGGCCTACTTTAATAGGCGAGAGCTCCCCGAGGATCAAAATGAGGTCCGCGGCATTGTTTGGCGTTCGAAAGCCTATAAGGTCCATGAAGGAGAATTCTACAAGAAAAGTGATACTAGAGTGCTTCAAAGATGTATCTCCGAGGAGGAGGGGCGGCAGTTTTTGGCTGAAATTCATGCCGGTCTCGGTGGTCACCATGCAGTAGCTCGGGCCCTTGTAAGCAAGGCCTTCCATATAGGTTTCTACTGGCCGACGGCCCGAGCAGATGCACATGACCTCGTCCAACGTTGCGTCGGATGCCAGCTTTTCACCAACCAAAGCCATATGCCACCCACTGCTCTACAAACAATCCCCATCACTTGGTCTTTCGCGGTCTGGGGGCTTGACATGGTTGGCCCCCTTAAGGAGACAACCATAAGAAAAAAATATCTGCTAGTTATGGTAGATAAGTTCACTAAGTGGATACATGCCAAACCAGTTAAAACGGCCGAAGCTGGACCGGTGATAGACTTTATATCCGGTGTTGTGCACAGTTACGATGTTCCACACAACATCATCACTGACAACGGCTCTAACTTTACAGCCGATGAGGTGAAAATCTGGTGTGCTAATCTCAGCATTAAGCTCGATGACGCCTCCATATATCATCCGCAAACAAATGGTCAAGTAGAACGAGCCAATGGTCTTATTATGAGCGGCATCAAACCCAGACTAGTGCGGTCTTTAAAAGAATCAGACAAGCACTAGGTTGAGGAGCTCGACTCCGTACTCTGGGGGATGCGGACCACGCCCAATCGCACTACCAGATATACACCTTTCTTTATGGTGTACGGCGCAGAGACTGTGTTACCCTGCGACATTATTCATGACTGACCTCGAGTGTGCATGTACGAAGAGAGAGAGAGAGAGAGAGGCCGATCTCGATCGGCAGGACAACTTAGATGCCATCAGAGAGAGAGAGAGGACGATCTTCGAAGCCCCGATCGGTGCAGGGCGTCGGGGCGCCTGGAGTTGGTCTCGTGGTGGCTCCAGGTGGAATCTTCCATCAGAGCGGCCTGGGTCCAGGCCGAGGCTGCCGCCGAGGAGGGAAGGAAGGTGGTCGGCGTGGCCGCAGCCGCTCACGACGTGGCGTTGAAAGATGCAGTGGCCGCCGAGAAGCGCCGCCATGCGGTCGAGGCCGAGCTGCAAACCCTCCGCGACGAGCAGGTCACCCGCACCCGCCAACTTGAGGAGCAGGAGGAGAAGCTGAAGGCCCAGGAGGCTACACTCACCGACCGCGACGCAGAGCTAGAGTAGGCGGCCTCGGAACAGGTGGCAGAGCGCGGCTGCCTAGAGAAGCTGAAGGAGGAGGTGGAGGCAGCTCATGCATCCCACACCATGCTCGTCTCCAAGGATGAAGCTCGGCTAGAGACCCGGGAGAAGGTCCTCGCCACTGCCGAGGAGGCAGCCACCGCGGGGTGTGCCGCCTTCGACTCCCTCGAGCTGAGGTACCGCAAGGCACTACAGGATCTCTACGGGAGCGGGTTTGAGAAGCCGCTAGCGACTCCGGAGGAAGGCCCCGCCGGGCTGCTCCCCAAGCTCGTCGTGGCGCTCGAGGGCATCGTCGTCAGAGTGGGCCCCATGGTGGAGGGGGAGGCCCGTGCGCTTTCAACCTCGGCCGCGACGCGCGTCTTTAGCCACCACCATCTTCGGGACCCCAGCTTCGACCTTGGCACCTTGCTTGAACCCGTGGATCCTAAGCTCCATCACACCGCTGCCAACGCCATGAAGGATCAGGTGGATGCCTTGCTGCGGAAGTTCCTCTCCATCGACCCTGCGATCACGGCTACTAGCAAGGATGGTGGCGACGTCGTTGATGGTGCCCCCCCCAGCCGGGCGATGGCGATGCCCAAGGCTGAGGAAGAAGCTCGAGGGCGGCGCTTCCCCTGCTTTAGTCCTACATCATGTATCATGCCTTGTGGAGGCATATGAACTTATGCTTGGAACTTTTAAAACACACTATGTTTTGTAATAATTTTCTAGGGTTCCGCAGTTTCCTTTCCTGTTTGCTTTAGCGTTCTTCATCGGCAGGGCCCGGCCCTGCACATACCTCAGTTGCCGTTGGGGCGTCCGGATCACCAGGTCGAGACCAAGGGCTGAGGAGCTACGTGACCAGTTAAGCTCCTAAGTCGCGATGCTCAGGAGTCCCCCTTGACGTGCGAACAACCCTAGGAGGGAGATGCGGGTATAGGTCTTAGCGTTCTGCATCGATAGGGCCCAGCCCCACGCATACCTTAGCCGCCGTTGGGGCTTCCGGATCACCAGGACGAGACCAAGGGGTGAGGGGCTACATGACCAGTTCGGCTCTTGAGTCGCGATGCTCAGGAGTCCCCCTTGACGTGCGAACAAACCTCCATACCTTTCCTTGCCGAGCCCTTGCTCGGGAGAAGTGCGCGAAGACCAGGTCCGAGGGACCTGGCGACGTGGCGTACGCTAGGCGTGACCTAAGCGTAGCCCCCATGCCAAGCCCCTCGCACGACCCTCTCGAGGGGAAAGCGGTGCGTTGAGGCCGAACATCAAGCCTGGTGGCTCGCCTGAGGTTACTGCAGCCTTGAGGCTACCCTCTGTTGTTTATCACCAGCACGGAGCATGGCGATTCCGCTCTTACACGGGCATAGCCGCTCCTCGACCGTGTCGACTGCTAGCACGGAGCATGGTGCTTCCACTGGTACGTGGGTGGGAGCTGCCTCTGAGGGAAGACCTCAGGGCGTGTACAGCCCCGCCCTGACACGTGGCTTGCACGGCAGGGCTAGAGGAGGCGTGTATGGGCACTCGTGAGCCAGTGCGGGACTCACGAGGCCCTACCTCAAGGTGGGTTGCGCCTGAATTTGATTCGGAACACTTGAGATGGTCTTGCGAGATGGTTAGGCTATCTGCGTGGAGTGAATCTCCTGAGGTTATCGCATGAGAAGGACAAACACCAACGACCCCAGGAGGTGACGTGAACGGGGCCGGCCCACCAGACAGAGCTCGACCGTTGGGTTTGTCAACGCTGTAGGGACGGACCCGAGCATAGACGTCATGCCCAGTCTTCTCATGAGAAAGTTCTAAAGAAAGACAACCGGCATGCGGCTCCCATGGTGGCGAGCCACCGGGTCGCGCACCCTTACTCTTCCGCCCCCGATTAGATCATGCTAGAACAAGGCACCAAGGATCATGGGAGGTGACGTACACGGGAGCTGGCCGATGAACCAGAGCTCAGCCACTTGGGTTTAGCAATGTTGTAGGGACGGACCCAAGCACAGACGCCATGCCAGTCCTTAATCATAAGGCGGTCGAGGGTGGGTTTGAAAGGGTGTATGATGTTCATGGAGATGAAGCACCGGACAGACATGTGATAATCATAAAGCAACTCATGAGAGAAGGGTAGAGCCAGCGTTGATAGGTGCAAAGAACGATACATGCCACAGGTACGGACCCACACGGCTTGGGAATAGTGCATCCCGAGGGGCGCCCCAGCAAAACGAACCAAAAAAGTGTTACCTGGCACCATTGCTAAAGAGGTGTTGGGGTAGTTGAAATGCGTGCTGTAGAAGTTGCTCCTCATGAGCCTCCTAGGCCCTGAACCTCACGAGGCTCTGAAGGCTTGGGGGGCTCGCGAGGATCTGCCACCACCTCCAACAGGATCGCCTGGTGCCTGGCCTCCTGGGCCGCCAGGACGCCCCTCATGTGGCGGTGGTGCACGATAGCCGTGTTCAGCAAACCGAAAGGCATGCGAACATAACTGTGAGGGGGCCCCTCGCACCAGCCAACGTGGGGCGGCTAGAAGAGCTCCTGAGACGCGACCCTATGAAGCCCAGGGATGTTGACGTAGGCGCGCAGCTCACTGTCCTCACGGGGGCCGGGAGCTGTGCCGGCTGGCAGGCGGCGGTCGCCTCACATATCTCTTGCCTCCTGAAGCTCCTTGATCGCCTTGGTGATGAACTCCTGAGCGCCTAGCGCCTCGCGCCCTGCGCACTCTTCACGGAAGCGCGCGCTGAAGCATGCCTCCACATGGTGCTTGAGCACCTCCCTCGTAACGTTGTCCATGTTAGAGGCCCTCCAGAGGAGAGCCCTCGAGCCCATCCTGAGGGCACCGCCGGGCACGCCTTCCTATGCAAGAGGGGAAGGCGCCCGTTAGTGGGCGCAGGGCTTGAGGCAGCGCCGCCAGACATCCCACCCTCCTGAGGTCCTTGGCGGAGCAGCTGCTTCTTCTTCTTGGGGACATCCTTAGGAGGGTAGACAACTTCCTCGTCATCTGGGTCCTCGATCGCCGCTGCCTGGTAGGCGCGCTCGAGAGGGAATACCGCGTCCGTCTCCTCGCAGGCTTCCTTGCATCTTGAGGACATTGTAGCCATGGTGAGTCACATCCATGAACTTGGCCAGGGCCGGGTACCCTAGGATGGTGTTTTACTGGAGGTGAATGTGGGTGACGTCAAAGTCGATGAGCTTAGTGCGGTCGTTGTTGCTCTTGCCAAAGGTGACAGGGAGGTGGATCTGCCCTGTCAGGGTGGTGGAGCCGTAAGTCACTCCTGAGAAAGGCTTGGTCGGCTGCAGCTAGTCATAGGGCACCTGGAGCTGGTCGAACGTCTCGACGGAGAAAACATTGAGCCCCGCACCATCATCGATGAGTGTATTGGTGATGACGACGTTGCTGATGGTAGGTGAGCAGAGCATCGGGAGGGCACCGGCGCTTGCCGCACACTTGAGTTGGTCGGAAGAGCTGAAGGTGATGGTGTACTTGGACCACCTGAGTGGACGCGCGACCTTGAGCTTGGGGAGGGCCGCATTCACCTCATGTGCGAACTGCTTGAAGATGTGATGGGAGGCTAGGGCTGAGCACCGCCTAGGATGCAGGGGATGACACGAGGCTCTTGGAAGCCCTCAGCCCCCTCGTCCTGGTGGTGGTTGTCATTCCTTCTTGGTGTTGGCAGCAACGGAGGAAGGCCAGCACTGCCCTGAGGGTAGTCCTCACGATGCTGATCTCTTCAGGCACCCTCATGAGGCTGGCCCTTCTAGCAGTCCTCATGAGGCTGATCAAGCCATTCCTGGCAGGGGTCACAGTCGTCCTAGCGACCTCATCCTCGGCCACCTCCACGGCCGTATCCTCGGTCGTTGCGCTCGGGGCGATGACCGAGGCGTCCATAGCGGATGACCCTGAGCTCCTAGCAGTCGTTAATGTTATGGCTGTGCACGTTGTGGAAGATGCACAATGGGCGGCTGCCCTTCGAGGACTCCGAGTGGTTGCATCCGTGCTTCATCTCTGGTTCGGCCGCGAACACGGCCGGTCCCTTGCGTTTCACGTCCTTGGCCTTGGTCTTCTTGTCTTCTAGGTCAACCTCCGGAAGCTTGAGGAGGGAGAGGCGTCCCTCCTCAGCTCTCGCACACTTGTTTGCCGTGTTGAACATCTCCAGAGTCGTGCATAGGTCCTCATGTATGGCGAGCTCCTCCTTCATCTTGACCTCACGGATGCCATCAGTGAACGCCGAGATGATGGCCTCATCCGACACCTTGGGGATCTTGAGGTAAACACTGTTGAAGTGCTGGATGTACTTCTGCAAGGTCTCTCCTCACTGCTTCTTGATGCGCCATAGGTCACCCGCAACCGGCCAGTGCTCGCGAGTGCCCTGAAAGTTGGCAACGATACGCTCTCGCATCTCGTCCCAGGAGGATATCGAACCCACAGATAGGTTCAGGAGCCACGAGCGCGCGCCGTCTTTAAGGGCCATGGGAAACCAGTTCGCCATAACCTTCTCGTCACCGTTGGCCGCCTTGTTGCTCAAATCGTAGAGCTGCAGGAACTCAACGAGGTCGGGGGTGCCATCGTAGCATGGAGGCAGGTCGGGTTTGAACTTCCCTGGCCAGACGACGCTGCGCAGCTCCGGAGTGAACGCACGACATCCTGCTGTGGTCACGGGGGCCCGCCGTAGAGGTGGGGCCTGATCTTGGCGCTCACGCGCCACCACCACAGGCGGCGCGTGGTCTTGATGTGGCAGTGCTGGGAGCGCACACACATCTTCTTGCGGCCGCGGCACCACCAAGCAGCTTGCCTCGTCGTGCATGGGCGCCAAGTGATGCAGATCGTGCCGAGGAGCCTCCCGCCTTGGCTCGATGATGGCGTCCTACCTAGTTGGTGGAGGAGGTGCTCCGTGGGCTACGTCACCCACGGTAGGTGGAGGGTGAGACAGTGAGAGAGATGGTGCAGGAGACTCTTTGGCGGTGCTGACGATCTTGGTGAAGCGGTCCAGCCAGTCCTCGTAGAGGACGTCGACCGGGCGGTAGCGCAGAAGCTCGCGTGCCATGAGCAGCGCAGCCTGCGCGTTCACCGGGTCACAACGAGCATGGGAAGCCGAAGCTGCAGGAGTCAGCGATGGAGTGGCGGTGCGCCCGTCTCGCCGCACAGAGGGATTAAGCAACGAAGCCTTCTGCTCATGGCCCGTGGGACTGGCGGCGGCATTCGCCACTGGTGACGGGGGACGTCGAGGGCAGCCGTCGCCCGCCGGTGCCATCTGACCGACATGGGCGGCGAGGACGACCCGGGGGTCAGGACGATCTCGACAAGCGTTAGCCATGGGAGCGGTGGAGTGGTGGCGAATCAACCGGCGGAAGAGAGGCTCCGACACACCCCTACCTGGCGCGCCAAATGTCGGATTTCAGGCTTCGCAGACCCTGGATAGATTCGAACTCCGGGGTGCATGCAAAGAACACAACCTCCCCAGTCTGCCTACTCTCCAATCTCCCGGCCTAGCTCGATTAACAGGAAGTAAATGAGACATAATAGTTTACCCAGGTTCGGGCCACCTTGTGGTGTAAAACCCTACTCCTGCTTTGTGGTGGATTGGCCTCGAGGGGCTAGTGATGAACTAGTACAGTGGGAGAACAACCTTAGGAGGAGGTGTGTTCTTGTGCACGACTGAGCTGGTGGTTGTGAGGATGGAATAGATCCGATCCCTCTCTACGGTGGTGGTGCTGCCCTATTTATAGTGGCTTTGGTCCTTCTCAAAAATGAAGGCGGGAAGGAATCCCATAATAGCCAAATTTGAAGGGAGACATCTAGTACATCTTATCTTGACAAAAATAGCCTTGGACTGCAAAGCTTCTGGTCGTGACGCCGTGGTTGTAACATCCCAAGATTCTAAATTTTGGAATGTTATATTAAATAAATAATTGTGATTGTTTGTTTGATTGTTGTGTGACTGATTGTGTGAAATTCAGTGGAATTTGAAACTTTTGAAATTTGAATGAGAGGGAATAAAAGGACTTTACCAAAACTTTCATCTTTGCATTTTTATCTCCATGAATTCAAATTCATTTCATCACAAAACACTAGAGTGAAGAAAAATGACCTCTTCCATTTAAAGAAATGAAAAGGGATTTGAAAATGATTTGAATTCCATTTGAAAATATTTCAGATTCAGAGACTTTATGCAACTCAATGATTTTCATGAGAGAAGATAAAATGACTGCTTCAAAGTATGTGAAATATGAGTTGGAAGTTTAATAAGAAAACAAAATGGAAGTCATTTGGAAGTATTTAAAAACCCACTTTCAATTTGGAGTTATTTTGAGTTTTATTCAAATTATTTTTCTCCAAAACGAAAATATATGGAAAATAGGGTAAAATGATTCCCTACAGTAGAAAAGTGGAGAAAAATGAGTTTGAAATCATTTTGATATTTTAAAATATTTTTATTTGATTTTTTAAATCAACCAGTAGCACTGTTTGCCTTATTTGAATTTTTATATTTTTTGGTTGATTCTGAGAATATGTTCATGTTTTAGTATTTATTTTTCTAAACATTTCGATGTATTGTATGACTATAAAGTTTTATTTATTAAGGTTTTTGTTTTTGTTCTCTTAAAAAAAGGGAAAACATTTTTTTTCTTTAGCCGCAACCTCCTAGGCTAGCAGGCCGGCCCATGGCCACCTTCCCCACGGCCTCGCTCCTGCAACCGCTTCGCCCCGGTCGCCCGCTAACTTCTCTCTCTCACCGACGCTGACTCGATCACGGGTCCCACCTACCCGCCCGAAACCCGGTGCCCACCTTCTTCTTCTCCAAGCCGTGGGGAAGAGCCCACCACGCCCGATGCCGCCGTATCCCGGATCCCTCGGGATCGACCGAATCCCGTGCCTGACCCCTCCTCCACGGCACACCCCCTATATATACCTCCTCCCTCGACCCGTTCTGCCCTTGTTGCCCTCCTGGATACCTCCTGCATCGCCGCCATTTGCTCGCCGGAGCTCACCTCGGCCACCGCCGCCTACCCAAGCACCTCACACCTCCCCATCACCTCCAAAGCTCACCCACGACCTTTCCTTGACCTTCTAAGCCACGTAGACCATCTCCCGGAGCTCGAGGAGCACTGGAGCCCTTGCTCCGCAACACCACCGGTGCCTACCGCTGGAGCCGAAGCCCGCCAAGCTCGCCTCGATCGCCTCGGACCTCCCCGGAGATGAACTCCACTACCATCGAGACTGCAGCGATGCGCCGCGTCCGTCCATCTCCTTCCCCGTCACCGAGGACCACCGGAGGCCTCGCCCACGTCATCCCCGAGCCGCCACTTCCGATGATGACCTCACCGGAGCTCTTCCACTGCCGCGGTAAGCCTCCGACTGTCCAGTTTAATTCCAGCACCTTAGATTAGATCTAAATCGAACAGTTAGGTTTATTTTATTAGAATGATTTTAGTTTACGGTTTGGTTTAGATCTAACCGGCCGACCGGTTTGGTTTATTTAACCGCATGTACGTGTTTTAGTTAGGAGTCGGCCGAGTGCAGTTTAGCGTTGGATTGCCCACCTCACTGGCCCGATAGCAGTAGGCCATGTAGCTAGTGCCGTTTTTTCTGTTTTTTTCATTTCTATTTTAAAAACAGAAATAGTTTTAATCTTAAATTGCTTGTATATTTTAACCTAGTTAATGTTTTTGAGTGATTACAATTGCATTGTGTCACAAATTTTATGAAGTTTCTGTTAGTGACTTGAAATTTTGAATTTAAGTAGTTTGAAGTTGGATTTGATGAAATTTGTTCGAGTCATTGTTTTGGATCTAGTTTGAATTCTAGAATAGATTTTTGATTGATTCTTTTTGCTGCTATTCTGTTATTGTTTTGCCTATCCAGTAGCATTTAGTTAGTTATTTTTAGTTTACTTTACATTAGTTTTTTAGATAAAATAGTGTTGTTTTGTTTAAATAGTTGTTTTAGTCGTATAATAAGTGTTTTTAATTATTTTTAGTTAATTATTTTTGTAATTTTTTACATGTTGTCATATGTTTCTTATAGACTATAGTAGATAAAATTTTGTAGTTATTTATTAGTGTTTAGCTACTGTTTTAGTATTTGTTTGCTTAGTTCACAGTGATAGTTTATAAAAATAGTTTTTATACAAGTTCTTTTTGGTAGTAAATGTTTTAGTAAATTATTTTCTGTTTTTTCATAAGAAATATATTTTCTATGTTTTAGAAAATTTATTAGAGTAATTTTGTTTTAATAAGAAATTATTGACCATTATTGTGTGATTTGGTTTCTCCCTTGTTTTGTCTTCCACCCATCGCGCCAGGTCTCCCCGGATGGCCTCAAGTACGGGAGCGACGACGACATCAAAATCAAAGTTGGGGTCGGTGTTTTGGAGATGTCTGAAGACACAGGAGAACGCACGCCCAAGCAGGCCGCGACTCCTCTCTTCAACAAGTTGCCGAGCTCTCTCGGAACGATTCTCCAGGCGAATCACCACATCGGTAAAGAAGCGAAGGTGGCTGGCGCAGTTGTTCGCATGGGGATGAGGAGCATTCTCATCACAGATGTGGCCCAGGATAGTATTGGCCCTGTTCCTAAGGTCCTGGAGCATGGGGGCGTGCACACACTCCAGCGTCCGCCGCTGAAGCACCTGCTCCCTATTCTGCTGTATGATGGACTCGGCGTCAGCGACCCGCTGCTGAAGAGGGAGCAGCTCGGCGCGGGCGAAGGCCAGTTCGGCCTGCACGGAGAGCAGGGTGGCTGCGGCGGCCTCCTCGCGCCGCTCCACCTCGATCAACCTGGACTTGAGGGCAGCAGTCCTACCAGCAGCCTCAGCTTCCACAAACTTCAGCTTCAGGTCGTACATGCCCTCGAGATCCGCACGAGCCTTGGCCACCCGGCGATCGACCTCCTCCTGAGCCTTGGCCTCGCGCGCTCCAACGGCGTCCTCTGCTTGGGCAACTTGACGCTCCCTCGTCTCGAGATGTTCGAGCTCAAGGCTACGCTCCACGGCTTCCAGCGCCAACGCCTCCTCGCGCTTCCGGATCTCTTCCTCTTCGGTGGGTGTCCCCCTCAACGACGCAAGGGCGGCTCTGCGTGCCTCCAGTTGCTGATCCAAGGATGCTTGGAGCTCCCAAGCGCGCTTCTCCGCGGCCTCGCAATGGCGGTCAGCTTCTTGAGCCTCTTCCAGAGCTCGGGAGCAGGCCTTACGGGAGGCTGCAAGGGAAACCTCGGCCTTCACATTGTCAAGCTCGTGTTGGTGGCGCCCGAGGTTTATAGCCACCTTCAGCTTACGCCGCTCCTCCACCAGCCAAAGACCCTCAGCCAAAAGATGCGCGTCCACATCCACGAGCTCCTCACCAAGCTGGTTCATCGCGCCCATCGCCTCCTGAAAGAGCTCGTGGCGGACGATGCTCCTTTCATGCGCCGACTTGAGCATGTTGCTGACTCCGTCCTCCACCGCGGGGACCGCAGATGGGGCCCGAAGTGGCTCACCCCCTTTCAGTAGGGGGCTAAGGGCTGGCGCCCACCCAATTGCAGGCCAGGTCTCGGGAGGAGCCCGAACGAGTGGAGGCCCGCTGCTTGAAGAGGAGCCCAAGACCGAAGCTACCCATCTGCCGTCCACGACCAGGGGAGGAACCCTTGGCACGCTTGTTGTGTTCCAAGCAAGGCCGCGAAGGAAGGAAGACGAGGGCGCGAGCTCAAGACGCCTTGTCGACGGGCTGGCTTCCCTGGTTGACTCCACACAGTGAGCAACGCGCGGGCTTGCAGCGCTCAAGTCTGGCGGGAGAAACGAGGCGAGAGGAGGCTGCTTCTCTGGAGATTTCATGGCCTTTGTGGAAGGGATCCAGAAGAGACGTTGTCAGGAAGGGAAGCAGTACGCGGAGAATCACCAAGATATGGTACTTACTCGTCAACGACGATGTACTTCCTCCGTTTTAACAGCCTTAAGGTGCCGCTGCCGCGGCTTGGGGACCCCTTCCTCTCGCGAATCTCTTCGAAGTCGACGCAAAGCCGACCGAAGCACTGGACATGGCGGCCGACACGAGGCGCAACTGGAGAAGTGCTCGAAGGGGCAGCCTCACGAGCGCCAAGCTGACGGGAGCTATCGGGCTCTGCCTCGCTGCGACCTGCCGAGGCCTCAGGAGCCCCGGCCTCGGGAGATGAAGACTGCATCGCCCCCGTAACCGCCGCCCCAGGGCAAGAGTCACGAGTTCCCGAGGACGACGCCTCTAGAGCCCTGGGCGGCATCAGCACCTCGGCACCTGTGCCATCGGCCTCCAGCGGTGCTCGCCCCCCTGCATCCACACATGGGGCGAGCCCGACGTTAGCGGCGAGGAGGGGAACCAAGTTGACGGGGTTCTTACGGGGCCCCACCAGACCGACTGGATGCATCCCCCACTCATCAAAGGAGGGCATCTGCTCCATGAATGTCGCCTTGTTCAAGCAGTGGTACAGAAGGCAACTCTTCCTTGGCATGTCGTCTGGCAACAGGACACCCGTCAGGACCTCGAGCACCATTTGCCGCGCCTCAAGAGGGAGCCCGAACTCCTGAAGTCTCATGTGGTACTTGCTGTTGAACAAGGCCCACATCGGTCGAGAGTGGCGCTGAAGTGGAGCAATTCGGCGTCGGACGAACTTCTTCACCACCATAGGCGCAGTCACATCAAGGTCCTTGAGCATCTTCAGCCTGAGCCAGACGGGGGCAAGGCGTGAATCGGCGAGCCTTTGGTGGAACCAACCGGAGCTAGGAATGGCAGGCGCTGACGGAGAAGAGAGCAGGGGGCTGAGCACTCCAACATCAACAAATACCCACCGTGTCCAAAACTCGCTCGTGGATGGTGGGAGCTTGAAGTCAATCCCCGCGCCGGCCGTCACCGCCACGGCCTGAAAGCTCAGGCATCCTGAGCTCTGCCGGGGATCAATCAGGTGCAAGGAGAAAGAAGTGGTGGAGAAGGGCCACGGAAGGAGCAATGCCAACCATGGCCTCGCAAACGAAGGCGAAGACGGCAAGAAGGGTCACGGATTGGGGATCAAGGTGCAGCATGTGGATCTGATAATGGGCAAGCACTGCGTAGAAGAAGGCGGAGAAAGGAGGAACTAGGCCAGCTCAAAGGGCGTCGATGAAGAATGGGACCTCGGTGGCTGTCCGGTCGATACGGGCACGAGACGCAGGCCATGCCACCATACTTCCCTACTCATTGAAGCTGGAGGCGAGCATGGGATGCACCTTGTCCATGGCTTCTTGGTTGAGCACCAGCGACCTACCAACGGCAGGCTCAGAGGCCAGGCGTAGCCCTGCAGAGGACCGGGGACTCTTCCCTTTCTTTGACAGGTCCGATGCCATGGCAATGGGAGGATTGAGCTCAGATCGGATTGGGGGAGAGGCTGAGCTTCGAGGAAGCGGAAGAATTGGGGAGTGCGCGACAACAACGGGAGGGAAACCGTGTAGACCGCGGTGGCCGCCTAGCCAGGCGGGTATCAAGGCAGCGTGGGGAAGCGGAGACGCCCATGTCCAATCAGTCGCCACGCATCGACCAGGGCCGCAGGCTATTAGGGCCCGTGGCACTCCGCACTTTCCCTTTGGCTTCGCCTCGAAGCCAAGCCCGAGCGCGCCTTGGGCCCGGGGGCTACTGTCGGCGTTCTGGGAACGTGGGTCCCCAGACTTGCCTGCCTGCGGCCCATGGTGTGGCTCTGCGAGCGGGCCCGTACGGCCGATCTTCACCAACAAGCATTCAAGACCCTCGCGAGGGGCCAATCCTCGCGAGGCGGACGACACAAGACCTCCTCAGGAGCGGCCTCACCAGGCTGGCTCGCGAGGGACGGAGAGATCAAGGCAAGGCAAACCTTGCGAGGTTCCTATGACGTGAGCCATGACGATCGAGACCTGGCGGGCGCCAGGTGGGTGCTAGCGCGCACAGTGTCCTTGTTTCCTCTTTGGTGCTAAGGACGCAAGCGCAGACGAATAGTACCGAGGCATCATGCAAAGGTTTCCATGTCGATGCAATGAGACCTAGACCAACAGGACAGCAAGACGGAGGTCACCATGGAGCCCAAGGCAGCGTCACCACCAGAGCCTTTGGCAGGCGAAGACTGCTTTTGTCAGGATAACTTATACCAGCTATCCCCTTTCAAATTTGTCATTGTTGGCTCCCTTCCCGCTCAATATTTGGGGAGAGGACCAGGGCCTCTATAAATAGGATTAGCCACCACAGTAGGAGGAGAGAGAAACTCAGCCATCTCATCCGGGACGGATCGTTCAGATCATCCTCCACCACACAAACTCACCAAGCACAAGAACATCTCGCCTCAAGAGTCTATTCTTCCCTTTGTACTGTTCATCCTCAACCCAAGAGGCAATCTACCACCACCATACTAGAGTAGAGTATTACACCACAACGGTGGCCCAAACCAGTATAAATATTGTGTCTCTTGTGTTGTGAGTTCGTCGATTTAGCCTTTGAGATCGCGAAGTGCTTGAGGGCGTGATCAGCGAGGGAGAGATCTTCGCGTGCATCCCAGTGTTCGAACCTTAAGGGTTTTGCCGGAACCCGAAATCCGACAACCTCGCCGTCGAGGCCACCATCGACGCCTCGCGCACCGACGCAGTAACACGGTTTGCTGCTTTAAACGACAATTCGTGGTGTTTTCTCGAGGCCACCCACGGTGCCTTCGACGAAGGCTACGAGGTGTTTTCTCAGCGTGCACGTGCTTGCCTCATCTCGAGAGCCAGCAGGTTGGTGCCTGAAGCGGCTCATGCAACTCACCACTACGACGAGGGAACCCATGATGTGAGGCCTCGCCCTCTTCCATGTCCAAGGAGCCAATCGTCATCGATATCTCCAACAATGATGAGTAGCTTGTCTTATTAGCTTACTATAAGGACCCATGTTGAGTTTGCTAGCTACTGCCTTTCCTTTACAAATTCTAGTGAATTGTGCTATCTGCTTTTACCATGCAATCTTCTGGTCTAGTGTATATGTTCTATATGTCGTGCAATGTGGTGTTCAGTTAACTGTTTGGTGCAATTCTGCAAATGTGATGTTCAATTCTTCAGGGTGCAATTTTCCAAGTTGTCAAGCATGCTTGGTTTGCTTAACTGTTTGATCTTCTATTAGGAGTATGTTATATTGTGCAATGTGGAGCTCAGTTAACATTTGGTTCATTTGTTGTGGTGTTTAGTTAACTGTTTGGTTCAATTCTGCAATGCGATGTTCAATTGTTGTGGATGCATTCTGTTATTGTATACCATGTGAGAAATAAATTGAATTTGGCTGTACTAAATACATGAGAAAAAAAATTACAATTGCTATATTTCCAAGTTGTTAAGCATGCTTGGTTTGTTTAACTCTCTGATATTCTGTTAGGAGTATGTTATATTGTGCAATGTGGTGCTCAGTTAACATTTGGTTCATTTGTTGATGTGTTTAGTTAACTGCTTAGTTCAATTCTGCAATGCGATGTTCAATTCTTCTGGGTGCATTCTGTTATTGTATACCATGTCAGAAATAAATCGAATTTGGTTGTAATAAATACATGAGAAACAAATACAATTGCTATATTTCCAAGTTGTTAAGCATGCTTGGTTTGGTTAACTGTGTGATCTTCTATTAGGAGTATGTTATATTGTGCAATGTGGTGCTCAATTAATGTTTGGTTTATTTGTTGTGGTGTTTAGTTAACTGCACGTGCATGGTCCGTTGTCTAATAGCATATTATTGTGCAATTGTAGGAACCATTCTAATATTTAGGTTTTTACCAATTTGGTCTTGCACATGTAGGTCCTGCTGCCAGAGGTTTTGACCCACTATTCGATCCTTTTTCCATATGGGGAAATGAGTTGTCCATGAATATCAATCAAGTCAAGAAACACAGAAAGATTGTTAGGATAAAGAAATTAGCGGCAAAAAAGAAAATCTTTGTCTGCACAATGAAGAAGACATCAGTTCACTACAAGATGGTACTAACTATTATACCTTGCCTTTTTTTACTCCTTTGCCCCATTTCCAATATAGTGAACATATTTATGCACATCCTTGTTTTCAGGCCTTTACTAAGCAGTTCACTGATGATTACCTCTCAAACCACCTCTATGGTCAGGAGGCGAAGAAGGTTTTCATAGAACACCCATAGTTCAATATTGAAGTGTTCCTGAAGAGGACGAAGGATGGACGGTCAATCATCCACAGGCACTTGCCTAAAGTTGCAAAGACCTTCAACATGAATGAAGGCTCAATATTCGCCTTCTGCTTCAGTAGTTTTCCAGATGAGATGCATCTGTCTATGTACCATATATGATTCTAATTTCAAATGTTCTAGATGTTGCATGTGAAACTTGGTGCTGGTATAGTTGTGTAATGGGGTAGCTGAGTGCTGAAGCTATATCATGTTGTACTCGGATGTATTTCAATTATGAAATCCTCTCTTCCTTAATATGGAAAAATGAAATATATTATGTGCTTAATATGAATGTCAATTAGATTAATAAATGGATTATTAATAATAGGTCAATTAGCAGGCTAATTGCATTTTCCTATTGCAAACGGTTATTAGGAAAACACCGTGGGTGATGACCTCAGGCAACACACACAGTTTCCAGGAATAAACCGTGTTGGATCAATGAACAATCACACACGACATTCTCTTCAAAACTGTTTGCGTTATGCCACCTTGCACAAACGTTTTCCTTGGAGCGAGTGTGTGGATGTACATACGAATGTAAACGTTTAGCAGGGACTGGTTGTGTGGGATGTACTTGCGACCAGAAGCGATTTTGCATGTATAATTGTATTTTTTAGTCTACTGTATGTATTACCATATTTTGGCGCTCGCGGGTCACACACGACCTCATTTGCCGAGCATGTGTGCCAGGAGGGCATATCCCTGACGGTTTCTGGGTCGTGTGGGAAGGACCCCCCCTATCGCTCACACTCACTTGGAGACGGTTCCAAATGCCGTTGCGGAAAGGGGTTAAAAACCATTTGTATAGCACCTCGTTGTACTAGTGATGTTGCATTAATTAGTATGCTTGGAATTTATGCCAGAGATATGATTATACTTGTTGCGCTAGGATGAAGGCTCCACACCTTCCCTTTTAATGATAATGAAAGCTTAGCTTCTTATGCTAATGGTAGATATGATTACTATACGTGGAACGAATAGAAGAATTTGTTGCTTCTATGGGTGCTTATGAAGTTGAATCTTTGTTTGAAAAGTATGAAGCTTTTGATGATGATGTTTATAGACCTAAAATTTTTGCTACACTTAAATATTGTTATGAGAATTATAAGTACAATTCCAATATTGATGTATTTATTGAGGAAGTATCTGCTGTCCAAGAAGAGACTAATATTTTGCAGTAGTCTATGGAAGAAGGAATTGATGAAACTGTGAGCTCATTGGATGAAAAAGATGACGAGGAGAGCTAAGAACAAAAGGAGGAAGAGTGGATTAGCTACCTGTCCCCACCTTCTAATGGGAGTAACTCTTCAACTCATGCATTGTTTAATTTCCCTTCGTTCTTACCGAAGGATGAATGCTATGATAATTGCTATGATCCTGTTGATTCGCTTGAAATATCCCTTTTTGATGAAGTTGATGCTTGCTATTCTTGTGGCAAGATGCCAATATGAATTATGCTTATGGAGATGAACTTGCTATAGTTCCTTATGTTAAGAATGAAATTGTTACTATTGCACCCTCACATGATAGTCCTATTATCTTTTTGAATTCTCCCAACTACACTATATCGGAGAAGTTTGCTTTTATTAAGGATTATATTGATGGGTTGCATTCTACCATTACACATGATGATTTTGATGAATATAATATGCATGTTCTTGCTGCTCCTACTTGCAATTATTAGGAGAGAGGAACTATATCTCCACCTCTCTATGTTTCCAACACAAAAAATTGCAAGAAAATGCTTATGCTATTTGTTGGCCTTTACTTGATGTGCATGAGTTGTTCTTGTATGACATGCCGATGCATAGGAAGAGAGTTAGACTTCGTCATTGCATGATATATGTTTCTTTGTGCCCACTACTAAATTATAAGTCATTGCTAATTAAAATTGGCTTTGATATACCTTGGGATCTGGGTGGATTGATTACTTGAGCACCTTATGCCTAGCTTAATGGCTTTAAAGAAAACGCTGCCAGGGAGAAAACCTCGAAGTTTTAGAGAATCATTTATTTTTTGCTGAGTAATTTTGTAAATATAAAAAAATAGAGGGGAACCTAAAAACTTCTTCAAAAAGAGAAGAGATTGAAAGGTGATGCATTGGAGAAGTGAGGGTCGACCTTGAACACTTGTGTTCATGCTCATGGAAACAATGTAATTTTTTCATGGAAGCTTCTCACAAAAATAATTATCCCCTTGTACAAATCCATTGTATTATAAAAATAATGTTCCAAGATTTGCCTTTAGGATGATTAGATTGCTTGTTGGTATGTGCGGTGTAAAAACAAAAAACTTTGGCTGTAGTGTGTTAATTTTCATTTTTTACTGGAGCGTCAAAAGTTTCTGAAATTTTTACACAATATTGCTATACAAATTGATTATCTTTTCCTAAGTTTTCACAATTTTTGAGGTTACAGAAGTACAGTAGATGTCCAGATTGTTATAGACTATCTTGTTTAAGACAAATTATGTTTTTGATGCATTGTTTTGCTTTTTATGAAAATATCGATTCTATCGGTGACATAAGCCATAGAGAAGTCGTAATATAGTAGATACAATGCAAAAACAAAATATGAATGGTTTTTGCAACAATACTTAAAGTAGTGTTTGCATTATTGTACTAATGGATCTTACCGAGCTTTCTGTTGAGTTTTGTGCGGATGAAGTGATCAAAGATCGAGGAGGTCTCGGTATGAGGAGAAGGAGGATAAGCAAGAGTTGAAGCTTCGGGATGCCCAAGGACCCCAAGTAAATATCCAAGTATACTCAAGCATCTATGCTTGGGGATGCCCCGGAAGTCATCCCATCTTTCTTCAACAAGTATCGGTATGTTTTTGTCTTTGTTTCGTTCATGTGATATGTGTAAATCTTGGAGCGTCTTTTGAGTTTAGTTTTCATTTTTCTTTTATGCACCATGCTGGTATGAGATAGTTCATGGTTGATTTATATAATGATCATTTCACTCCACTTATATCTTTTGAGTATGGCTTTATAGAATGTAACACCCACGATGCGGCTATATCTCTCATGTGTTGGAGCACGACTTAGAGGCATAACCGCATAGTAGGCATGTCGCAAGAGGGGTAATCTTTACACATCCCATGTACTGAATAAGAAAGGGATAAAGAGTTGGCTTACAATCGCCACTTCACACAATACATAAATATAGCATTACATCATCCAGAATACAATCAAGGTCCGACTACGGAACCAAATAAAGAAAGACAACCCCAAATGCATAGATCCCCGATCACCCTAACTGGGATCCTCTACTGATTGTCTGGAAAGGAAACATAGTAGCGTCCCGAATCCTCGTAGAACTCCCACTTGAGTTCGGTCGCGTCCCCTGCACTGGCATCATCGACACCTACATCTGGTTTTGGAAGTAATCTATGAGTCACGAGGACTCAACAATCTCACACCCTCGCGATCAAGACTATTTAAGCTTATGGGTAGGAAAGGTAGTGAGGTGGAGCTGCAGCAAGCACTAGCATATATGGAGGCTAACTTACGCAAATGAGAGCGAGAAGAGAAGCAAGGCATGGTCGAGAAGCTATAAGATCAAGAAGTGATCCTAAAACTACTTACGTTCAAGCATAATACGAAACCGTGTTCTCTTCCCGGACCTCGCCAAAAAGATACCATCACGGCTACACACGCGGTTGATTCATTTTAGTTGAGTTTAGTATCAGGTTTTCTACAACCGGATATTAACAAATTCCTATCTGCCCATAACCGCGGGCACGGCTTTCGAAAGTTCAAAACCCCGCAGGGGTGTCCCAACTTAGCCCATCACAAGCTCTCACGGTCAATGAAGGATATTCCTTATCCCAGGAAGACCCGATCCGACTCGGAATCCCGGTTACAAGACATTTCGACAATGGAAAAACAAGACCAGCAAAGCCACCCGAATGTGCTGACAAATCCCGATAGGAGCTACACATATCTCGTTCTCAGGGCACACTTGATAAGCAATCCGTACAACTAAAACCAACCCTCAAGTTTCCCCGAGGTGGCGCTGCAAGGGGCTCTAGTTTGGACCAACACTTAGAGGAGCACTGGCCCGGGGGTTTAAAATAAAGATGACCCTTGGGTCCGCGGAACACAAGGGAAAAAGGCTTAGGTGGCAAATGGTAAAACCAAGATTGGTCCTTGCTGGAGGAGTTTTATTCAAGGCGAACTGTCAAGGGGTTCCCATTATAACCCAACCGCGTAAGGAACACAAAATCAAGGAAAATAACACCGGTGTGACGGAGACTAGGGCGGCAAGAGTGGAACAAAACACCAGGCATAAGGCCGAGCCTTCCACCCTTTACCAAGTATATAGATGCATTAAAGTAAACAAGATATAATAATGATATCCCAACAATATCCATGTTCCAACAAGGAACAAACTCCATCTTCACCTGCAACTAGCAACGCTGTAATAGGGGCTGAGCAAAGCGGTAACATAGCCAAACAACGGTTTGCTAGGAAAGGTGGGTTAGAGGCTTGTCATGGCAATATGGGAGGCATGATATAGCAAGTGGTAGGTATCACGGCATAGCAATAGAGCGAACAGCTAGCAAGCAAAGATAGAAGTGATTTCGAGGGTATGGTCATCTTGCCTACAAAGTTCTCCGAGTTGACGAAAACTTGATCCTCGTAAGCGTACTCAACGGGTTCCTCGATCACGTAATCTTCTCCCGGCTCTACCCAAAGCAAGAACACAAGCAAAGGAAACCACAATCAACCACGGTGCAATGCGCAAGCAACATGATGCAAAACATGGCATGATATGCAGGATGTGATATGCAATGCATATGCGTGCTCCGGAAGGAAAAGATTGATCAAGGCATCAACTTGGCAAACCAAGTGCGCCGCTGGAAAGATGATTTGATTTCAGTCGAAATTGATATAAATATCACCAAAATCGGAGGCACGGTTTGCAAATGGCAAGCAAAACAAGAATGGCACCATTCTGCGATTAACAGCACGATGCCATCTAGAATGCAACAAGAAACTAAGCTTCTGCACTCCCACATAGAAACAAAGCACATGGCAGTGATCTACTCAAGATGCTTGACAAAAGATGAACACTGAGCTATGGCTAAATCACACAAAAGCAGGTTCAAACAAGCATGGCAAAAGTGCAAAAGATAGCAGCTTCACAGACTTAGTGAAAATACTAACATGTCAGGAATTAACATCAGGAAGCAATGTTTGGAGCAAGATAACAACATGCTATAGGAACATAACATAGCAATCAAAGGAATGGCATGAATCTACTCAAAGCATATAACAAAAGTTCCTTACTGACCATAAGCCAAAAAGGATCAAAAGATATGATGGCACCCATGTAAACATAGCAAGTTACGTTACCAGATTCAGACTTAGCAGAAAACTGAGCATGGCAAAAAACAGAATTATGAAGGCCTCTTTGCGAGCTCGATTCACTCATCACAAAGCCTTGCATGACAAGCTAAGCATACTACCAGCAAGAAGGCATGTTCAAGAAGCTAACCATGGCAAGAACAAGTTCATAGCATGCTTGGATCAACTACAACAACCTTGGCGAAATTGATTAACACGTAAACAATCTGCCAGGAACATTTTATAGAAAAAGTAGAGCAAGATTGAGTCATGCTAGGGCACTCCATAAATGCAAACAGGGGCATGGATGGATAGAGCACCACCATATGCCCAAATCATCCTTACTGAACATACTGAAAAGAAGCATGGATCTCTGTGTAGCAACATGAATACATGGCATAAAAATAACAGCAGGGAAATGACAGTGAAATTCTAAGTCCCTGAAAACCAGCAATATCATCAGAGCTAATTTGCATGCTTGTGATAGTAAACACATTGATCACAAAAATACATGGAATACACCCCTGTAAAGATGGCATGACATAGCCCAAAACAAATGTACAGCTCATGCCCATATGCAGCACACAATAAATGTAGCAAAAATGACAAATGCTCATACTCTCCTAAGAATCAGCACCTAAAATTTTATAGCACTCTTGCACCCATGATTTGGGTATCAAGATGGACTCAAACAAGCATGGCACAATGGAACAACATGAAGAGCACATCATGATGAACATTTTGATATATTGCACGTCCAAAAATGGAGCATCACACAGGAAGTTATGGCATGATGAATAGAGGCATAACACATGATGGGGGGAAAGACTTAGTGGAAATTCTACCCCGCGAAACAGATCTAGGGTTCGTCTCCGAGCGCGTGAACCGAGGCAGGGCCGGAGTACTTTCCGGAGAGGGGGAGGTGGCTGGAGAGGAGGTGGATCCGGTCCGGCCCGACCGGATCCGGCCGGCGACGAGGCCGGGAAGACGCGGCGACGGCGGGGCGGCGCCCCCGTGCGGCGGTGCGGGGCGGCGAAGGCGCGCGGCGGCGGCGATGGCTGGCGGCGGCCGGCGTTGAGGGAGTGAGGCGGCGGCGCAGCGAGGACTCGGCGGCGGGGCGCGCGGCAAGGCGCGAGAGGAGCGCGCGGGCTCGGGGGGGCCGACCCGGGCCTGGCGGGCTGGCGGCAGGGACAGCGCGGTGGCGACAGGTGGCGACGTCTGGTTGGTCGGGCGGCGGTGGCGGACGCATCCGGCGGACGTGGACGTGTCCGGCGGCGCGGGAGGAGTGGGGCTTAGGGTTTCGTCCAGGAATGGAGGAGGAGACGTTTTTATAGCTAGAGGGGGCTAGGAGAGTCCAAATGGGGAGCGTTTTTCAACCATGCGATCGTGATCGAACGGCCGAGAGGATGGATGGGTTATTGGGCCACTTTGGATGGGTGTTTGGCTGCAACACACACGAGGTCTTTACGGTTCCCCGGTTAACCGTTGAAGTATCAAACGAACTCCAAATGGTACGAAACTTGACAGGCGGTCTACCAGTGGTGTACCAAGGCCACTCGGAAAATCTTGGTCCATTCCGAGAATGTTTAACACCCGCACACGAAAATAGGCAAAAGGGGGCGCCGGAGGACGTAGGAGTGCCAGATTGCAAAACGAACAACGGGGAAAAAGCTCGGATGCATGAGACGAGCACGTATGCAAATGAGATGCACATGATGACATGATATGAAATGCATGACATGAAAAAAATGCAAAACGAAGACAAAACCCAACCACGATGAAAACTCATAACATAGAGCCGAAAATGGCAAGAGTCGGAGTACAAATATGGTAAGTTACATCCGGGGTGTTACATAGAATGCTTCATGTGCTTCACTTTTATCATTTGAAGTTTGGATTGCCTATTTCACTTTAGATAGAAAACAATTGTTTGTAGAATGCTATTTTGCTTCACCTATATTTATTAGAGCATTGTCTTTTGTAGAAAGAATTAAACTCTCTTGCTTCAATTATATCTATTTAGAGAGTCAACATGAATTGGTCATTTGCATGGTTAGTCATAAAATCCTACATAAGACTTATGGATCACTGAATATGATATGTCTGATTCCGTGCAATAGTTTTGCGATATAGAGATGATAATATGTGGTAGGTACTAGCAAACGGTTGTGGCTAGTAAGAATATTGGTGTTAAGGTTTGTGATTGCTGAAGAATGCATGTATAGTCTCTCGTTATGCTGTGAAGTTAGAGCATGATTTATTATTGATTGTCTTCCTTATGAGTGGCGGTCGAGGACGAGCGATGGTCTTTTCCTACCAGTCCATCCCCCTAGGGGCATGCGTAGTAGTACTTTGCTTCTAGGGCTAATAAACATTTGCAATAAGTATATGAGTTCATTATGACTAATGTGAGTCCATGGATTGTACACACTCTTACCTTTCCACAATTTGCTAGCCTCTACGGTACCGTGCATTGCCCTTTCTCACCTCGAGAGTCAGTGCAAACTTCGTCCGTGCATCCAAACCCCGTGATATGATATGCTCTATCACACATAAGCCTTAATATATCTTCCTCCAAACAGCCACCATACCTACCTATTATGGCCCTTCCATAGCCATTCTGAGATATATTGTCGTGCAACTTCCACCGCTTCCATTTTGATGACTTGAGCATTCATTGTCATATTGCTTTGCATGATCATAAGATAGCTAGCATGATATTTCCATGGCTTGTCCGTTTTTTGATATCTCTGCTATGCTAGATCATTGCACATCCTGGTACACTACCAGCGGCATTCAGATAGAGTCATACTTTGTTATAGGTATTGAGCTGTAATTTTTATTTCTTTTGAGTTATAAGTAAATAGAAGTGGGATGATCATCATTATCCATTATTAGAGCATGTCCTAGTGAAGAAAGGATGATGGAAACTATGATTCCCCCACAAGTCGGGATGAGACTCCGGACGAAAAGAAAAAATGAAAAAAAGGAAAAGAAAAAAAGGAAAAAAGAGAGAAGTTACAAAAAGAAAAGAGGCATGCTAATTCCACACTTGTGCCTTAAAGTAGCATCATGTTTTTCTTATAGAGAGTCTCATATGTTTTCACTTTGATATACTAGTGGGAATTTTTCATTATAAACTTAGATGCACACCAAATAAGTTTTCATGTTGAGCTTTCATACACTTATAGTTCTTGGTGCATTCATTGCATGGCAATTCCTACTCCTATCATTGATATCCATTGATGGGCATATTCATAGCCCGTTGGTTCGCAGCGTCGATGTGAAACTTTCTTACTTTTTGTCTTCTGTATATTTACCCCTATCATCATACTCTATTCCACCTGTAGTGCTATATCCATGGTTGCGCTCATTTATTGCATGAGGGTTGAAAAAGCTGAAGCGCGTTAAAAAGTATGAACCAATTGCTCGGCTTGTGTTAAGAAGACAGAGCATGAGAAGACAATATGATTTTGTAGGGATAGCTTTCTTTAGCGTTGATATTTTGAAACACACGATTGTTTGTTGGGATGCTTGAGTATTGATGTCTTTATGTAAAATTTTAGACTATTGGTTTGAATCACTTATGTCTTAATATTCATGCCATGATTAGATATATGATCAAGATTATGCTAGGTAGCATTCCACATCAAAAATTATCTTTTTTATCATTTACCTACTCAAGGACGAGCAGGAATTAAGCTTGGGGATGTAGATACGTCTTCGTCGTATCTATCATTTTTGATAGTTTCATACCAATATTATACAACTTTCACATATTTTTGGCAACATTTTATATGATTTATTGGACTAACCTATTGATCCAGTGCCAGTTTCTGTTTGTTGCATGTTTTTTGTTTCGCAGAATATCCATATCAAACGAAGTCCAAACACGATAAAATTTTACGGAAAGTTATTTTGGAATATCTATGATTTTTGGGAGGTGGAATCAACGCTAACGAAGGCCCACAGCCTCCACAACTCACCAGGGCGCGCCAGGTACCCCTTGGCACGCCCAGGTGTCTTGTGCCCTCCCCGTAAGTCGGTTGGGGCCCTTCCTCAGTCACAAGAAAGATAATTTATGGAAAAAATCGTGTAAAAATTTCAGAGCAATCGGTGTTACAGATATCCGGGAAAAGAAACGGTGAAGGGCCAGAAAACAGGAACATGAAATAGAAGAAAACAGAGAGGGAGATCCAATCCCGGAGGGGCTCTTTCCCCTATGCCGCAATGGATGCCATGGACCAGAGGGGGAACCCTCCTCCCATCTAGGGGGGGCAAGGAAGAAGAAGAATGAGGGGCGCTCTCTCCCACTCTCTCTCGGGGGCGCCAGAATGCCGCCGGGGCAATCGTCGTGTGACGCCGATCTACTCCAACAACTCCATAATTTTCACCAACATCTTCAACACCTTCCCCAAACTATATTCAGTGGTCCACTCTCCCGCAACCCGTCATACCCACTACTTGAACATGGTGCTTTATGTTTCATACTATTATCCAATGACATGTTGCCATCCTATGATGTCTGAGTAGATTTTTGTTGTCCTATCTGTAATTGGTGAATTGCTATGGTTGGTTTAATTTGCTTGTGGTTATGTTGTTGTCCTTTGGTGCACATCATATGAGTGCGCATGTGGATCACACCATAGAGTTAGTTTTCTGTTGATAGGACTATGCATTGGAGGGCAAGGGTGACAGCAGCTTTAGCCAAAACATAGAAATTGATACGTATGGGATTGAAGGGGGGCCAATATATATCTTAAAGATATGGTTGGGTGTTTTACCTTAATGAATATTGGTAGTTGCGGATGCTTGCTAGTAGTTAAAATCATAAGTGCATAGAATTCCAAGTAAGCGATGACATGCTAGCAGGGGCCTCTCCCACATAAAACCTTGCTATCGGTCTAGCAACATAGTAAATTGCTAAGGGACAATTCCGCAAATTGTACCACCACTATTCCAAACTTGTTTTACTAAACTTAATTGTTTGTTTATTTAAACAACACTGAACTTTTATTTTGACATTCCTTATTATCTTGCAAACCTATCCACACCTACAAAGTACTTCTAGTTTTATTCTTGTTCTAGGTAAAGCAAACATTAAGTGTGTGTAGAGTTGTATCGGTGGTCGATAGAACTTGAGGGAATATTTGTTCTACCTTTAGCTCCTCGTTGGATTCGACACTCTTATTTATCGAAAAAGGATACAAATAATCCCCTATACTTGTGGGTTATCAAGCCACCCGATGCCATGTGAACTCTGGCGACCCCGTCATCGGCTTTTTCGTCAACCCCGAGCCACACTGTGGCCACCTTCGGACTCGCCGCGTCGTGTTGAACCTCGTTGTACCCTTTATGTGCTCCGGTGACCACCGGAGAGCTCGCCTGCATCGAACCCTAGCCGCCCGCGCTGCCGTCATCTCCATCTCCAGCGACCTGTGCCGCCTTGTGAGCCCTAGACCCTCTAAGTCGTTCGATCTCGCACAGAAGCACGCGTCTAAATTTTTTAATTTGTCAAATCGTTTTTGAAAGTTTAGGCCATTCACCGTTTAGAGTTAGCAATGAACACTTTCCAGCCAATAGGAATAAAACACATGTCACCACCCTATGCGAAACTATATCCAGAACAATTCGTTAACTAAAATGAAAAATGCACTTTTGGAAAAAAACTGGATCTTGAATTCATCACAACTAATTATCCAGAGGGACAAATTGGATGATTCTTTTTGCAAATGAACCGTTATGAAATATAGATTCAGAATGTTTTTAGTAAAATCAAATTTGAAACTTTGAAATTTGAATTCAAACATAATGTTTAAATGTCAAATTGGTCATAATTTTTAATCTACAAACCCAATTTAGGTGATTTTTTTTGCAAAATGATCTCCATGAAACATACATTCACCCTAAGAATGTTTAAATGTCAAATTGCTCATAATTTTTAATCTACAAACCCAATTTAGGTGATTTTGTTTTGCAAAATGATCTCCATGAAACATACATTCACCCTGTCTAGAAACATTTAACATTTGAATAATTTCAAATTCAAATTCATTTAGGGCATAACTTGAAATCTACGAATCTGATGCAGAGCATCATACCACTACAGCAGGATGGTCCAAACACGACACTACAATCACTACAAAAAATACACTTCCGTGATGTGCTACTTCTTGAGCTTGCGTTGGTTTTTCCCTTGAAGATCAAAGGGTGATGTAGCAAGGTAGAGATAAGTATTTCCGTCAGTTTGAGAACCAAGGTATGAATCCAGTAGGAGACAACGCTCAAGTCACTGAATACATGCACAAACAATCAAACAACTTGCACCCAACGCGATAAAGGGGTTGTCAATCCCTTCACGGTTACTTGCAAAAGTGAAATCTGATAGAGATAGATGAAAGTAAACGAACAATAAAGTAAATATTTTTAGTATTTTTGATTTATAGATCAGAAAGTAAAATATTGCAAAAGGAGTAGATTGCAAACTAAAATTGTAGATCAGAAACTTAGATGATGGAAAATAGACCCGAGGGCCATAGGTTTCACTAGAGGCTTCTCTCAAGATAGAAAATAATACGGTGGGTGAACAAATTACTGCCGAGCAATTGATAGAAAAGCGCAAAGTTATGACGATACCTAAGGCAATGATCATGAATATAGGCATCACATTTGTGTCAAGTAGACCAAAACGATTCTGCATCTACTAATATTACTCCACATATTGACCGCTATCCAGCATGCATCCAGAGTATTAAGTTCATAAAGAATGGAGTAACGCATTAAGCAAGATGACATGATGTAGAGGAATTAAGTCAAGCAATGTGATGAAAACCCATCTTTTTATCCTCGATGGAAACAATACAATATGTGCCTTGCTGCCCCTACTGTCACGGGGAAAGGACACCGCAAGATTGAACCAAAAGCTAAGCACTTCTCCCATTGCAAGAAAAACCAATCTAGTTGGCCAAACCAAACCGATAGTTCGAAGAGAATTACAAAGATATCAAATCATGCATAAAAGAATTCAGAGAAGATTCAAATATTGTTCATAGATAAGCTGATCATAAATCCTCGATTCATTGGATCTCGGCAAACACACCGCAAAAGTGTATTACATCGAATTGATCTCCAAGAACATCGAGGAGAACATGGTATTGAGAATCAAAGAGAGAGAATAAGCCATCTAGCTACTAGCTATGGACCTGTAGGTCAGTTGTAAACTACTCACTCTTCATTGGAAGGGCAATAGAGTTGATGGAGAAGCCCTCCGTGATCGAATCCCCCTCTGGCACGGTGCCGGAAAAGGTCCGTAGATGGGATCTCACGGGTACAGAAGGTTGCGGCAGTGGGAAAGTGTTTTCATGGATGCCTCTATTGGTTTGGGGATATATGTGAATATATAGGTGGAAGAATTAGGTCAGGATGTGCATGAGGGGCCCTCAAGGTTGGGGGCGTGCCCTACCCCCTGGCGTGCCCTCCGTCCTTGTGGCTCCTCTGACGTCATCTCCAAGTCTCCTGGTTGTCTTCTGGTACAAGAAAATTCATCGCAAAGGTTTTATTCTGTTTGGAATCCGTTTGGTATTCCTTTTCTGCGAAACTCAAAAATAAGGAAAAACAGGAACTGGCACTGGGCTCTAGGTTAGTAGGTTAGTCCCAAAAATAATATAAAATAGCATATTAATGTATATAAAACATCCAAAACAGATAATATAATAGCATGGAACAATAGAAAACTATATATCTGTTGGAGACATATCAAGCATCCCCAAGCTTAATTCGTGCTCGTCCTTGAGTAGGTAAATGATAAAAACAAATTTTTTGATGTGGAATGCTACCTAACATATTTATCCATGTAATTTCTTTATTGTGGCTTGAATGTTCAAATCCGTAAGATTCAAAACAAAAGTTTAATATTGGCATAAAAACAATAATACTTCAAGCATACTAACAGGGCAATTATGTCTTCTCAAAATAAAATGGCCGAAGAAAGCTTATCCCTAGAAAATCATATAGTCTGGCCATGCTCCATCTTCATCACACAAAATATTCAAATCATGCACAAACCTGATGACAAGCCAAGCAATTGTTTCATACTTTTGATGTTCCAAACTTTTTCAACTTTCACGCAATACCTGAGCATGAGCCATGGACATAGCAATATAGGTGGAATAGAAGGTGGTTGTGGAGAAGACAAAAAGAAGGAGATAGTCTCACATCAAATAGGCATATCAACGGGCTATGGAGATACCCATCAATAGATATCAATGTGAGTGAGTAGGGATTGCCATGCAATGGATGCACTAGAGCTATAAGTTTATGAAAGCTCAAAAGAAAACTAAGTGGGTGTGCATCCAACTTGCTTGCTCACGAAGCCCATCATTTGAATATACAAGCCAAGTTCTATAATGAAAAATTCCCACTAGTATATGAAAGTGATAACATAGGAGACTCTCTATCATGAAGATCATGGTGCTACTTTGAAGCACAAGTGCGGTAAAAGGATAGTAACATTGCCCCTTATCTCTATTCTCTCTTTTTTTATTTGGGCCTTGTCTCATTTTTTTGGCCACTTTTTTTTTCATTTTTTATTTTTCGTCCAGAGTCTCATCCCAACATGCGGGGGAATCATAGTATCCATCATCCTTTCCTCACATGGGACAATGTTATAATAATGAAGATCATCACACTTTTATTTAATTACAACTTAAGAATTACAACTCGATACTTAGAACAAAATATGACTCTATATGAATGCCTCCGGTGGTGTACCGGGATGTGCAATGAATCAAGAGTGACATGTATGCAAGAATTATGAACATTGGCTTTGCCACAAATACGATGTCAACTACATGATCATGCAAAGCAATATGACAATGATGGAACGTGTCATAATAAACAGAACGGTGGAAAGTTGCATGGCAATATATCTCGGAATGGCTATGGAAATGCCATAATAGGTAGGTATGGTGGCTGTTTTGAGGAAGGTATGTGGTGGGTTGTTGGTACCGGTGGAAGTTGTGCGGCACTAGAGAGGCTAGCAAAGGTGGAAGGGGAGAGTGCGTATAATCCATGGACTCAACATTAGTCATAAAGAACTCACGTACTTATTGCAACAATCTATTAGTTATCAAAATGAAGTACTACACACATGCTCCTAGGGGGGTAGATTGGTAGGAAAAGACCATCACTCGTCCCCGACTGCCACTCATAAGGAAGACAATCAATAAATAAATCATGTTGTGACTTCATCACATAACGGTTCACCATACGTGCATGCTATGGGAATCACAAACATTAACACAAGTATTTCTCAAATTCACAATTACTCACTAGCATGACTCTAATATCACCACCTTCGTATCTCAAAACAATCATGAGAAATCAAACTTCTCATAGTATTCAATCCACTTTATATGAAAGTTTTTATTATATCCCTCTTGCATGCCTATCATATTAGGACTAAATTTATAACCAAAGAAAATTACCATGCTGTTTAAAGACTCTCAAAATAATATAAGTGAAGCATGAGAGTTCATCAATTTCTATAAAATAAAACCACCTCTATGCTCTAAAAAGGTATAAGTGAAGCACTAGAGCAAAATTGCATTGCTCAAAAGATATAAGTGAAGCACATAGAGTATTCTAATAAATAAAGATTCATGCGTGTCTCTCTCAAAAGGTGTGTACAGCAAGGATGATTGTGGCAAACAAAAAAGCAAAGACTCAAATCATACAAGACGCTCCAAGCAAAACACATATCATGCGGTGAATAAAAATATAGCCTCAAGTAAAATTACCGATAGACGAAGCCGAAAAAGGGGATGCCTAACGGGGTATCCCCAAGCATAGGCTCTTGGTTGTCCTTCAATATTACCTTGGGGTGCCTTGGGCATCCCAAAGCTTAGGCTCTTGTCACTCCTTATTCCATAGTCAATCAAATCCTTACCCAAAACTTGAAAACTGCACAACACAAAAGCCAACAGAAAATCTCATAAGCTCCATTAGTATAAGAAAATAAATCACCACTTTTGATACTATTGTGAACGGTTTCTTTATTTATATTAGTGTAATATCTACTGTATTCCAAGTTATCCATGGCTCATGCCCCCCGATACTACCCATAGAATCATCACAATAAGCAAACAACACATAGAAAACAGAATCTTTCAAAAACAAAACAATCTGTAGCAATCTGGATATTTATAATACTTATTTAACTCCAAAATTCTGACAAATTAGGACAACCTAAGCAATTTATTTATTAATATTTTCCAAAAAGAATCAGGATTTTTTAACGCTTCTATTAAAAATGAAAATTGTATTCCTGAGTGTAAAAGTTTCTGTTTTTCAGCAATATCAAATCAACTATCTTTGTAAGCTATCCCAAAGGTCTTACTTGGCACAAACACTAATTGAAACACAAAAACACATCTAACCAGAGTCTATATGATTAATTTATTGCAAAACAGAACGTAAAAATCAGAAACAAAAATAAAATGGGGTTGCCTCCCAACAAGCGCTATTGTTTAACGCCCTTAGCTAGACATTGAGATTTCAAAGATGCTCACAAGAAAGATAGCAATTGAAACACGAAGAGAGAATCATGTAGCACGTGAAAAACACATCTAAGTCTAACATACTTCCGATGCAAAGGCATCCTATAGGCAAACAAATTATCAAGGCAAGCAAAAACTAGCATATGCAAGGAAAAGAAAGGAGCAATGTCAATCTCAACATAACGAGAGGTAATTTAGTAACATGAAAATTTGTACAACCATATTTTCCTCTCTCATAATAATTACACGTGGGATCATATTCAAGTTCAACAGAATAGCTATCACATAAACTTCTCTCTACATGATCCACATGCATGCAAAGTTTACACTCTTCCAAAATAGTGGGAATATCATTAACTAAAGTCATGACCTCTCCAAACCCACTTTTATCAAAAACTTCATAAGATTGAACGTTATCCAAATATGTGGGATCTAAAGTTGACACTGTTCCAAACCCACTTTCATTATTATTGGAAACACTATTTATCAATCTCATATTCATTATGGGGCTTAAATAAATTTTTAAGATTATTAGAAGAATCACCCCAATCATGATCATTGCAACAAGTAGTAGACATAGCAAAATTAGGATCCCAAAGCTTAGGGTTTTGCATATCATTAACATAATTGACATTAATAGAATTTATAATAACATCATTGCAATCATGCTTTTCATTCAAAGATATATCGCGAATCACTTCATAAAGCACTTCATCACAATTTTCAGATTCACGGATTTCAAGCAAAACTTCATCAAGATAATCTAGTGCACACAACTCACTAGCAATTGGTTCATCATAATTGGATATCTTAAAAAGATTAGCAAGTGGATGAGGATCCATAAACTCTTTGGTTGTTGATTTTCAACAAACACACAACTATAACAAGCAAACAAGAAAACAAGAAAACAAACCAAGTAAGACATAAGGGCAAACGAAAAGACAAACAAAAGGAGGGCGTAGAAAAAGGCAAATCTATTCGAAAATCGCTTTAGAAGTGTGGGAGAGGAAAACGAGAGGTGAATGGCGAATAATGTAATACAAGAGACGGGAGTTTATGATGGGTACCTGGTATGTCTTGACTTGGCGTAGATCTCTTCGGCAACGGTGCCATAAATTGCCAAGATGATGGGAGAAAAATCTTGACTTGACTTGGCGTAAATCTCCCCGGCAACGGCACTATAAATTCATCCTTCTACTTCTTGAGCTTCTGTTGGTTTTTCCCTTGAAGAGGAAAGGGTGATGCAGCAAAGTAGAGATAAGTATTTCCCTTAGTTTGAGAACCAAGGTATCAATCCAGTAGGAGACAATGGTCAAGTCACCGAATACCTGCACAAGCAATCAAACAACTTGCACCCAACGCGATAAAGGGGTTGTCAATCCCTTCACGGTTACTTGCAAAAGTGAGATCTGATAGAGATAGATGAAAGTAAACAAACAGTGAAGTAAATATTTTTGGTATTTTTGATTTATACATAGGAAAGTAAAAGATTGAAAAATGAGTAGATTGGAAACTAAAAATGTAGATCGGAAACTTATATGATGGAAAATAGACCTGGGGGCCATAGGTTTCACTAGAGGCTTCTCTCAAGATAGAAAATAATACGGTGGGTGAAAAATTTACTGCCGAGCAATTGATAGAAAAACTCAAATTTATGACGATATCTAAGGCAATGATCATGAATATAGGCATCACGTCCATGTCAAGTAGACTGAAATGATTCTGCATCTACTACTATTACTCCACACATCGACCACTATCCAGGATGCATCTAGAGTATTAAGTTCATAAAGAACGGAGTAACGCATTAAGCAAGATGACATGATGTAGAGGAATTAACTCAAGCAATATGATGAAAACCCCATATTTTTATCCTCAATGGCAACAATACAATACGTGCCTTGCTGCCCCTACTGTCACTAGGAAAGGACACCGCAAGATTGAACCCAAAGCTAAGAACTTCTCCCATTACAAGAAAAACCAATCTAGTTGGCCAAACCAAACTGATAGTTCGAAGAGAATTACAAAGATATCAAATCATGCATAAAAGAATTCAGAGAAGATTCAAATATTGTTCATAGATAAGCTGATCATAAATCCTCGATTCATTGGATCTCGGCAAACACACCGCAAAAGAGTATTACATCCAATAGATCTCCAAGAACATCGAGGAGAACATGGTATTGAGAATCAAAGAGAGAGAAGAAGCCATCTGCCTACTAGCTATGGACACATAGGTCTGTGGTAAACTACTCGCGCTTCATTGGAAGGGCAATAGAGTTGATGTAGAAGCCCTCCGTGATCGACTCCCCCTCTGTCAGGGTGCCAGAAAAGGTCCCTAGATGGGATCTCATGGGTACAGAAGGTTGCGATGGTGGAAAAGTGTTTTCGTGGATGCCTCTATTGGTTTGGGGATATATGGGAATATATATATAGGTGCAAGAATTAGGTTAGGAGGTGCACGAGGGGCCCACAAGGGTGGGGGCATGCCCTACCCCCATGGGCGCGCCTCCTTGTGTCCGCCTCATGGCTCTTCCGACTTCATCTCCAAGTCTCCTAGTTGTCTTCTGGTCCAAGAAAAATCATCACGATGGTTTTATTCCATTTGGTATTCCTTTTCTGCGAAACTCAAAAACAGGGAAAAAATAGGAACTGACACTAGGCTCTAGGTTAATAGGCTAGTCCCAAAAATAATATAAAATAGCATATTAATGCATATAAAACATCCAAAACAGATAATATAATAGCATGGAACAATCAAAAATTATAGATACGTTGGAGACATATCATGATGATACGTGTTTGTCGCAGTAGGTCACGTTTTCTGTCATGCATGTACATCCATGACGATTTTATGACAGAATCAGGATAGTCATACCTTTGCTATCGTACAAGTGTTCCATGGCAATACCAAAATTATCATCACGGAAATGTCCACTTCCATGACGATAAATGGCGCGTCATGGAAGTGATTTCGTCAAAGGTAACCGACATGTGGCATCCACCGTAACGGGTCGCCGTTAAGCTACCGAGTTCCGGTTTGGATCCAATAACCCGTTAAAAGCCTGGGCCAATGGGGATTTTCCACGTGTAAAATTCTCAATGGCTAGAGGAAGCACGTGTTGGCTCAGTGTCGGGACAAATGTCATCCACTCATTGGGCGGGAGGCGCCTATGATACGTCGACACGTGGCCCGGCCCAATAGAGGCCCATTCAGGTGAAAAGGCTAGCCCGTTTGACTTGGTCAAAAGGTAGCGGGCAGGCCCACGGAAAGCCTGCTAACTCAAGGCGTATTATGGCCTATCCGAATTGGGCCCAGTAGCGTCATCTGGGCTGTTCAATATGATTCCAGCCCGTTGTAACTTCCGGCCCATGTATGGCCCATGACGTCTCTTGGGCCATACAAGGTGTAACGCCCCAAGACCGGAGCTTTCAGATGCCTTCCATGTTTCCGAGTGTTGTCGGGTGATTCATTTTGGTTCGTTGCATCGTGTGCATTGCATCTTGTTCATGTCATCTGCATCATGATAACAACAATTAAAATGTTTAAATTGTTGTTGCACCAAATTGATAAATGCATATGGGGATTTACCGGATTCGTTATTTGTTATGTCCAACCCCATTTAAATTGTTTAGATGGTGTAGTTTTGTTATGTTTCACCTCTTACCATGTTTAACAACATTTAATATTGTTGGGTACATAAACAAGATCGAACTAAATAATTGATGTGGTGTTCCGTCAATATGCAACTCGTTGCATATTGAGCTCCACTTAATTTGTAGGATTGTTTGTGCACTTTGCCATGCCTTGCATATTTAAACCGGACATGCATCATACTTAATTGTGCATCATGACATGTTTATGTGGTGGTTGTTTACTATGTTGTTTGCTCTTTTCCGGTGTTGTTTCTTCGGGTTGGTTCCGGTAACGTTGCATGTGTGAGGATCCGTTGGCTACGTCCGTTTGTATTCTTCATGGACTCGTTCTTCTTCCTTGCGGGATCTCAGGGAAGATGACCATACCCTCGAAATCACTTCTATCTTTGCTTGCTAGTTGCTCGCTCTTTTGCTATGCCTATGCTGGGATACCTACCACTTGCTTATCATGCCTCCCATATTGTTGAACCAAGCCTCTAACCCACCTTGTCCTAGCAAACCGTTGTTTTGCCATGTTACCGCTTTGCTCAGCCCCTCTTATAGCGTTGTTAGTTGCAGGTGAAGATTGAAGCTTGTTCCATGTTTGGAACATGGATATTCTTGTTGGGATATCACAATATCTCTTATTTAATTAATGCAACTATATACTTGGTAAAGGGTGGAAGGCTCGGCCTTATGCTTGGTGTTTTGTTCCACTCTTGCCGCCCTAGTTTCCGTCATATCGGTGTTATGTTCCCGGATTTTGCGTTCCTTACGCGGTTGGGTTATAATGGGAACCCCTTGACAGTTCGCCTTGAATAAAACTCCTCCAGCAAGGCCCAACATTGGTTTTACCATTCTCCACCTAGCCTCTTTTTCCCTTGGGTTCTGCAGACTCAACGGTCATCTTTATTTTAAACCCCCCCGGGCAGTGCTCCTATGAGTGTTGGTCCGAAACGGGCAGCCTACGGGGCCACCTCGGGGCAACTCGAGGGTTGGTTTTAGTCGTAGCTTGACCTATCCGGTGTGCCCTGAGAACGAGATATGTGCAGCTCCTATCGGGATTTGTCGGCGCATCGGGCGGCTTTGCTGG
Source organism: Triticum urartu (assembly GCF_003073215.2). NCBI lineage: Eukaryota > Viridiplantae > Streptophyta > Magnoliopsida > Poales > Poaceae > Triticum > Triticum urartu. The sequence continues at coordinate 260,705,507 of NC_053027.1, forward strand.
TCTTGTTTTACCATTGTTGAAATATCTTGTAACCGGGATTCCGAGTCTGATCGGGTCTTCCCGCTAGAAGGAATATCCTTCGTTGACCGTGAGAGCTTGTGATGGGCTAAGTTGGGACACCCCTGCAGGGATTGAACTTTCGAAAGCCGTGCCCGCGGTTATGGGCAGATGGGAATTTGTTAATGTCCGGGTGTAGAAAACCTGAAGTTGACCTTAATTAAAACACATCAACCGCATGTGTTACCGTGATGGTCTCTTCTCGGCGGGGTCCGGGAAGTGAACACGGTGTTGGAGTTATGCTTGACGTAGGTTGTTCTAGGATCACTTCTTGATCATTGTTTCTCGATCGTGCTTTGCCTTCTCTTCTCGCTCTCATTTGCATATGTTAGCCACCAAATATGCTAGTCGCTTGCTGCAGCTCCACCTCATACCCTTACTTTACCCATAAGCTTAAATAGTCTTGATCGCGAGGGTGTGAGATTGCTGAGTCCCCGTGACTCACAAATACTTCCAAAACCAGTTTGCAGGTGCCGATGTAACCGAGCAGGTGACACAACCGAGCTCAAGGAGGAGCTTGAGGAAGATCTTGTCCTTTATGTTGTTTCGTTCTAGTTGATCAGTAGTGGAGCCCAGTTGGGGTCGATCGGGGATTTGTGTAGCATTTGGGGTAGTCTTCTTTTATTTTTGGGTTTCGTAGTCGGACCTTGATTGTATCTGGTTGATGTAATGCTTTATTCATGTAATTGTGTGAAGTGGCGATTGTAAGCCAACTATGTATCTTTTTCCCTTATGTATTACATGGGTTGTGTGAAGATTACCTCACTTGCGACATTGCTTTCAATGCGGTTATGCCTCTAAGTCGTGCTTCGACACGTAGGAGATATAGCCGCATCGAGGGCATTACAAGTTGGTATCAGAGCCTTCCCCAACCTTAGGAGCCCCATTGCTTGATCGGATAGCTGGCATTGTTGAGTCTAGAAAAATGTTTTGAGTCATTTAGGAATTATATATCAGAGAGTTTAGGAATTCATTTTACTCCCTAGTCCCTTCATCACTCTGGTAAGGCATCCTGACGTAGAGTTTTGATTCTTCTCTTCTCAAATTTTCACAAAAAAATTTAGGATCACGCGGGTATCTTGGAATCGTTCCGATGGTTTTGTGACGAGAACATTATTCTTGGTGACTCCTGACATTTTAGGGGTTGTGGCAGTGTCCCGGGGAGTTGAGCTCCGAGGTGTTGTCGTCACAATTTTATCGTTGTAGTTCTGGAATACCTGAGTTTAGTTCGCCGACATCGAAAATCTCTTTTATGCAGTTGTTGGTGAGATAACCTCGACGCCACCCAGTACTGGGGCGGGAGTTCGGGAGTATTGCCATAACTCGTATAACGGATGCTTTTCGAAGGTTGAGGTAGACGATTTCCGAAGGTTTCTTGGTTATGTGTTGAAGGATGGATACAGCTGGATGTAGGATTTGCTAGTTTTGGTGAGATATTATGCTTCCCCTGTATCCCCAACACCTGATTGCATAACCGGAAAATTTCGGGAGTTTATAAGTGGGAATTCAAGTAGCTCTTAGGATATCTTTCCGACAGAGGTATGATATGAAATTGGGGTTCGACGTCTAGTGGTCCGCCTATTCACGGCTGATTTTACAGTGGTCTCGTTGTGTCTTAAAGAGTCCTTGGCTATGCCAACTCGGGGACGCTTCGTATGTCATGTGCACTGCATTGTACATGATGGTGCTATACGATCGAGCCCGTGTAGGCCCCACCACGAAAACTTCGGACGAAATCTCTATTATATGTTTGTTCTGGCTTATTCTGCAAGCCAATCCTTCGTTTTGCTTTTGAGTTGTGGTATTCGAGTTGCTTCGAAGTCAAATGTTGATTCCATATTTTTCCTAAGCGGTGTTCTGATATTTCTATGTGAATACTAATCCTTCTCGATCATCGAGTTTGTCATGTCAATCCTTTTCACCGGTGTGCTTCTCTTCAAGTGGATCCGATTTCAACATACAGAAGATCAAGTATCAGTTTCTTCTGAACGGTGTTTGTTTCATCCGTCTCCAAGTTGCCTTTTGTAACATCCTCGATGCGACTATATCTCCCACGTGTCGAGGCACGACTTAGAGGCATAATCGCATTGAAGGCATATGTCGCAAGTTAGGCAATCTTCACAACATCCCATGTAATATGATAATAAAAGGGGAGATAACATAGTTGGCTTACACTCGCCACGTCAATCAAGTACATAAATAACATTACATCATCCAAACACTCATGGCCCGTCTACGGCGCCAAAATAAAAGATAACCCAACAAGCGACACGATCCCGATCACCCCCAACTGGACACCACTACTGACCATCAGGAAAGGAAACATAGTAACGTTGAGAGTCCTCGTCGAACTCCCACTTGAGCTCAAGTGCATCACCGGGAGAGGAATCATCAGGCCCTGCATCTGGTGTAATAGTAATCTGTGAGCCACAGGGACTCAGCAATCTCGCACCCTTGCGATCAAGACTATTTAAGCTTATAAATATGGCAAGGTAAATATATGTGGAGCTGCAGCAAGCGACTAGCAAAATATGGTGGCTATCCTGTTCGCAAAATAGAGCGAGAAGAGGAGGCAAAGTGCGAGCGAGAAACTAGAGAACAACCTGCGCAAACATTACTCCAACACCGTGTCCTCTTCCCGGACTCCGCCGAGAAGAGGCCATCACGGTAACACACTCAGTTGATTCATTTTAATTAAGTTAAGATTCAAGTTATCTACAACCGGACATTAACAAATTCCCATCTGCCCATAACCGCGGGCACGGCTTTCGAAAGTTCAAATCCCTATAGGGGAGTCCCAACTTAGCCCATGACAAGCTCTCACGGTCAACGAAGGAATAGACCTCCTCCCAAGACGTTCTGATCAGACTTGGTATCTCGGTTCTTCAAGACACTTCGACAGGTTAAAACAAGACCAGCAACACCGTCCGAATGTGCCGACAAATCCCGATAGGAGCTGCACATATCTCTTTCTCAGGGCACACTCAGATTGTCTTAGGTACGGGTAGGCCAGCCCAGAGTTGCCCCTGGTGGCCACCAGCAGCTGACAGGTGGACCAACACTCAGAGGAGCACTGGCCCGGGGGGGGGGGGTTAAAATAAGATGACCCTCGGGCTCCGGAAACCCAAGGGAAAAAGAGGCTAGGTGGCAAATGGTAAAACCAAGGTTGGGCATTGCTGGAAAAGCTTTAATCAAGGCGAACTATCAAGGGGTTCCCATTATAACCCAACCTCGTAAGGAACGCAAAATCCGGGAACATAACACCGATATGACGGAAACTAGGGCGGCAAGAGTGGAACAAAACACTAGGCGAGAGGCCGAGCCTTCCACCCTTTACCAAGTATATAGATGCATTAAGATAACAAGATAATATAATGATATCCCAACAAGTAAATAAATGTTCCAACAAGGAATGTCCTTCAATCTTCACCTGCAACTAGCAACGCTATAAGAGGGGCTGAGCAAAGCGGTAACATAGCCAATCAACGGTTTGCTAGGACATGGTGGGTTAGAGGTTTGACATGGCAATTTGGGAGGCTTGAAAGCAAGTGGTAGGCATCGCAGCATTGGCATAGCAAAAGAGCGAGCAATCTAGCATAGCGAAGATAGTAGTGATTTCGAGGGTATGATCATCTTGCATGCACAGTTGTCAGAGTTGACTGGATCCTCGAAAGCAAACTCAACGGGCTCCTCGTTAGCGAACTCGTCTCTCGGCTCTACCCAAACAAGACAAACAAGCAACAAGGACACAATCAACCACGTGCAAGACTCAAACAAAATGATGCAAAGATGATATGCTATGCGGGATGCGATGCGGGATGCATATGCAAGATGTGACAGGAAATGCATGAACCTGGCCTCAACTTGGAAATCCAAGTGTGCCACTGGAAGGATGAGATGAAATCGCTTGAAAACGATATAAAGAACGCCGAAATCGGAGTTACGGTTTCGAAATGGCAAGCGATTCAAAAATGACACCGGTCTGCGATTTACAGCAAGTAGCCATCTAAATGCAATGAGATGAACATACTACAGCACCCTAACATGACAACAAAATACATGGCAGGGATGCCTTCTGATGCTTAACAAAAATTTAGCACTGATCTACGGCCAATTCATCCATTAACAGGTTCAAACAATAATGGCAAAAATGCATATGGCAAACAGATCTCAGACTTAGTGAAATTAACACTTGTCTGGAATTTCAGATCAGATAGCACTCTTCGGAGCAACAAAACTACATGCTACAGGACCTTAACATGGCAAAGTAAAGCATGGCATGGAGCTACTCAAAGAGCTTAACAAAAGTCCCTTAGTGACCTTGAGCCAAAAGGGATCAGAAAATACAATTGCAAGCATGTGAACATGGCAAAAACATAATCAGTTTTCAGACTTAGTGAAAACTGGCACATGCTGAAACATAACTCAAGTAGGCATGTTTACGAGCTCGGTGCACTCACTACAGAGCAAGTCATGAAAAGCTAAGCATACATCCATCAAGAACACACAAAATTCAAGCTTTACATGGCAAGAACAATATCATAGCATGCACGGATCAACTACAACATCATCGACAAAATTGCAAACAAGTTTACAATCTGCCTAGATTCACAAAGTAGCAAAAGTAGAGCTCGATTGACTCAAGCTAGGGTGCTCCATAATTGCAAAAAAGACATGGATGGATAGAGCACTACAATATTAACAAAACATCCTTACTGATCATCCTCAAAAGAGGCACGGATCACTAGGAAACAACATAAACATATGGCATCATGAGATAAACAGCTCAAGGACTTAGTGGAATTGCTAAGTCCTTGAAATCAGAATTACCAAGTGCACCACTTTGCAAGCTCGTTCTAGTCACCACACACATCACAAAAATGCATGGGTTGCACCTCTGGAAAGAAGACAAAACCCTTAACAAAACATATGTAGAACATCAGGGCATATCATGCACACATTAATCATGGCAAAAATGACAAAAAGCTAAATGGAGTAGAAGATCTGACAATTATCTCAAGTAGCCCTCTTCTAACAGCATTTCGGGCATCAAGATAAACTCAAATGAAAATGATGCAATGGAACGAAATGATGTACTCTCTGAGATGAACATTTTGATATGCTGTATGCATGAATCAGAGCTACGGATGCAAAGTTACGAGGCTATGAACACGAGCACATGAAACAGGGAATCTCCGGGACTTAGCGAAAATTACCACTCCGAGACAGATCTAGGGTTCTAGGCACGGATCTCGAGGTTGACCGGATCCCTCATCGGAGTTGAGCCGGAGAAGCTCGATCTCGCAGGGGGAGAGGGCTCGCCGGCCGGAGAAAGGACGGAGAGGAGGCGGCGGCGTGGAGGAGGCCGCGGGGCGACGCGGGCCGGGGATGGCCACGGCGACTTGGCGCGGCGGCCGAGGTCGGCGAGGCCGCCGGGGCTCGGTGGAGACGTCGTGCAGCGGCGGGGTGCGCCGGAGTCGAAGAAGGCGGCGGCGCGGCACGGAAGGAGGCGAGCAGCGGCTTCGGGCCCTCGGGGGCCGGCGCTGGGCCTGGCAGGCCCGCGTGGGTGGCTGCGCGGCGATGTGGGCGCGGCGCGCGGGCGAATCCCGGGGCGACACGTGGCGGTGGCGGCTGGGTCGGACGGTGTCCGGCTCCGTCCGGACACGTCCGGCGGCAGCGGAGACGGATTTTTAGGGTTTTGGACGAGGGGGGATCCGGATTTCGGGGAGAGGCCTTTAAATAGAGGTAGAGGGAGCTAGGAGAGTCCAAATGAGATGCGGTTTTCGGCCACGCGATCGTGATCGAACGCTCTAAATGATGGAGCAGGTTTTGGTGTGTTTTGGGCCAAATTGAAGGGGTGTTGGGCTGCAACACACACGAGGCCTTTTTGGTCCCTCGGTTAACCGTTGGAGTATCAAACGAAGTCCAAATGATACGAAACTTGACAGGCGGTCTACTGGTAGTAAACCAAGGCCTCTTGGCAAGTCTCGGTCCAATCCGGAAATGTTTAATCCCCACACACGAAAGAAAGGTAGAAATGACCACCGGAGGAGAACGCAGTGCCGGAATGCAAAACGGACAACGGGGAAAATGCTCGAATGCATGAGATGAACACGTATGCGAATGCAATGCACATGATGACATGATATGAGATGCATGACAACGATAACAACACACGGAGACAAAGACCCGAACCCGAGAAAATAAAATAACTTAACGCTGAAACGGCAAGAGTTGGAGTACAAATTGGGAAAGTTACATCCGGGGTGTTACACCTTTGTTTTTTCCTGCCCTCCCACCCTTGTTTCTTCAAGGACTCAGATTTCTTAATCAAGTATCTTTTTATTGATGAGAAGTCTCTCCGTTCTTTTCAGTCAATGTTCGTATCTGGTGATTTTCATGAAGATTCTAACGGAGCTTCTAGTTTATCATTCTTCGTTCTTTTCTTCTCTGGTGGATTCAAGTCAAGCCTTGTCGATCATATCTTTTCCTCGTTCCAAATGTTTTCTCTTGCCGGTGCACCTCATATTCATTCACCTCTCGCTATCCATTTGTTCCGGAGTGCTCAAGATATCTCGAAGATTCATGTTACCACTCTGCTTTCGTTCAAACTCTTTTGAGGTTGTTATATCATTTAAGCCTTTTAATTCAACCGATGCAATCTCTCTTTTCAAGTAATCGTTCAACGGTGTATCTTTTGAGTGGGCCCTAACCCACATGTCTTTTTCTAGGATCTTACCTGGCTCTTCTTATTTTTCCCAGAGCTATCCTCAAATTTCTTTTCGAAGTTTGACGTAAGAATGATTTGTCATCAGTCAAATGTATTTCTCCAAGATCTTCCAAATTCTTTTCATCATTGGTTCAACTTTTATATTCTTCTTTATTCCGGAGTGCCTCAATAATTCATGGTGGTGTTTCTCGTCGTAATTCTCAGATTTTGAAGATCGAAGAAGAATTTTCTCTCAATCTTGCTCCATTCTCTTCAAGATTTGTGGTTCTAGTTCGAGGCCATCCTCTCATAATTGTTTTTTTTCGATTGTCAAAATTCTTTTCACCTATCCAGAGAAATTCAAGATTCTGTTCAGTTTGTTTATCCGGACCCATCACCTAAGAATTTTTTCAATCCAGCCTTCAGCTCTCATACTCTAAATTTTTACCGGTGCTTCGTTCAAGTGATCTTTAATCGGCTCGTGATCTCTTCGTTCTCTTGTATCTAAATTCTCTCAAGCTTCTTCGTTCATTTTATAATTCTTCCCAGTGTTTCTTTATCTTTACTTCGTTCATAATCAATTCTTACGGTGGTTCGTTCAAGACTTCTCGTCATTCGTTTATCATATCAACTCTTTCGTTCTTTTCAACCCTACCGGTGGATCATTGAAGACCTTTCTCAAGTTTGTGCTATATCCATCTTAATCCTTTCTATGAGAATAAGCAATATGCTAAATCCGTTTGCTCGTCATCAATTTAATTGGTGAAGGAGGAGCATAACATAATTCTTATTCTTGTTTCATCCAAGTGATTAATTCCTTATTCCGGAGCCTCATCAAAATTCTTGGTTTCAATTGTTTCATCTTTTCTTTTCCGGAATTCCAAGCTCTCTCAATTTATTTCACCGCGAAGATCCATCTAATCATTGCAAGGATTCACCTTGTATTTTCAACTTCTCTTTCTTCTCGTTATCCTTTTGTTACCGGAGTTCTTCATGAAGGTTCTACATGATGGTTTCATCAATGATTTAATTTCCTTCTCGAAGTGTTCATCAACATTCTTTTCCAAGGAGCTCAAGTATTCTTCTTCGTGCAATACGGAGTGCAATTCTTTCTACCTTATTATTGGAGGTGGTATTATGTCATTTTTGATAATTTGAGTTCATGTTTCATGATACACATGCTGTTAAGAATGAGGTATTTTAAATCCATCAACCTCTTCGTAGGAGTTATCTTGTGTCATGTTTCACCTAAAGCCTCCCCTAAGGGTTGTTACTATTATGGTGCTTATAAATGACCCAAGTTCTTCATTTATACTTCCGGTGAAATTAGTTTCTCGTCTTCTTGTTGATATCAATCCAATCTATTGTTTCCGTTAGTGGCAGAATTTCACCTCAAGTTCTTGAGATGTTTTCCATAAGCCCTCAACAAGCCTGTTCTTTTTGTTGTTGATTTCCCAACAACTCCGTTAAATCCTTCTTTTTAAGGATGCTCTCTCAAATTCATTTGAGGTAGAACATGTTGTTTTCTTCTCCGTTCTTTTCTTTGCATTCTTTCATTTCTTCTAGAGGCTTTGTATTGCTGCTATATTCACCCATCATCTCGTTTTCTCAAATATCATGTTCTTTTCGTGCTTGTCCATTTTTAACTGGAGTGCCGTGTCCTTCATTCAAGTTCTCTCATCTTATCAAGTTTTACCTCACTTTTCAACCGGAGTGCTGTCTGAAATATTTTTACCCATTGTGCCATTCTGTCAATAGTTCCGGAGGCGGTGTGTTGTTGATCTCATCAAGTATCTTCTCATATTTTCAAGCTCTTCTTCAATTCCTTCCATTTACAGTCAGAGTGCTGTCCAAATTATATCATTCTTTTCCCTTCTCTATCTTTTTTTAACCGAAGTGTTATCGTAATTGATCCTTATCGTCCCTTGTACATCTCGTTTCAACCGGAGTACTTGCATGTACTTCTTGTTCATTGTAACCTTTTTTCTAATTTCTTTCAACCTACAGGGTTCTCGTGATGTTCCTTGTTCCTCTTTTCTAACGGAGAGTTCTCAACTTCGTTCATCTCAGTTGTATTCTTTTCTCGAAATGGCTTAACCTTTTCAAGGTTCTTTGGTTTCACTCATTTGTCAAAGAAGCAACTTAGTTTTACCCGTTCTCTTTCTCTTCCGTTTTCCCCTCCGGTGTCATTCTAGATCTCGGGACGAGATCCTCTCATAGTGGTGGAGTGTTGTAACGCCCCAAGACCGGAGCTTTCAGATGCCTTCCATGTTTCCGAGTGTTGTCGGGTGATTCGTTTTGGTTCGTTGCATCATGTGCATTGCATCTTGTTCATGTCATCTGCATCATGATAACAACAATTAAAATGTTTAAATTGTTGTTGCACCAAATTGATAAATGCATATGGGGATTTACCGGATTCGTTATTTGTTATGTCCGACCCCATTTAAATTGTTTAGATGGTGTAGTTTTGTTATGTTTCACCTCTTACCATGTTTAACAACATTTAATATTGTTGGGTACATAAACGAGATCGAACTAAATAATTGATGTGGTGTTCCGTCAATATGCAACTCGTTGCATATTGAGCTCCACTTAATTTGTAGGATTGTTTGTGCACTTTGCCATGCCTTGCATATTTAAACCGGACATGCATCATACTTAATTGTGCATCATGACATGTTTATGTGGTGGTTGTTTACTATGTTGTTTGCTCTTTTCCGGTGTTGTTTCTTCGGGTTGGTTCCGGTAACGTTGCATGTGTGAGGATCCGTTGGCTACGTCCGTTTGTATTCTTCATGGACTCGTTCTTCTTCCTTGCGGGATCTCAGGCAAGATGACCATACCCTCGAAATCACTTCTATCTTTGCTTGCTAGTTGCTCGCTCTTTTGCTATGCCTATGCTGGGATACCTACCACTTGCTTATCATGCCTCCCATATTGTTGAACCAATCCTCTAACCCACCTTGTCCTAGCAAACCGTTGTTTGGCTATGTTACTGCTTTGCTCAGCCCGTCTTATAGCGTTGTTAGTTGCAGTTGAAGATTGAAGCTTGTTCCATGTTTGGAACATGGATATTCTTGTTGGGATATCACAATATCTCTTATTTAATTAATGCATCTATATACTTGGTATAGGGTGGAAGGCTAGGCCTTATGCCTGGTGTTTTGTTCCACTCTTGCCGCCCTAGTTTCCGTCATATCGGTGTTATGTTCCCGGATTTTGCGTTCCTTACGCGGTTGGGTTATAATGGGAACCCCTTGACAGTTCGCCTTGAATAAAACTCCTCCAGCAAGGCCCAACATTGGTTTTACCATTCGCCACCTAGCCTCTTTTTCCCTTGGGTTCTGCAGACTCAAGGGTCATCTTTATTTTAAACCCCCCCGGGCCAGTGCTCCTCTGAGTGTTGGTCCGAAACGGGTAGCCTGCGGGGCCACCTCGGGGCAACTCGAGGGTTGGTTTTACTCGTAGCTTGACCTATCCGGTGTGCCTTGAGAACGAGATATGTGCAGCTCCTATCAGGATTTGTCGGCGCATCGGGCGGCTTTGCTGGTCTTGTTTTACCATTGTCGAAATGTCTTGTAACCGGGATTCTGAGTCTGATCGGGTCTTCCCGCTAGAAGGAATATCCTTCGTTGACCGTGAGAGCTTGTGATGGGCTAAGTTGGGACACCCCTGCAGGGATTGAACTTTCGAAAGCCGTGCCCGGGGTTATGGGCTGATGGGAATTTGTTAATGTCCGGTTGTAGAAAACCTGAAGTTGACCTTAATTAAAACACATCAACTGCATGTGTTACCGTGATGGTCTCTTCTCGGCGGGGTCCGGGAAGTGAACACCGTGTTGGAGTTATGCTTGACGTAGGTTGTTCTAGGATCACTTCTTGATCATAGTTTCTCGATCGTGCTTTGCCTTCTCTTCTCGCTCTCATTTGCGTATGTTAGCCACCAAATATGCTAGTCGCTTGCTGCAGCTCGACCTCATACCCTTACTTTACCCATAAGCTTAAATAGTCTTGATCGCGAGGGTGTGAGATTGCTGAGTCCCCGTGACTCACAAATACTTCCAAAACCAGTTTGTAGGTGCCGATGTAACCAAGCAGGTGACGCAACCGAGCTCAAGGAGGAGCTCGAGGAAGATCTTGTCCTTTATGTTGTTTCGTTCTAGTTGATCAGTAGTGGAGCCCAGTTGGGGTCGATCGGGGATCTGTGTAGCATTTGGGGTAGTCTTCTTTTATTTTTGGGTTCCTTAGTCGGACCTTGATTGTATCTGGTTGATGTAATGCTTTATTCATGTAATTGTGTGAATTGGCGATTGTAAGCCAACTATGTATCTTTTTCCCTTATGTATTACATGGGTTGTGTGAAGATTACCTCACTTGCGACATTGCTTTCAATGCGGTTATGCCTCTAAGTCGTGCTTCGACACGTAGGAGATATAGCCGCATCGAGGGCGTTACACGAGGCCCTTTGTAACTCTTGGCCCATTAAAGGCCCGTGGTGAAGCTGGCCCATAATGAATAGTATAACGCTTTACACCCATTAACGGCCCATTATTCCGTTGGGCCATTTCCAGCGCGCGTTACCTTTCGGCGTTCTAAGGGACCATTTATTCTTGGGCTCATTTCGAGCTATCGGTTACTTATGGCCCATTACTGGCCTATTCTACTTGTGGGCCAAATTCAGACTGTGGTTGCAGTCGGCCCATTTGTGGCCCATTAACCCATTGGGATGTTTTCATAGCATCATCAAATACAGCACATTAACGACCTGTGATGCATGTCGATAGAATTAAGCCCGTTATACATTTCGGCCTATTGATGACCTGTTATGGTTGGGCCATGAACACACGATTTACACTCTAGCTCGTTTACGACCCATTTTGTAGACTGTTATTGGTCCATGAATGGCCCGTATAAGGCCCATTGATTATATGGCCCGTCGAGGGCCCATGGATTCTACAGCCCGAAGGAGGCCCATGGTCACTACATGAGGTAGCAGGACGATGGTTACAACGGTTCGTATGTTGCCCATGGTTATTGTGGCCTAGTTATAAAAATAGGTTATTGTGGCCACTAGAAAAACGCGGAAAAAGAACTGCAGTGACTACAAGCAAACAACTAAACAAGACAATAAGGAAATAAATAAGCAAGCAACTAACGCTAGGACATTAAGGGTATTACACATATTACATCCACTGGGCATCAAAGTTCGCCACTAGTGCAAATATAGGGAACAAAGCAGCATATCAGATACATTGGTTGTCAAAGTTGGTGACCAGTGCAAATAAACGCCACGGCAAAACAAGTCCAGAACTAAAACCACTTCAGAAGAGCTCTAGAAAAATATCCTGGGTACCCAACATGCTGGCAAGATGCTTAGCAAGCTTATTGACTTTCTCTTGTTTGGCGCTTAAATCCTCCAGTGCTTGCTATTGCACCAGATCTAAATTCTGCAGGGACTTCCTTAGTCCTTCCGCTTCATGTCGCAGCACATCTGATCGATGTCTTTCAACTTGAGGTTGAGACTCAAGAAGACGAACTGATTCAAGCAGCGAGTTCGAAGAGCTTGTGCCAGCAGTACTGGCTAGTAACTCGAACACTACATCAAGACAGGACTTTTGTGTTGTCTCACTCTCATCAAGATAGTTTTTATCAACTTTCTTGGAGACCAACAGGGATGTCTCACTATCTTGAACCTTATCTGCATTACTTCCTTTACCATTGGATAACGGGGTACTCTTCTCCAATATTTTGTCTGCATTCTAAAAGAGAAACAAGCCGACACATCACAGGTTTACCATGTTGTATATGAAACTCATTTTGGTAAATCAGTTCTATAGTAAAGTTGACAGGATAACAACATGAAACAAACATATATCTATATACCATGGTCACTATATGGTCTATATCATTCTAGTTTTTGTTGCCAAATCGACATAGAGACACGGTTCAAATAATATATGTTTAGGACAAATCACCATTGACATAATATAAGTGTGGGAAACTACACAGCAACAACAATACTTGTAATCTGCATGACATGAGAACATAACTATTTATTCAATTGAAACTGAAATCAACATAGAGCAAATTACAACAGCAAACTAGTTAAAGAAACAGGTTTAAAACATACCTGTTGCGCCATTAGAGTTTCAGTTCCATCCTTCAAATTTGAAAACAGTTGGTATGAGTAAATACAGTGATGCAAGAGCAAAGGAGTATGAACCAAACTTATAGAACCAGACCTGAGAACAATTCTTGTTCTTCTTTAAGCGTTGAGTGGGATTCAGAGTAGTGGTCCTCGTGCTTTGGGCACTGAAGTTGCCTTACTAACGAATGCACCGACTTGTTACTCCCTTAGATACTACCATTACCCCCTCTAATTCAAATGGCTGATAAACAAGAAAAGTAATTGAATGTACAGACATTGCATGATAGACATGTGCAATGGATAGTGGGGAATAAAAGAGGGCATGAAATAATTCACATTTATTGTCTAACCAAACAGGATAGCGTGGCACAATTTCACATATATTATGGCTAACTAAACAAGATAGCATGCCACATTTTCACATATATGATGGCTAATTAAATAGGATAGAAAGACATCATTCAAAATATGATGACTATGTAAACAGGATGACATGATATAACCATATGATGTGTTTATTAAATAGGTTGGCATGCCATAATTCACATACATGTCGCCTATAGAAACATGAAAACATGATATATTTCACGGATAGAATGACATAATTCAAAATATGATGACTGTAAACACTAAACAAGATGAGATGATATAACTATATGACGCCTTTATTAAATGGGTTGGCATGCCATAATTCAGATAGATGTTGTCTATGTAAACATGATGGCATGATATAATTCCAATATATTATTTATATACTAAGCAAATAAGCAGATGGAAATCGCATATATGATGTAAAAACTAAGCAATGCAAGACAACATATGCATGATATGAGTAATATAACCCTGCCAAGTTTAAGCATGGACCTCAGGGGGAAATAGGACTGGTCATCTGTCTCTGAATCCTCCCTGAGGAGCTACCTGTAACCAGCAAGATGTCTGCTTTAGAAGGTAGCATTGTCCGCTTTGAAGACCTTGTTTTCACGCCAAATACTTCCATCACTGCTTCAAATGGCTGATGCACAGGAAGAATAGTTGAATATACAAACTTCATCAACAAATGGAATACATAATACAAAAAAGGATAGCATGATATGATTCACATATATGATGATTGGCTAAACAACATGACATTGTATAACTCACATATATAATGCCTTGCAACAAGATAGCATTGCATAATTCACATATATAATGTCTTGCAACAAGATGGCATTGCATAATTCACATATATGGCAATTAGACACTAAACATGTGGCATTCACACAAAGCATGTCTAAACAAAGAAAATGACATAGCAATGCAAGACACCATACACACGATATGAGAAACATAACCCTGCCAAGTTAGAACATACACCTCGGGGGGGGGGATAGGACTGGTCATCTGTCTCTAGATCCTCCTTTGAGGAGCTATCCATAACCAGCGAGATATGTGCTTCGTCAGATAGCATAGTCTACTCTGAAGACCTTGTTTTCACTCAAGATTTTTCCATCACCGTGTGAAATGGCCGATGCACACGAAGAGTAGTTGAATGTGCTAACATTGTTGACAAATGTAATTCTTAATGAAAAAAGGATGGCATGATATAATTCACATATAAGATGACTGGCTAAGCGGGATGGCATTACAAAATTCACATATATGATGCCTGTCTAAACAAGATGGTGTTGCATAATTCACATATACGATAAAGAAACTAAACAGATGGCATTCACAGAGAGCATGTCAAAACTAAGCAAATGACTGATAACCCATAAGTATAGTGGATCACAACAGTTTTGGAGGGTAGAGTATTCAACCCAAATTTATTGATTCGGCACAAGGGGAGCCAAAGAATATTCTCAAGTATTAGCAGCTGAGTTGTCAATTCAACCACACCTAAAAGACTTAATATCTACAGCAAAGTATTTAGTAGCAAAGCAGTATGGAAGTAACGGTAACAGTGGCAAAAGTAACAGTAGCAGTTTTGTAGCAATCGTAATTGTGGCAACGGAAAAGTAAATGGGCAAAGATCAATATGAAACGAGCTCGTAGGCAATGGATAAATGATGGATAATTATGTCGGATGGCATTCATCATGCAACTGTTATAAACTAGGGTGACACAAAACTAGCTCCAATTCATCAATATAACGTAGGCATGTATTTCGAATATAGTCATATGTGCTTATGGAAAGAACTTGCATGACATCTTTTGTCCTACCCTCCCGTGGCAGCGGGGCCCCATTGGAAACTAAGGGATATTAAGGCCTCCTTTTAACAGAGTACCGGACCAAATCATTAGCACTTAGTGAATACATAAACTCCTCAAACTACGGTCATCACCAGGAAGTGTCCCAACTATTGTCACTCCGGGTTGCTGGATCATAACACGTAGTAGGTGACTATAACTTGCAAGATAGGATCAAGAACACAAATATGTTCATGAAAATATAATAGGTTCAGATCTGAAATCATGGCACTCGGGGCCTAGTGATAAGCATTAAGCATAGCAAAGTCATAGCAACATCAATCTTAGAATGTAGTGGATACTAGGGATCAAACACTACCAAAACTAACTCGACTATATGGTAAATCTCATCTAACCCATCACCGTCCAGCAAGCCTACGATGGGATTACTCACGCACGACGGTGAGCATCATGAAATTGGTGATGGAGGATGGTTGATGATGATGATGGCGATGATTTCCCCTCTTCGGAGCCCAAAACGGATTCTATATTTACCCTCCCGAGGAAGAACAGGAGGTGGCGACGGCTCCGTATCATGAGACTCGATGAATCCTTCTCTTTGAGTTTTTCTCCCCGAACGTGAATATATGGAGTTGGAGTTGAGGTCAGTGGAGGTTTGTGGGACCCACAAGACCAGAGGGCGCGCCCTCCACCCTTGTGGACAGGGTCTGGGTCCCCTTCAGTTGATTCTTTCGCCAATATTTTTTCTTTATTCCAAAAGTATTCTTCGTGAAGTTTCAGGTCATTCCGAGAACTTTTATTTCTGCACAAAAATAACACCATGGCAATTCTGCTGAAAACAACATTAGTACGGGTTAGTTCCATTCAAATCAGGCAAATTAGAGTCCAAAACAAGGGCAAAATAGTTTGGGAAAGCAGATACAATGGAGACGTATCAACTCCCCCAAGCTTAACCCATTGCTTGTCCTCAAGCAATTCAGTTGACAAACTGAAAGTGATAAACAAAAACATCTACAAACTCTGTTTGATATTGTTGTTGCAAATATGTAAAGCCAGCATTCAAGTTTTCAGCAAAGATTACGAACTAACCATATTCACAATAACGTTTAGGTCTCACATTTACTCATATGAATGGCATAATCAAGTAGCGAGTAATAATAATAAATCTCAGATGACAACACTTTTTCAAAACAATCATGATATGATATAACAAGGTGGTATCTCGCTAGCCCTTTCTGAGACCGCAAAACATAAATGCAGAGCACCCCTCAAGATCAAGGACTGACCAGACATTGTAATTCATGGTAAAAGAGATCCAGTCACAGTCATACTCAATATAAATTAATAGCAATGCATACAAATGATAGTGGTGCTCTCTAACTGGTGCTTTTTATAAGAGGATGATGACTCAGCAATAGAAGTAAATAGACAGGCCGTTCGCAAAGGAAAGCAGGGATTTGCAGAGGTTCCAGAGCTCGAGTTTTTAAAATAGAGATAAATAATATTTTGAGTGGTATGCTTTCATTTTCAACGTAACAACCAAGAGATCTCGGTATCTTCCATACTAAATATATTATAGGTGGTTCGCGAACAAAATGGTAAAGTTTATACTCCCCCATCACCAACAAGCACATTCCATGACTGGTCGGAAACAACGGGTACCGTCCAACTAAAAACAGTCATGGGGGAGTTTTGTTTGCAATTATATTTTGATTTGATTTGAGCATGGGACTGGGCATCCCGGTTACCAGCCATTTTCTCATGAATGATGAGCGGAATCCACCCATCTTTAGAATAACCCACCTAGCATGGAAGATATTGATAGCCCTAGTTGCTACATGAGTGATTCAAGCATACAAAACAGATAATCATTTGAAGGTTTAGAGTTTCATGAGAATAACCCTCCTATCATGGAAGATATTGACATCCCTAGTTGCTACATGAGCGATTCAAGCATACAAAACAGATTATCATTTGAAGGTTTAGAGTTTGGCACATGCAAATTTACTTGGAACGACAGGTAAATACCGCATATAGGTAGGTATGGTGGACTCATATGGAACAACTTTGGGTTTATGGAAGTGGATGCACAAGCAGTATTCCCGCTTAGTACAAGTGAAGGCTAGCAAGAGATTGGGGAGCGACCAACTAGAGAGCAACAAGTGTCATAAACATGCATTGAGATTAACCAACATTGAGTGCAAGCATTAGTAGGATATAAATCACCATGAACATAAATATTGTGGAGCCTATGTTGATTTCATTTCAACTACATGCATAAACATGTGCCAAGTCAATCCACTCGAATCATTCAAAGGAGGATACCATCCTATCGTACTACATCACAACCATTTTAAAAGCATGTTAGCACGCAAGGTAAACCATTATAAACTCCTAGCTAATTAAGCATGGCATGAGTAACTATAATCTCTAATTGTCATTGCAAACATGTTTCATTCATAATAGGCTGAATCAAGAACGATGAACTAATCATATTTACAAAAACAAGATAGGTCGAGTTCATACCAGATTTTCCTCATCTCAATCATTTCATTATATATCATCATTATTGCGTTTCACTTGCACGGTCGAACGGTGTGGATAATAATAATAGTGCACGTGCATTGGACTAAGCTGGAATCTACAAACATTTATGCAAAGGAGAAGACAAGGTAATATGGGCTCTTTGTTAGATCAACAATAATTTATATGAGAGCCACTCAACATTTTCATCGTGGTCTTCTCCTCTCGACCCCAAAAGAAAAGAAAAGAATTTCATAGAAACACACTGATTTTTTTGGAGTTTTTGTTTTTCTAAAGAAAGTAAAACAAGAACGAGAAAAACTATTTACACGAGAAAGCTCCCAACAAGCAAAAGAATAACGAGAAATCTTTTTGGGTTTTCTTTTAATACGACTACTAAGGGAACAGGGAAAGTAAACTAGACAGAAGCTACAACTAATTTTTTCATTTTTTCTTAAGATTTAACAAACACACAAGAAGAAAATGAGAAAAAATAAATAAACTAACATGGATAATACAATGAAAAAGTAAGAACACCAACAACTGAAATGAGTGTGTGAACTTGAATGTAATGTTGGTGAGAAATACGTACTCACCCAAGCTTAGGCTTTTGGCCTAAGTTGGTCTAAGCCCATGGATCAAAGTAGCCCTCTCCAGTGTACTGAGGAGGATCCTAGGGGTTCCACTGGTTAGCGAGCTCCTGTGGCTCCCACTGATAAATAGACTCCTGATATGGATCAGGTTACGGCTCTGGATCAGGAACTGCGGATCGCGAACCCTCCCAGTATGCATGAATGTCTGCGGGCGAAACGAAGTACCCACCTGAATGAATATCGAACAAAGTAGGTGCATGCAAGGTAATATAAAGTATCCTCGCTAAATACTAGGTTATAAATGAGTCTCTTTTCCTTATCATAGCGAATAAAATTATGTGCTACCATTCTTTCATAATCTAAGTGCATACTGGGTAGCAGCTTCTCCTCTTTCTCATCATGCCTAATAGGTATCTCAAAGCGTCTAGCAAGGCGGGAAGCATAAATACCTCCAAAGATAGGACCCTTAGTACTGTTTAAACTCAACCGTCTGGCAACCATAGCGCCTAAACTAAAAGTTTCATAACGAAGTAAAGCATGGCGCAAAATGGCAAGGTCAGGAGCACTAAGGCCTCCACTATCCCTACGACCAATCAAACATCTCCCCGCAATAATGAGTAATAGCGCAAAACAGGAAAATGCAAACTAGACACTCTCGCTTCCGACACCTTTCTCCTTTCCCCTACGGTAACTTCATCAATAAAATATTCCACATCTCTAGGACGTGGTTCCTCGACGCTACCCTCATAAGGTAATTTACAAACCTCATGAAAGTCATCAAGCGTCATCTCCTTATGCTCATCATATAAGCAAAATTTTACCGTGGGTGGTGATCTACTAGCTTGAAAATGAAATTTTTGCACGAAAGTATTAGTGAGTACGAGATATTGATCACACTGGTCGTGGAGGAAGTCGGTGATGCCTGCATTCTCAGCCAAATATTAGAAATTCTCATAAATTATGGCTGCCTCCAAGAATGTATCACATGGCCATTCACACGGCCGAATCTCCGCGGCGTAAGGAAGATTGTACTTGGGCTTTTCCTTCTCTTCATTTGCTTTTTTCCTTAAAATCCTGGCTCGAGGAGCCTCTCAACAATCTCCTCATCATTTTCTTTCTCTGAAAATTTCTGAATTTTTAATGACTCAAAACAAAAGTGAACCAAACTCAACAAAATTGATAGCAACTACTCCTAGAAGTGCCTAGAGGCTATATCATGCATCAAAACTACTTTGGACCATATAAATTTGACATGCAAGCTCAAGAAGAAGGTCACCACAGCAGCAAAAAATTGCAATAAATAAAGCACTAGAACAAAAACTAATTGGACCATTGGAGGAGTCACATACCAAAGAACCACCCCCAAAGTAGTTTTGCGAGTGGAGCTTTGAGCAAGGAGATCGAATATGGCAGCAAAATGAGCAGGAACATGGGTTTGAGCTAGGGGATGATATTTTCTGGAGGAAGACGAAGTGGATGGGTGTTGGAATAAGTGGAGGGGACCCATGTGGGACCCACAGGATAGGGGGCGTGCCCAGGGGGCTGGGCGCGCCCTCCACCCTTGTGAACCACTAGTGCATCCCCCATGTGTGTTCTCAGTGCCAGAAATTCAAAAATATTCTATAAAAAAGCGTACTAAATTTTCAGGGCATTTGGAGAAATTTTATTTTCGGGACATTTTTATTTCATGGATAATTCAGAAAATAGATAGATAATACTATTTTTGCTTTATTTAATCTAAATAACAGAAAGTAAAAAGTAGGAACAAAAAGTTGTGCTTTCTAAATTCATCCATCTCATGCCCACCAAAAGGAATCCATTAACAAGGTTGATCAAGTCTTATTAACAAACTTCCTCCGAATGACATGAAACCAGAGAATTTTCGAATAACACTAGGTTACCACAACGGGGATATGCATGTCCCCAACAATAAGAATATCATATTTCTTTTTGACAGTAGGAAGAGGGAATTCAAAACCTTCGATAGTAATAGTTGAATTTTTCCAATAGAATTGATACTATGAACTTGAGGTTGTGTATTTGGAAAGTGTACCGTATGCTCATTACCATTAACATGAAAAGTGACATTGCCTATGTTCCAGTCAATAACAGCCCCTGCAGTATTCGAAAAGGGTCTACCAAGGATGATCGACATACTGTCATCCTCAGGAATATCCAGAATAACAAAGTCCGTTAAGATAGTAACGTTTGCAACCACAACAGGCACATCCTGACAAATACCGATGGGTATAGCAGTTGCTTTATTAGCCATTTGCAAAGAAATTTCAGTAGGTGTCAACTTATTCAATTCAAATCTACAATATAAAGAGAAAATCATAACACTAATACCGGCTCCAAGATCACATAAAGCAGTTTTAACATAGTTTCTTTTAATGGATCATGGTATAGTTGGTACTCTTGGATCTCCTAGTTTCTTTAATATTCCACCCTTAAAAGTATAATTAGCAAGCATGGTGGAAATCTCAGCTCCCGGTATCTTTCTTTTATTAGTAACAATATCTTTCATATATTTAGCATAAGGAGGCGTCTTAAGCATATCAGTCAAACGCATACGAACAAAGATAGGTCTAATCATTTCAGCAAAGCGCTCAAAATCCTCATCATCCTTTAGGTCATTCTCCCACGGTCTCCACAACTCCTTCTTTATGACACACACCGACAATTGATAAACCTCTTCAATGATGTCTTCCTACCACATACACACACACACGTTCCATCTCCTCCTTTCTATGTCCATGCCTCGTGTCTCTCATACGGCCCCACACACATGTAAACTCTCGCCCCTCTTTTCATCGATCACACAATCGCACACTCCTCCCCCCTATCTAGTAGGCCTCTCGCACCACCTCCTAGCTCCATCCCTCTCTTTATATCCGTCTCTCCAGGCCTTATTTGCCTCTAACAAATGGATGTACACCGATCGATCTCCCACTATACATATAGCTAGCTAGGTCGTTTATAACTTGTTTTCCCCATGCGCCGATCGATCTACCTCATTCGTTATGTCTCTCCCTTCCTCCGACACAAAAAAATTGATTTACTGATCTAGTTAGGTCTGCTTACTGATACGTCTCCAACGTATTTATAATTTTTGATTCTTCCATGCTATTATATTACCTGTTTTGGATGTTTTATATGCATGAATATGCTATTTTATATTATTTTTGGGACAAAATTATTAACCTAGAGCCCAGTGCCACTTTCTGTTTTTCCTTGTTTTTTGAGCTTCATAGAAATGGAATACCAAACGAAGTCCAAATGGAATAAAACCTTTGCGGTGATTTTTCTTAGACTAGAAGACACCCGGGAGACTTGCAGTGCAGGTCAGAAGAGCCATGAGGAGGCCATAAGGGTGGAGGGCACACCCAAGGGGTAGGGCGCGACCCCTACATTGTGGGCCCCTCGGTGACCCCTGACCTAGATCTTCCTCCCATATATTCACATATATTCCCAATCCATAAGAAGCATCCGCAAAAACACTTTTCCACCGCCGCAACCTTCTGTTCCCGTGAGATCCCATCTTGGGGCCTTTTTCGGCATCCTGCCATAGGGGGATAAGATCAGGGAGGTCTTCTATATCAACTCTATTGCCCTTCCGACGAAGCGTGAGTAGTTTACCACAGACCTATGGGTCCATAGCTAGTAGCTAGATGGCTACTTCTCTCTCTTTGATTCTCAATACCATGTTCTCCTGTTCTTGGAGATCTATCCGATGTAATCTTCTTTTGTAGTGTGTTTGTCGAGATCCGATGAATTGTGCATTTATGATCAGCTTATCTATGAATACTATGTTGAATCTTCTCTGAATTCTTTTATGCATTAATTGATATATTTGTCATTCTCTTCGAACTATTAGTTTAGTTTGGCCAACTAGATTGGTTATTCTTGCAACAGGAATTTCTTAGCTTTGGGTTCAATCTTGCGGTGTCCTCTCCCAGTGACAGTAAGGGCAGCGAGGTACGTATTGTATTGTTGTCATCGAGGATAAAAAGATGGGGTTTACATCATATTGCTTTAGTTTATTCCACTACATCATGTCATATTACTTAAAGCGTTACTCTGTTCTTCATGAACTTAATACTCTAGATGCAGGCAGGAGTCGATCGATGTGTGGAGTAATAATAGTAGATGCAGGCAGGAGTCGGTCTACTTGACATGGACGTGATGCCTATATTTCCTAATCATTGCCTTGGATATCGTCATAACTTTGCGCTTTTCTAACAATTGCTCGACTGTAATTTGTTCACCCACAGTTTTATTTGCTATCTTGGGAGAAGCCTCTAGTGAAACCTATGGCCTCCAGGTCTATTTTCCATCATATAAGTTTCCGATCTACTATTTTGAAATCTTTTACTTTATGATCTATAAACCAAAAAATTCCAAAAATATTTACTTTATCTTTTGTTTAGTTTTATCTATCTCTATCAGATCTCACTTTTGCAAGTGACCGTGAAGGGATTGACAACCCCTTTATCGCGTTGGTTGCATGTGTTTGATTGTTTGTGCAGGTATTGGTGATTTGTGCGTTGTCTCCTACTAGATTAATATCTTGGTTCTCTAACTGAGGGAAATACTTATCTCTACTTTGCTGCATCACTCTTCCCTCTTCAAAGGAAAACCAACACACGCTCATGAAGTAGCATGAAGAATTTCTGGCACCGTTGCCGGGGAGATCTATGGCAAGTCAAGACATACCAAGTACTGATCATAAAACTCTCATCTCTTGCATTACATTATTCGCCATTTGCCTCTCATTTTCCTCTCCCCCACTTCTAATATGATTTCCTAAAAGATTTGCCTTTTGATTCGCCCTTCTTTCGTTCGTCTTTTTGTTTGCCCTTATGTCTTACTTGGTGTGTTTGCCTGTTTTCTTGCCATAATTGTGTATTTTATTCAAAAACTTTAAGCAAAGAGTTTGTGTATCCTCATCCATTTGCTAATCTTTTTAAGATATCCAATTATGATGAACCTATTTCTTGTGAGTTGAGTGCACCAGATTATCTTTATGAAGTTGTTCTTGAAATTCGTGAATCTGAATATTGCGATGAAGTGTTAAAAGAAGAAATTTATGAAGTGATTCACGGTAGCTCCTTGGATGAAAAGCATGATTGCAATTATTCTACTATAAATTCTATTAATGTTAGTTGTGCTAATGATATGCAAAACCCTAAGCTTGGGGATGCTAATTTTGCTATGTCCACTAGTTGTTGCAATGATCATGATTGGGGTGATTTTTCTTATAATCTTGAAAATTTATTTAAGCCTCATGATGAATATGTTTGCAATAACATTGAAAGTGGGTTTGGAAGAGTGTCAACTCAAGGTAATAATGATCCCACTACTTTGTAGTATGATCAATCTCATGAATTTTTTGATAAAAGTGGGTTTGGAGAGGTCATGACTTTAGTTAATGTTAATCCCAGTATTTTGGAAGAGTGTCAAGTTTGCATGCATGTGGATCATCTAGTGAATATGTTATGTGATAGCTATATTGTTGAATTTGAATATGATCCCACATGTAATTATTATGAGAGAGGAAAATATGGTTGTAAAAACTTTCATGTTACTCAATTACCTCTCGTCGTGTTGAGATTACTATTGTTTCTTTCTTCTTCCTTGCATATGCTAGTTTTTGCTTGCCTTGATAATTTTTTTGCTTATAAAATTCCCATGAATTGGAAGTATGTTAGACTTAAATATGTTTGTCACATGTTTTAGGATTCTCTCTTCGTGTTCAATCTCTATCTTTTATGTGAGCATCATTGAATTGTCAAGACTATCTTAATGGCTATAAAGAAAGAGCTTGTTGGGAGAAACCCCAATATTTTTCTTTTCTCTTTTTGCGTGAATACACATTATTACCTATTTAGTAATTGTGTTTTGGTGTTTTCATTAGTGTTTGTGCCAAGTAAGACCTTTGGGATGTCTTATGGTCATAGTTGTTTTGATCTTGCTGAAAAACAGAAACTTTTGTGCCCAGGAAAATAATTTTCATTTTTTACAGAGGCATGATTTTATATGATTCTTTTTGCTAATGATTGGTACACCAATTTCCCAGGTTGTCCTATTTTTCAGAAGTTTTGGAGTTACATAAGTATTCAAGTTTTACAGATTACTATTGACTGTTCTGTTGTTGACAGATTCTGTTTTCTATGTGTTGTTTGCTTATTTTGATGAATATGTGGGTAGTATCGGGGGGTATGAACCATGGAAAAGTTTGAATATAGTAAATATTACACCAATATAAATAAATAATGAGTTCACAGCAGTACAAAAGTGGTGATTTATTTTCTTATACTAACGGAGCTTATGAGATTTTCTGTTGAGTTTTGTGTTCTGACGTTTTCTAGTTTATGTAACATCCCAAATTTTCAATTTGGAATGCTATACACAGGACATCATATTGCATATCATACTTTATCACATTTTTTTTGTGATCCTCGAAATTCTAAGCAACTCAAGGACCCACGGAGAGAGTTGGGGATTTCACTGTTTTCATATTTGAATTTTCTCAAATATCGAAAACTAGGATCATTTTGATTTTTTTTCTCTCCAAAAATATTTAAATTTAAAATATATGAGAGGAGATAATATGAATTCTCCAAAATAAATGAGATATTGGAGGCAAAATGTTAAAATAAAATCGTTTTTTCAGATTTTATGCTATTTTATTTGAATTAGAGAAATATGCATTTTTCAAAATTGCATTTTTTGGCCAAGAAAATGTTCACTTTGTTCTAAATATTCTATTTTGACGGTGAAAATTTTCTTTGGAATTTTTATATTTTTTATTTTATTTTTTAGGATTTTTCCAGCGGAATCTGTTTAAAAAAAGTCAACCGACCTAAAAGGGCCGTGACCAATCCGGATTCCTGCCGGGTGTGGCTTTATAAGCCGCCGCCCGAGGCCCCCCAGCCCACCAAGCCGCCCCGCCTCGAAACCCTAACCCTAGCGCGCCGCCGCCGCGTGCGCCGCTGCCCGCGCCTCTAGTCGCCGCCTGCGTCGTCGCCCGCGCCGCTCGCCGCCCGTCGCCGCCGCCGCGCCGCTCGCTGCCGTCGCCGCCGCTGGATCCGCCATTCGCCGGACCCGCCGTCATTTTTTTCGGTTTCGGTAAAAATGGTTCGTTTTTAAACCCTAGATGCGTTTTTTTATTTTTATCGGTTCAGTTTTCGACGGTTTATTTATTTAGCGAACTTTCGTCCGTTCGTTCGTTCTAATGAACGCTATTCGCCGGTTAGTTTCAGACAGTGAACGATCGTGCGTTAGTCTTTTCTTTTTATTTTATTTTCGGCCAGGGACCTATCCGCGATTATTTTTATCGCAGATTAGCCCCTGATCTTCAAACCCTCGTCGTTTCTTAACCGTTTGTCCAAATCCAGTGAAACCAACGCTAAAATCTTCGTCTCGAAACCCTCTTTCTGTTTAATCAACTTGAACAAGGTTTTGACAAAATAAAATTTGGTTGCAAGAAGAATTGTTTTCGAAGTTCTTTTGACCGTAGTTTCAGTTCTGTATCTCCCATTCGGTTGATTCTTTTTGTAAATTGAAACTCTTTCATTGAACTTTCCGTTTGGATCTTCTTATTTGAGGTTTTTCCCTTGCATATTTGCTTGAGTGCTTACGTATGCTATTGTTTGTTTGCGCTATAATTCCCGGAGTGCGCAGCGTGCTACTACGAGTTACTAGGTTTTGCAGATCATCAGCAAGGCAAGTAACACTTTGATCATATTCCTTTTACCCAGTTTTATGCATTAGTTACAACCCTCAAACATTTCATGAGTAGGATCTCTTAACTTGTGGGTTTGGGAAGTAGATGATGAGGTAGAACCTATTACTCTTTTTATTATCAAAACCCGGGAGTTACTTCTAAGTTATGCTACTTATTGCCATGCTATGCTCGTAGACGTGGATTGGGTTTGAGTGTATCCATCACAGATGTGAGATTATTAATTAATGGTTTACTTAAGGTGGTTACTTAAACACACATCTGGGTGGATTGGTTGTGGGCACCTGGGGATATACCAGTGCTGTCCTTTTTGGTTCGCCACCCAGGATCAAAGGGATCATAAGAGTATTCATGCTGGAAACTTCCGTGTGCAGCCACACGCCATTATGGGCTCTGGCATAGTTGAGTAAGTTGTGGGAAACCTTTCGGTGATGGGCTAGCAGATGTAGGGGATTGTAGGTGTACCGGCCTATCTATTGGTTAAGGGGACCTCTTCGGAAAGACTGTGTCTCGGTCATCCGTTTCTCAAACACCATGCAGTGCGAGAAATACAGCGGAGGAGATCGAGTCTTGTGGGGAAAAGTGCGCAAACCTATCTAGAGTGTACAAACTAATCATGATTAGCCGTGTCCCTGGTTATGGACATCTTGAGTATCTAGTTCTTGGATTATCATGTGGATCTCATTACTCTAAATTAATTTGTTGGGATGTTAATTACTTTTAATTGGGATTGAGATGGGGATTTACCATTCTCAATGTTTTTTCAACTACCATGATAGTTAAATAAAATATATTCCTTTGTTTTAGGGGAAAATTGGCTTTTCGCAAAAACATTATAACCATAGAGCCTCCACCAGCCATATATGCATGTAGTGATAGCATTTACTTGTTCATTGCTCTACTATGTTATCTTGCTAGCATATTCCATGTGCTGACCCGTTTCGGGCTGGAACATATCATGTTACAGACTTTTCAGATGAAGAGTAAGGTGCGCTAGGTCGTTTGTCGTGCACTCAGCTATGCCGTTGGAGTTGATGGACTCACTTTATCTTCCAAGGCTTCCGCTGTTATCTTACTTAGATGGCCTTAAGCCATACTTCTTGTAATAAGTTCTCTTTGGAGACATTCGATGTAATAAGTGTGTGATTTCTACTCTATTATAAATCCTTCAAGTACTGTGTGTGTGTCAGCATTACCGATCCAGGGATGACAGTTATGCATAGAGATTTGACCGTTTGAGGTCGGATCGCTACAAGATGGTACCAGAGCCCACGCTGAATGTAGGACACAAGCACTAAGTTGAGCCATAGGTCACTCTTCTCTACTCATTTCTGACTCCTCTCCATTTTCTACTCTATAGGATGGCGGACACAAGGAATAAGTTTACACAGCCGGATGAAGACACACCCTTTGGACGACATTTGAAGGAAGTCACTAGGTACCTTAGCATTGGAATACCAAGATTCACCGGGACCTACACCGCCACATTACCAGAAGAGGAGCGTTGGATGATTCGAGTTCAAGTTCCCGGAAGGAGTCTAGGCAAGAGCATGGTGACCCACATCGCCATGGGACGCATCGGTGAAGTTTATCTCAAGGATCTTAAGGACACTATCTACCAGATATTTGGGCGCCGAGATGAGCAATGAGAGATGATCAGCACCAGGAAGGACAGGTCCATTGCAACCTTCATCCAGGAGTTAAATCATCACATTCGTCACCAGGAGAACCAGATGTGCGCAAGCATGATAGATCTAAAGAAGTTGATGACTAGGAACATGGAGCTGGAAGAGGAACTCAAGTCTACATGTGACGGATATGAGGAGGAAATCATCATACTAGTGGAGAAGAATGACGACCTGAGAAGGAAGCTAGGAGTATTCATGGGAGACCCTGCGCCAGGAGGAGATGATGACCACCCCAAGGACTACATCATCATCGACGACACCGACTCCGATCCCAGTGATGATGATTATGAAGACGAAGCTGGAGCAGATATCATGGAATCTTCTACCGATAAAAATTTCTAGTAGACCACCATATTATTAGTAGTATTCCCCCATGTATATAGTAGTAGTCCGAGCACTGTAATTTGTATGCCCTTGCTTGATATTGTTTTGGAGTGATATTGATTGTGTTTGTCTGATGTGCATATGGGTGGTGCTTTCTCATTAGACCTCATTCTATTCTAAATCTCTCCCCTCTAAAACCCACCTGATGCCTCCAAGACGTGACCCCGGATTTGCCTTCCCGCCAGAGCTCACTCAGTTGATTCAACAGCAGAATACACTTACGTAGTTGCTAGTTCAGAATCAAGGCAACAACAACAACAACAATAACAACAACCTACCTCCACCACCTCCAGTTGACAACTTAGCCCATTTTCTGAGGTTACAACCACCAGTGTTTTCCAGTAGAACCGAGCCCATACTTGCGGATGACTGGCTACACAAGATTGGAAGGGAGTTAACCACTTCAAGTTGCACAGATGCTGAGAAGGTGCGTTTTGCCGCACACCAATTGGATGGACCTGCAGCCTCATGGTGGTAGAATTACATAGCCACTTTTGCTATAGCCAATGTCACTTGGGAGCAGTTTCAGCAAGCATTCCACATAGCTCATGTCTCAACTAGAGCTATGAGCATGAAGAAGCGTGAGTTTCACGACTTACGCCAGGGAAACCGTACTGTAGGGCAGTACGTGGAGGAGTTTAGCAAACTAGCTCGTTATGCCCCAGATGACGTGGCCACCGATGCCGCGAAATAGGAGAAGTTTATGGAAGGGCTGAATGATGAGATGAGTATGCAGTTGATGGTGGCAACATTCAACAACTACCAGGAGTTGGTAGATAAGGCTCTTATGATTGAAGGGAAGCAGCAGCAGATGGAGAGCCGCAAAAGGATGTATGGAAAAGGGAAATACATTCAGGAGCTCAGTAGAAACCCCATTTCACCCCGTACTTGGGAGGATTCACCCATAACCATGGAGGCCACACTCACAATGGAGGAAGTTCGAATAACCACAATGGCCCTAGGAACGGAAATGGGAGTGGAGCAAGCAGTCAGAACCGCTCTAACCCAAGCACACCTGCCAAGAAGGATCAAAGCCATGTTACTTGTTTCAAGTGCGGGAAGACTAGACACTATGCCAATGAGTGCCCTGAACTCAAGAATGGAAATGGCAATGGAAGCTCTGGAAAGAATCCCAACCCTTTCAACAAGGGACAAGTGAACCACATGAACGTGGAGGAGGTTGAGGAGCAGCCAGATGCAGTTATCGGTAAGTTTTTGGTTAAGTCATTTACTACAATAGTTCTTTTTGATACTGGCGCATCACATTCATACATATCAAGGGGATTCGTGGATAAGTATAAGTTGCCCACCAAAGTCCTTAAGAAACCTATGTTAGTAAGCTCACCCGGAGCGGAGTATATGGCAAGTAGTGGATGTTTTCAGATGCCATTGACCATAGGTAGGCATGTTTTCCCCTCAGACTTAATAATTTTGGAATCACAAGGATTGGATGTGATACTCGGTACGGATTGGCTATCAAAGTATGGAGGAAACATTGATTGCGCCAGTAGGTCAATTCTACTCACCACACCAGAGGGAAAAAGGATTAAGTATGTATCCAGGCATACTCCTAAGAGTACTCACGTAAATTCCCTCATGGGAGTTGTTCAGGAATAAGTGCCTGTAGTAAAGGATTACCCAGATGTATTTCCAGAGGAACTACCAGGCATGCCCCCGGATTGAGACATTGAGTTTTTCATAGAGTTATTGCCAGGCACCGGACCAATATCAAAGAGACCATACCGGATGCCCGCAAATGATCTGGAGGAGATTAAGAAAACATATTATGGAGTTATTGGAGAAAGGATACATCCGCCGAAGTTCGTCACCATGGGGAGCCCCGGTGCTCTTGGTTGAGAAGAAGGATAAATCTCTAAGAATTGTTGTTGATTATCGCGCATTGAATGAAGTGACGATCAAGAACAAGTACCCACTGCCGATGATCAATGATTTGTTTGACCAGCTGCAAGGAGCTAAAGTATTTTCCAAGATCGATCTACGATCAGGGTACCACCAGCTGAAGATTCGAGAACATGATATACCTAAGACAGCTTTCACCACAAGGTCCGGGCTGTATGAGTATACATTTATGTCATTTGGATTGACTAACGCCCCTGCCTATTTCATGAGTATGATGAACGAGGTCTTTATGGAGTTCTTGGATAAGTTTGTTTTCGTGTTCATTGATGACATTTTGGTATACTCGAAGAATGAAGAAGAGCATAAGGAGCATTTGCGTTTAGTTCTCGAGAAGCTCAGGGAACATCAGTTATACGCCAAGTTCAGCGAATGTGAGTTTTGGTTGAAGGAAGTTGGATTCCTTGGACATGTTATATCAGGAGAAGGTATAGAAGTAGTCCCTATTAAGGTTCAGTCAGTCACTGAGTGGTTGGCACCCACCTCAGTTGGAGAGATCTACAGTTTTCTAGGACTCACGGGATATTATCGGAGATTCATTAAGAATTTCTCTAAGATTACAAAGCCCATGACAAAGTTGTTGAAGAAGGACACCAAGTTCAAATGGACAGATGAATGTGAGGCAAGTTTTCAGGAGTTGAAGAAACGATTGACTACAGCCCCAGTGCTAATTCTACCAGATATACGTAAGGATTTCCATGTGTATTGTGACGCGTCTCGTTTAGGACTTGGAGGCGTGCTTATGCAAGACGAAAGAGTTGTTTCGTATGCCTCACGACAGATTCGACCACATGAATTGAATTATGCCATGCATGATTTGGAATTAGGAGCCGTAGTGCATGCACTCAAAACCTGGAGACATTTTCTTATTGGAAACCATTGTGATGTGTACACCGATCATAAGAGTTTGAAGTATATTTTCACACAGAAGGAGCTCAATCTCAGGCAAAGGAGATGGTTGGAGCTCATAAAGGATTACAATATGAAGTTGCACTATCATCGAGGCAAGGCCAATGTCGTAGCAGACGCTTTGAGCCGGAAGAGTTATGCCAATACCCTCATAAGCGGACGATTGCCAACGGAGTTAGCTGAAGATCTCAGGGAGCTACGTTTGGAGATAGTCCCTAGAGGTTTTGTTGCAGCATTGGAAGTTTAGTCGACATTATTGGGAAAAATTCGAGAAGATCAGAAGGATGATAAGGAAATTGCTGAGATAAAGGAGAAGATGAGCGAAGGAAAGGCCGAAGGTTTTCGTCAGGATGAGTACGACACCTTGTGGTTTGAGGACCGTATATATGTGCCCAATAATGGAGAGATTAGGAAGTTAATACTCCAGGAAGCTCACGACTCGCCATACTCGATACACCTTGAAAACACCAAGATGTATTTGGATTTGAAGGAGCGTTTCTGGTGGACAGGTATGAAGAAGGATATGCCGAGTATAGAGACATATGTGATGTATGTCAAAGAGTGAAAGCAGAACATCAGAAGCCAGCAGGATTACTGCAGCCTTTGCCGATACCCGAATGGAAGTGGGATAAGCTTGGCATGGATTTTATCACCGGATTACCCAGGACCCGATCGGGATATGACTCTATCTGTGTAGTAGTTGATCGCTTGACCAAAGTGGCTCACTTTATCGTAGTGAAAACCACCTATACCACTGCGAAGTTGGCCAAGATATACATGACCAAGATCGTATGTATGCACGGAGTTCCAAGGACTATTGTATCAGATAGAGGAACACAATTTACTTCAAAGTTTTGGCACCAGCTGCACTAGACTTTGGGCACTAGGCTAGAGTTCAATACAGCTTTTCATCTGCAGGAAGATGGACAGACCGAGAGAGTCAATCAGATTCTGGATGACATGTTAAGAGCTTGTGCGCTCGATTATGGATCTAGTTGGGATGATAAGTTACCCTAAGCAGAGATTTCATACAACAATAGTTACCAAGCCAGTTTGAAGATGGCACCCTTCGAAGCGTTGTATGGAAGGAGGTGCAGAACGCCGTTGATGTGAGATGAAGTTGGAGACTGCCAGTTGTTTGGACCGGATTTGATCAAAGAGTCAGAAGAGAAAGTTAAGTTGATTCAAGATAGACTGAATGTAGCTCAGTCCAGACAGAAGAGTTATGCAGACTCGAAACGCAAGGAGGTAGTATATGAAATCAGAGACAGAGCATATCTTCGTGTGTCACCCCTGCGAGGAGTTAAACGTTTTGGAGTTAAGGGAAAGCTAGCCCCAAGATTCATAGGACCATACTGAGTTTTGGAACATATGGGAGAAGTTGCCTACAAGTTCTAGTTACCCGAAGCACTGTCAGGAGTTCATGATGTGTTTCACGTTTCCCAGTTGTCATGCTGAGATGGCCGATAATCCTCTGAGAGATACAGTGCCGTGGAAGAAATTCAGTTGGATAGTGATCTGACCTATGAGGATAAACCTGTCAAGATTCTCGAGTTTGCCAGCCGAGTTACACGCAGTAAGGTTATCAAATTTTGCAAAGTTTAGTGGATCCACCATACCGAGGATGAAGCCACCTGGGAACGAGAGGAAGAGCTACGGAAAGACCACCCACACCTATTTTCTAGCCAACCCGGATCTCGAGGGCGAGATTCATCTTAAGGGGGTAGGTTTGTAACATCCCAAATTTTCTATTTGGAATGGTATACATAGGACATCATACTGCATATCATATTTTATCACATTTCGTTTTGCGATCCTTGAAATTCTAAGCAACTCAAGGACCCACAAAGAGATTTGGGGATTTCACTGTTTTCATATTTGAATTTTCTCAAATATCAAAAACAAGGATCATTTTGATTTTATTTTTTTTCTCCAAAAATATTTCAAATTAAAATATATGAGAGGAGATAATATGACTTCTCCAAAATAAATGAGATATTGGAGGAAAAATATTACAATCAAATAAATATTCTTTTTCCAGATTTTATTGCTATTTTATTCGAATTAGAAAATATGCATTTTTCAAAATAGCATTTTGAGGCCGAGAAAATTTTCACTTTGTTCTAAATATTCTATTTAGACGGCGAAAATTTGTTTTGGCATTTTTAGATTTTTATTTTATTTTTTCGGATTTTTTCGGTGGAACCTGTTTTAAAAAAAGTCAACCGACCTAAATGGGCCGTGACCGACCCGGACTCCTGCCGGGTGTGGCTTTATAAGCTGCCGCCCGAGGCCCGCCAGCCCACCAAGCCGCCCCGCCCCGAAACCCTAACCCTAGCGCTCCGCCGCGGCGTGCGCTGCCCACGCCGCTCGCCGCCGCCGCCATTCGCCGGACCTGCCGTCGTTTTTTCAGTTTAGGTAAAAACCGTTCGTTTATTTATCGGTTCGGTTTTCAATGGTTTATTTATTTAGCGGACGTTCGTTCGTTCGTTCGTTCCAACGAACGCTATTCGCCGGTTAGGTACACACAGCGAACGTTCATTCGTTAGTCATTTCTTTTTATTTTTATTTTCGGTGAGGGACCTATCCGCAATTATTTTAATCGCATATTAGCCCCTGATCTTCAAACCCTCGCCGTTTCTTAACCGTTTGTCCAAATCCAGTGAGACCAATGCCAAAATCTTCATCTCGAAACCCACTTTCTGTTTAATCAACTTGAACAAGGTTTTGACAAATTAAAATTTGGTTGCAAGAAGATTTGTTTTCAAATTTCTTTTGACCGTAGTTTCAGTTCCGTATCTCTGATTCGATTGATTCTTTTTGCAAATCGAACCTCTTCCATTGAACTTTCTGTTTCGATCTTCTTATTTGAAGTTTTTCACTTGGATCTTTGCTTGAGTGCTTATGTATGCTATTGTTTGTTTGTGCTAGAATTCCCGGAGTGCGCAGCGTTCTACTATGAGTCACTAGGTTTTGTGGATCATCAGCAAGGCAAGTAACACTTTGATCATATTCCTTTACCCAGTTTTATGCATTAGTTACAACCCTCAAACATTGCATGAGTAGGATGTCTTAACTTGTGGGTTTGGGAAGTAGATGATGAGGTAGAACCTATTACCCTTTTTATTATCAAACCCGGGAGTTACTTCTACGTTATGCTACTTATTGCCATGCTATGATCGTAGACGTGGATTGGGTTTGAGTCTATCCATGACAGATGTGAGATTTTTAATTAATGGTTTACTTAAGGTGGCTACTTAAACACACATCTCGGTGGTTTGGTTGTGGGCACCTGGGGATATACCAGTGCTGTCCTTTTTGGTTCCCCACCCAGGCTCAAAGGGATCATAAGAGTATTCATGCTGGAAACTTCCGTGTGCAGCCACATGCCATTATGGGCTCTGACATAGTTGAGTAAGTTGTGGGAAACCTTTCCATGATGGGCTAGCAGATGTAGGAGATTGTAGGTGTACCGGACTATATATCGGTTAAGGGGACCTCTTCGGAAAGACTGTGTCTCGGTCATACGTTTCTCAAACACCATGCAGTGCGATAAATACAGCGGAGGGGATCGAGTCTTGTGGGGAAAAGTGCGCAAACCTCTGCAGAGTGTACAAACTAATCATGATTACCCGTGTCCCCGGTTATGGACATCTTGAGTATCTGGTTCTTGGATTATCATGTGGATCTCATCACTCTAAATTAATTTGTTGGGATGTTAATTACTTTTAATTGGGAATGATATGGGGATTTACCATTCTCAATGTTTTCTCAACTACCATGATAGTTAAATAAAATATATTCCCTTGTTGTAGGAAAAACTTGGCTTTTCGCAAAAACATTATAACCATAGAGCCTCCACCAGCTATATATGCATGTAGTGATAGCATTTACTTTTTCATTGCTCTACTTTATTATCTTGCCAGCATATTCCATGTGCTGACCCGTTTCGGGCTGCAACGTATCATGTTGCAGACTTTTCAGACGAAGAGTAAGGTGTGCTAGGTCATTTGTCGTGCACTCAGCTATGCCGTTGGAGTTGATGGACTCACTTTATCTTCCAAGACTTCCGCTGTTATCTTACTTAGATGGCCTTAAGCCATAATTATTGTAATAAGTTCTCTTTGGATACATTCGATATAATAAGTGTGTCATTGCTACTCTATTATAAATCCTTCAAGTACTGTGTGTGTCAGCATTACCTATCCAGGGATGACACTTAAGCATAGAGATTTGACCGTTTGAGGTCGGATCGCTACAGTTTTGGGTAAGGATTTGATGAACTATGGAAAAAGGAGTGGCAAGAGCCTAAGCTTGGGAATGCTCAAGGCACCCCAAGTTAATATTCGAGTACAACCAAGAGCCTAAGCTTGGGGATGCCTCGGAAGGCATCCCCTCTTTCGTCTTCATCTATCAATAACTTTACTTGAGGCTATATTTGTATTCACCACATGGTATGTGTTTTGCTTGGAGCGTCTTGTATGATATGAGTCTTTACTTATTAGTTTGCCAAAATCATCCTTGTTGTACACACCTTTTGAGAGAGACACGCCTGAATCATGATTTATTAGAATACTCTATGTGCTTCACTTATATCTTTTGAGCTAGGCAATTTTGCTCTAGTGCTTCACTTATATCTTTTTAGAGCATGGAAGTGGCTTTATTTTGTATAAATTATTGAACTATCATGCTTCACTTATATTATTTTGAGAGTCTCTTTAAACAGCATGGTAATTTGCTTTAGTTATGAATTTAGTCCTAATATGATAGGCATCCAAGAGGGATATAATAAAAACTATCATATAAAGTGCATTGAATACTATGAGAAGTTTGATTCCTTATGATTGTTTTGAGATGTAAAGATGGTGATATTAGAGTCATGTTAGTGAGTAATTGTGAATTGGATAAATACTTGCGTTAAGTTTTGTGATTCCCGTAGCATGCACGTATGGTGAACCGTTATGTAACGAAGTTGGAGCATGATGTATTTTTTGATTGTCTTCCTTATGAGTGGCGGTCGGGGACAAGCGATGGTCTTTTCCTACCAATCTATCCCCCTAGGAGCATGCGCGTAGTACTTTGTTTCGATGACTAATAGATTTTTGCAATAAGTATGTAAGTTCTTTATGACTAATGTTGAGTCCAGGGATTATACGCACTCTCACCCTTCCACCATTGCTAGCCTCTCTAGTGCCATGCAACTTTCGCCGTTACCATACACCCACCATATACCTTCCTCAAAACAGCCACCATACCTACATATTATGGCATTTCCATAGCCATTCTGAGATATATTGCCATGCAACTTTCCTCCGTTCCATTTTATTATGACACGTTCCATAATTGTTATATTGCTTTGCATGATCATGTAGTTGACATTGTATTTGTGGCAAAGCCACCTTTCATAATTCTTATATAGATGTCACTCTTGAGTCATTGCACATCCCGGTACACAGCCGAAGGCATTCATATAGAGTCATATTTTGTTCTAAGTATCGAGTTATAATTTTTGAGTTGTAAGTAAATAAAAGTGTGATGATCGTTATTATTAGAGCATTGTCCCATGTGAGGAAAAATAAATAAAAGGTAGTCTAAAGAAGCCAAACAAAAAATGAAAGAAAAAGAGAGAAGGGCAGTGTTACTATCCTTTTTCCACACTTGTGCTTGAAAGTAGCACCATGATCTTCATGATAGTGAGTCTCCTTTGTTGTCACTTTCATATTCTAGTGGGAATTTTACATTATAGAACTTGGCTTGTATATTCCAACGATGGGCTTCCTCAAATTTCCCTAGGTCTTCATGATCAAGCAAGTTGGATGCACAACCACTTAGTTTTCTTTTGAGCTTTCATAAACTTATAGCTCTAGTGCATCCATTGCATGGCAATCCCTACTCACTCACATTGATATCTATTGATGGGCATCTCCATAGCCAGTTGATACGCCTAGTTGATGTGAGACTATCTCCCTCTTTTTGTCTTCTCCACAACCACCATATTCTATTCCACCTATAGTGCTATGTTCATGGCTCACGCTCATGTATTTCGTGAAATTTGAAAAGGTTTGAGAACATCAATGGTATGAAACAATTGCTTGGCTTGTCATCGGGGTTGTGCATGTTTTGAATATTTTGTGTGATGAAGATGGAGCATAGCCAGACTATATGATTTTGTAGGGATAATATTTCTTTGGCCATGTTATTATGATAAGATATAATTGCCTTGTTAGTATGCCTGATGTATTATTGTTTTTATGTCAACATTAAAATTTTGTTTTGAATCTTATGGATCTGAACATTCATGCCACAATAAAGAAAAATTACATGGATAAATATGTTAGGTAGCATTCCACATCCAAATTTCCATTTTTATCATTTACCTACTCGAGGACGAGCAGGAATTAAGCTTGGGGATGCTTGATACATCTCCAACATATCTATATTTTTTATTGTTCCATGCTATAATATTATATGTTTTGGATGTTTTATATGCATTAATATGTTATTTTATATTATTTTGCATACTAATTTATTAACCTAGAGCCAATGCTAGTTTATGTTTTTCCTTGTTATTGAGCTTCTTAGAAACGGAATAGAAAACGGAGTCCAAATGGAATAAAACATTCGCGATGATTTTCTAGGACCAGAAGACACCCAAGAGACTTGGAGTGCAAGTCAGATGAGCCATGAGGCGGCCAAAAGGGTGGAGGGCGTGCCCAGGGGGTAGGTGCACCCCTACCCTGTGGGCCCCTCGTTGACCCCTGACCTAGATATTCCTCCTATATATTCACATATATTCCCAAACCACCAGAAGCATCCACGAAAACACTTTTCCACCGCCGCAACCTTCTGTTCTCGTGAGATCCCATCTTGGGGCCTTTTCCGGCATCCTGCCGTAGGGGGATTCGATTACGGAGGGCTTCTACATCAACTCTATTGCCCTTCCAATGAAGCGTGAGTAGTTTACCACAAACCTACGTGTCCATAGCTAGTAGCTAGATGGCCTCTTCTCTCACTTTGATTCTCAATACCATGTTCTCCTCGATGTTCTTGGAGATCTATCCGATGTAATCTTGTTTTGCGGTGTGTTTGTCAAGATTCGATGAATTGTGGATTTATGATTAGCTTATCTATGAATATTAGTTGAATCTTCTATGAATTATTTTATGCATGATTTGGTATCTTTGTAATTCTCTTTGAATTATCAGTTCAGTTTGGCCAACTAGATAGGTTTTTCTTGCAATGGGAGAAGTGGTTGGCTTTGGGTTCAATCTTGTGGTATCCTCTCCCAGTGACAGTAGGGCCAGCGAGGCATGTATTGTATTGTTGCCATCAAGGATAAAAAGATTGGGTTTACATCATATAGCTTGAGTTTACTCCTGTACATCATGTCATCTACTTGAAGCGTTACTATGTTCTTCATGAACTTAATACTCTAGATGCAGGAAGGAGTCGGTCGATGTGTGAAGTAATAGTAGTATATGCAGGCAGGAGTAGGTCTACTTGACATGGACATGATGCCTATATTTCATAATCATTGCCTTGGATATCGTCATAACTTTGCGCTTTTCTATCAATTGCTCGACAGTAATTTGTTCACCCACCATATTATTTGCTATCTTGAGAGAAGCCTCTAGTGGAACCTATGGCCCCTGGGTCTATTTTCCATCATATAAGTTTCCGATCTACTCTTTTGCAATCTTTTACTTTCCGTTCTATAAACCAAAAAACTCCAAAAATATTTACTTTATCTTTTGTTTAGTTTTATCTATCTCTATCATATCTCACTTTTGCAAGTGACCATGAAGAGATTGACAACCCCTTTATCACGTTGGGTGCAAATGTTTTATTGCTTGTGAAGGTATTGGTGATTTGTGCGTTGTCTCCTACTGTATTAATACCTTGGTTCTCTAACTGAAGGAAATAATTATCTCTACTTTGCTGCATCACCCTTTCCTCTTCAAGGGAAAACCAATGCAAGCTCAAGAAGTAGCACTTACCAAATACATATGGTCCCCTTCATAATCCATGCATGCCTCATGACACATCTATCACACACACACACACACAAAGAGAGAGAGAGAAATACATCGCCCTCTCTTATTGATATTGCAGTTGTACCCTCACTTTGTCTAGTAGGCCTCTCCCACCATCTCCGAGAAGCAACTCCACCACCCCTTCATCTCTCTCTCTCTATATATATACATATATATATATATATATCTCTGTGTGTGTGTGTCCCAACCTATTTCCCTTCCTTCACTTATGTATGGATGTCGACCCATCTCCCTCAAGTCATAGCTATAGGTATCTCCTTCTCAACACATATCACTGGTACATGTCGATGCTATACAAATAGTTATTAACCCCTTTCCGCGATGGCATTTGTAACTGTCGCCAAGTGAGTGTGGGCGATAGCGGGGTCCTTCCCACATGACCCAAAAACCGTCGGGGATAGGGAGCCTTGATGCATACCGTTGTCCCTATATAACCATTTCCTCTATCTCGAATATCCCAAACAGTTCATCCTTGCTACTCGTTTCTGCTCGCATTGCCATCGCAGTCAGAGTTTTGTGGTTTTGCCTAAAACCAGGCAGATTACAGGAATGGGAGTTTTCCAGGCATGTACCTAGCTGGCTCTACGTTTACGATGCCTGGCATATCACAAACAGTTAATGATTATAAACCGTGTACGGTAGGTAGACAATCACACACATTTAGTTTTCCTGCACCATATGTGATAATGTCTGACATCGCACACGCTTTGCAAACCACAACTGCGTGCATTGTTACATACGTTTCCTCTCCATGAACCATGTTAGATTATGATGTATATTGCACACGCTGTGCTTTATTAACCGTATGCGTCGTACTAACGTGCACACCATAATTTCTCCCTAATTTAATTGATGCTATTTAAAATTGTACCTAATTTAAACTTGAAAGTAGGCTATAGCTTTATTCATATCCAGCAGGTTCAAACAACCAATGCATTATTTGATTCATAGGTACATATATTGGCTGAGCCCAAGCCCTCCCTCCCCGCCCCTGCCTCCATCGCCGAGCACCTCCTCGCCACCGTCTCTCCCCTCTCTGTAAGCCCCCACCCCTCCTCTCTCTCTGCATTTTCTTCCTACCATGTTAATTAGCAATAGTAGAAGATGTTAATTAGTAGTAGGGTTCATAGATAATGTTTTTTAGTAGTAGTACTAGATGTTAATTAGTAGTAGTGGTGGTATTAATTAACTAAGGCAGTAGGGTTAATAGTAGATGTTTTTTAGTTAGGGTAATAATAGATGTTAAGTGGTAGATAATGTAGATGTTAATTAGTTCAGTAGGGTTTAGTTTTTGAATTGAGTTTGTTTAACTAGATGTCAATTAGGGTAGTAGGGTTTAGTTTGGAGTAAAATTTAGTTCAGTAGTTAACTAAATATAATCTATATTTGGTTTTTGAATTGAGTTTGAGAGAGCATGAGATTTGTGTAGATTTTCTTGAAGTGTCAAACACTAGGAGATGCAAATTTGAAGTGGTTATGATATATGCAAATTCCTCAATTGTGTTATCTCATGTTTATCTACTGTTGTAGTTTATCATGTACATATTCTTAAGTGGTCTTGTTATATGCAACATACAAGTGGTTCGATTGTGCCCAAGTGGCCTTTTGTTGTTTCCAGGGAATGAAGCCGAGTGTCCTTTGTTTTGCCGGAATGTTGATTCATTTCCGTTCCAGCAAATTTTAGGGGCTCGATTTGTCCACTTTTTAGCTAAGGTCATGCCAAAATTTTCCATGAATTCCGGCATGACTTGTGCTACAAACTAGGACATATCGAGTGCCCGGGATTTGCCGCACCGGGAAGGAGTCAACGTTCCTGCAAAACATAGGCCTTTTCTTATGTTATTATTCATTTTATTAATGCTAGATTAATTGACTAGATTTAATCGTAGGAAACATGGCTAGCAATGATGAAGGGCAGGGTTCTGTTGATTGTGACAACGTCTACCTGGCGGCAGACGAATTTTCGAGCCTTGCTGACAATCAACAGATGTTGTTGCTGGGCCCACCTGTCGCATTTGGAACTGAGACTGACATGCAGACCGGCGTTGAGACTGAGACCGGCGCCGAGACTGAGACTGGCGCCAAGACCGGCGCGGAGACTAGAGGAGCCGGTATAGAACCGAAAGCAAAGAGACCACGGTGCCTAAACGTGCTCATGACTATTAGACTGGTGGTCATAGAGACGGACGACGACATTTTTGAGCCAACAGCGCCCGAGGAAGCACGATCGTGCTACGACAATCAAATAGGCTGCATCGTACGGACAACCACCACCGTCAACGATGAGAAACTAAAGAAGATAGATAATATAAGGCCCTCCCTCCGAAATAAGTTGCACGAGATATTCTTGTTCCCAAGCCGGGATGAAAAGGAATATAAAAATCCAGATAAGGACCCGACAATGAAGAAGATAAACAAACACACCATGACCAAGTTTAGCGATGCTTTGGGCGCCTGGAAAGCATGGGTGAAACATCGTATCATCAACAAAAAGGAACCCTACTCCAAGATTTTAAAGGATAATACGACAATCACAGAAGAGCAGTTTGAAATATTCAAGGCGGCTTGCGAGGCTGAAGCTACTAAAAAAGTCAAAGTACATGAAGGGGCTTCAACAGAGGAACATGGGGCGCCGCCACCCCGGAAGCCATGGTTATGGTGGGAAGCGGTCCATATGGGCCAAGGAGGACGCAGAACGCGAAAGTCTAGGCATCCCAAACCCCTTGGCGGACTTCACCGTCTCATAGGAGCGTGACGTCCTCAGGGCACGACACCATTGGGACTCAGTCAAGAAGGTTTTCAAGATGGACCCGATCACGAGGAGTTCAAGAGACTGCTGGTAATTTTAGTTTCTGATCAATTCGACTGCACGTTTAGTCATATTTGGTAACGATCCTTGTTCCTTTTGTAGAGAGAGCAGCACAGGATTGCGGCCGAAAGTGACTCGCCGTCTGAGGCATTGGCGAGGCCCCAGTGGGGCACCCCATTCAACCGGATGTTGAAAATATTGAAATGACTCCCGATGGACACTCGACCGTCGTATGGACGCGTGCACGGTGTCGGAGACGGCGCCACGTGGAAGAAGTACTACCATGAGACCACCAAGGAGAGAAAGGAAAGACGAAGGTCAACTGAAGAAAACATCGACAAGAAGGTTGAAATTGCCGTTGCGAAGAAATCAGTTGAGACAGTCGCAAGAGCGGTAACTGCCGCAAAACAGGTGATTGCAAATATGTCTAGTGCCTTGGTTCCGGCCCTTTTCAATTGGAGCAGGCAAAATACAGAAAAAATGCAGCGGACTTTCCCCTTGCCGACTTCTTCGGGAGTAGCTCGACTAGCGTTGCACCAGCACCAGCACCTGCTCCTACTCCTGCACCAGCTCCTGCACCTACTCATAGCAGCCCGTCCTCCGTCTCGGATGTGCTCGGTGGTGCTTCGTCTTTGGTTGAGCTCAATGCCCTCACGGTATCTATCACACTGTAACACCCCGGATGTAACTTTCCCAATTTGTACTCCAACTCTTGCCGTTTCCGGCGTTAAGTTAATTTATTTTCTCGGGTTCGGGCTTTTGTCTCCGTGTGTTGTTGTCGTTGTCATGCATCTCATATCATGTCATCATGTGCATTGCATTTTCATACGTGTTCATCTCATGCATTCGAGCATTTTCCCCGTTGTCCGTTTTGCATTCCGGCGCTTCGTTCTCCTCCGGTGGTCATTTCTAGCTTTCTTTCGTGTGTGGGGATTAAACATTTCCGGATTGGACCGAGACTTGCCAAGCGGCCTTGGTTTACTACCGGTAGACCGCCTGTCAAGTTTCGTATCATTTGGACTTCGTTTGATACTCCAACGGTTAACCGAGGGACCGAAAAGGCCTCGCGTGTGTTGTAGCCCAACACCCCTCCAATTTGTCCCAAAACCCACCTAAACCTGCTCCATCATATAGAGCGTTCGATCACGATCGCGTGGCCGAAAACCGCACCTCATTTGGACTCTCCTAGCTCCCTCTATGGCTATAAATACATCCCCTCCCGAAAATCCGGATCTCTCCCTCGTCCCTAACCCTAAATCTCTCCTCCTCCGCCGCCGGACACGTCCGGACGGACCGGACGCGTCCGACCCAGCCGCCACCGCCACGTGTCGCCATGCCATTCGCCCTCGCACCGCGCCCACATCACCCGGCCGCCTCTCTCCTCGCCGGCCCGCCGAGCCCAGGGCGGGCCCCCGAGGCCCGGTCGCTGCCGCCCACCGCCCGAGGGGCGCCGCCCTCGTTGGGCCGCCCGTCTCCAGCTGCCCGGCCCGCCCGGCCGGCGCGCGCCGCCGAACTCCTTCGGCCGGAGCCGCACCCCGCCGCTGCCATCCTCGTCGACGCCGGCCCGGTCCCGCGCCGTCGAGCCGCCGCCCGGCCGCCGCGTCCGCTCCCCCTCGCCGTCCCCGCCTCCACATCGACCTCCGAGAGCTCCTCCCCGCTGGTGAATAGTGCCTCGCCAGCCCCGCCTCGATCTACGTGCCTCGGGTCAAAACCCTAGATCTGGGAGGTTGATTTTTCTACTAAGTCCTCGGATTTTC
This sequence comes from Triticum urartu, assembly GCF_003073215.2. Taxonomy (NCBI): domain Eukaryota; kingdom Viridiplantae; phylum Streptophyta; class Magnoliopsida; order Poales; family Poaceae; genus Triticum; species Triticum urartu. The sequence continues at coordinate 260,748,994 of NC_053027.1, forward strand.
AGATCCATGTTGCCCTGTTCATAGCCCCGTAACTTTGCATCCGTAGCTCCGATTCATGCATATAGCATATCAAAATGTTCATCTCAGAGAGTACATCATTTCATTCCATTGAATCATTTTCATTTGAGCTCATCTTCATGCCCGAAATACTGTTAGAAGAGGGCTACTTGAGATAATTGTCAGATCTGCTATTCCATTTAGGTTTTTGTCATTTTTGCCATGATTAATGTGTGCATGATATGCCCTGATGCTCTGCATATGTTCTGTTAAGGGTTTTGTCATCTTTCCAGAGGTGTAACCCATGTATTTTTGTGATGTGTGTGGTGACTAGTGCAAGCTTGCAAAGTGGTGCACTTGCTAATTCTGTTTTTCGGGACTTAGCAATTCCACTAAGTCCTTGAGCTGTTTACCTCATGATGTCATATGTTCATGTTGTTTCCTAGTGATCCGTGCCTCTTTTGAGGATGATCAGTAAGGATGTTTTGTTAATATTGTAGTGCTCTATCCATCCATGTCTTTGTTTGCAATTATGGATCACTCTAGATTGAATCAATCGAGCTCTACTTTTGCTACTTTGTCAATCTGGGCAGATTGTCAACTTGTTTGCAATTTTGCCGATGATGTTGTAGTTGATCCGTGCATGCTATGCCATTGTTCTTGCCATGTCTAGCTTGAATTTTGTGCCTTCTTGATGGGTGTATGCTTAGTTGGCCATGACTTGCAATGTAGTGAGTGCATCGAGCTCGTAAACATGCCTACTTGAGTCATGTTTCAGCATGTGTCAGTTTTCACTGTCTGAAAATTGATTATGTTTTTGCTATGTTCACATGCTTGCAATTGTATTTTCTGGTCCTTTTTGGCTCAAGGTCACTAAGGGACTTTTGTTAAGCTCTTTGAGTAGCTCCATGCCATGCTTTAGTTTGCCATGTTCAGGTCCTGTAGCATGTAGTTTTGTGGCTCCGAAGAGAGCTACCTGATCTGAAATTCCAGACAAGTGTTAATTTCACCAAGTCTGAGATCCGTTTGTCATATGCATTTTTGCCATGCTTGTTTGAACCTGTTAATGGATGAATTGGCCGTAGCTCAGTGCTAGACTTTTGTTAAGAATCTTGTATGCATCCCATCCATGTATTTTTTTGTCATGTTTGGGTGCTGTAGCATGTTCATCTCGTTGCATTTAGATGGCTACTTGCTGTAAATCGCAGACCGGTGTCATATTTGAATCGCTTGCCATTTCCAAACCGTAACTCTGATTCCGGTGTTCTTTATATCGTTTTCAAGCGATTTCATCTCATATTTCCAGTGGCACACTTGGATTTCCAAGTTGAGGCCCAGTTCATGCATTTCCTGTCATATCTTGCATTTTGCATCCCGCATCGCATCCCGCATAGCATATCATCATTGCATCATCTTGTTTGATCCTTGCCCGTGGTTGATTGTATCCTTGTTGCTTGTTTGTGTTGTTTGGGTAGAGCCGAGAGACGAGTTCGCTAACGAGGAGCCCGTTGAGTTTGTTTTCGAGGATCCAGTCAACTCTGACAACTGTGCAGGCAAGATGATCATACCCTCGAAATCACTACTATCTTTGCTATGCTAGTTTGCTCGCTCTTTTGCTATGCCAATGCTACAATGCCTACAACTTGCTTTCAAGCCTCCCAAATTTCCATGTCAACCTCTAACCCACCATGTCCTAGCAAACCGTTGATTGGCTATGCTACCGCTTTGCTCAGCCCCTCTTATAGTGTTGCTAGTTGCAGGTGAAGATTGAAGGCCGTTCCTTGTTGGAACATTTATTTGCTTGTTGGGATATCATTATATTATCTTGTTATCTTAATACATCTATATACTTGGTAAAGGGTGGAAGGCTCGGCCTCTCGCCTAGTGTTTTGTTCCACTTTTGCCGCCTTAGTTTCTGTCATATCGGTGTTATGTTCCCGGATTTTGCGTTCCTTACGCGGTTGGGTTATAATGGGAACCCCTTGATAGTTCGCCTTGATTAAAGCTTTTACAGCAATGCCCAACCTTGGTTTTACCATTCGCCACCTAGCCTTTTCATTCCCTTGGGTTCTGCAGACTCAAGGGTCATCATTATTTTAACCCCCCGGGCCAGTGCTCCTCTGATTGTTGGTCCCACCGAGCGATGTCCGGGGCTACCAGGGGCAACTCTGGGCTGGCCTACCCGACGTCTTGCTCATCTGAGTGTGCCCTGAGAAAGAGATATGTGCAGCTCCTATCGGGATTTGTCGGCATATTCGGGCGGTGTTGCTGGTCTTGTTTTAACCTGTCGAAATGTCTTGAAGAACCGAGATACCGAGTTTGTCTTGAAGAACTGAGATCTGTTTGCCATATGCATTTTTGCCATGCTTGTTTGAGCCTGTTAATGGATGAATTGGCCGTAGCTCAGTGCTAGACTTTTGCTAAGCTTCTTGAATGCATCCCTGCCATGTATTTTGTTGTCATGTTTGGGTGCCGTAGCATGTTCATCTCATTGCATTTAGATGGCTACTTGTTGTAAATCGCAGACCGGTGCCATATTTGAATCGCTTGCCATTTCCAAACCGTAACTCCGTTTCCGGTGATCTTTATATCGTTTTCAAGCGATTTCATCTCATCTTTCCAGTGGAACACTTGGATTTCCATGTTGAGGCCAAGTTCATGCATTCCTTGTCCAATCATGCATATGCATCGCATACCGCATCCCGCATATCATACCATGTTCATGTGTTGGTTGTTTACTATGTTGTTTGCTTCTTTCCGGTGTTGTTTCTTCGGGTTGATTCCGATAATGTCGCGTTTGTGAGGAACCGTTCGTCTACGTCCGTTTGTCTTCTTCATGCACTCGTTCTTCTTCCTTGCGGGATTTCAGGCAAGATGACCATACCCTCGAAATCACTACTATCTTTGCTTTGCTACATGCTCGCTCTTTTGCTATGCCTATGCTGCGATACCTACCACTTGCTTATCATGCCTCCTATATTGTTGAACCAAGCCTCTAACCCACCTTGTCCTAGCAAACCGTTGTTTGGCTATGTTACCGCTTTGCTCAGGCCCTCTTATAGCGTTGTTAGTTGCAGGTGAAGATTGAAGTTTGTTCCTTGTTGGAACATGGAGATGTTGTTCCTTGTTGGAACATGTTTACTTGTTGGGATATCACAATATATCTTATTTAATTAATGCATCTATATAATTGGTAAAGGGTGGAAGGCTCGGCCTTATGCCTGGTGTTTTGTTCCACTCTTGCCGCCCTAGTTTCTGTCAAATCGGTGTTATGTTCCCGGATTTTGCGTTCCTTACGCGGTTGGGTATAATGGGAACCCCTTGACAGTTCGCTTTGAATAAAACTCCTCCAGCAAGGCCCAACATTGGTTTTACCATTCGCCACCTAGCCTTTTTTCCCTTGGGTTAGGCCAGCCCAAGGGTCATCTTTATTTTAACCCCCCCGGGCCAGTGCTCCTCTGAGTGTTGGTCCAACTGAGCGATGTCCGGAGCTACCAGGGGCAACTCTGGGCTGGCCCACCCGACGTTTGGCTCATCCGGTGTGCCCTGAGAACGAGATATGTGCAGCTCCTATCGGGATTTGTCGGTACATCTGGGTGGCTTTGCTGGTCTTGTTTTACCATTGTCGAAATGTCTTGTAACCGGGATTCCGAGTCTGATCGGGTCTTCCCGGTAGAAGGAATATCCTTCATTGACCGTGAGAGCTTGTCATGGGCTAAGTTGGGACACCCCTGCAGGGATTTAAATTTCGAAAGCCGTGCCCGCGGTTATGGGCAGATGGGAATTTGTTAATGTCCGGTTGTAGAAAACCTGAAGTTGACCTTAATTAAAATACATCAACCGCGTGTGTAACCGTGATGGTCTCTTTCCGGCGGAGTCCGGGAAGTGAACACGGTGTTGGAGTTATGCTTGACGTAGGTTGTTTTAGGATCACTTCTTGATCATACTTTATCGACCGTGCTTTTCCTTCTCTTCTCACTCTCATTTGCGTATGTTAGCCACCATATATGCTAGTCGCTTGCTGCAGCTCCACCTCATACCTTTACCTTACCCATAAGCTTAAATAGTCTTGATCGCGAGGGTGCGAGATTGCTGAGTCCCTGTGGCTCACAGATACTTCCAAAACCAGCTTGCAGGTGCCGATGAGTCCGTGCAGATGACGCAACCAAGCTCAAGGAAGAGCTCGATGAAGATCTTGTCCTTTGTGTTGTTTCGTTCTAGTTGATCAGGAGTGGAGCCCAGTTGGGGTCGATCGGGGACCTTTGTCGCATTTGGGGTTCTTCTTTTATTTTGGTTCCGTAGTCGGACCTTGAGTGTATTTGGATGATGTAATGCTTTATTCATGTATTTGTGTGAAGTGGCGATTGTAAGCCAACTATGTATCTCTTTCCCTTATTATATTACATGGGTTGTGTGAAGATTACCTCACTTGCGACATATGCCTTCAATGCAATTATGCCTCTAAGTCGTGCCTCGACACGTGGGAGATATAGTCGCATCGAGGGTGTTACATTCGTTTGCGTGTTGCATCTTGCCATGTCATCATATGCATTGCATCTGCATGTTTTCGAAGCTTGCATCCGTCCGGGTTCCCCCAGTTCTCTCTGTTGTCTGTTCTGAGCCTAGACACACTCGCACGCGCCCGCGACACGTCCAAAATATTATTTTATAAGTGGCCGGAAAATGTTCTCGAAATGGGATGAAAGTTATCATGCAGTCTTATTATAGTGTAGATAGACCGCCTGTCAAGTTTCGTCGCATTCAGAGCTTGTTTGATAGCCCAACCGTTAAACATATAGAGACATTATAGTCGGTCTATCGTCGGACGTTTTCGGTCTCCGAAAACTTCCGCCGGGCTGCTCTGCTTCTATCTATCTTCTCAGCCCAACATGTCTACACAGCCCACCTAACCCAGCTAAACCCCCCTATCGATCGGATCCGTCGGATCGTGATCGTATGGCTCTAAAACAGCCCCTAACACCCAAACCCTATCTCCTCCTGCTATATATGGACAGCCCCTAGTCCATTTTTGGCCTTCTTCCACCCTCCTCCTCATTTTTCGCACACCCCCAGCCTCTAGCCGCCACTTGTCGCCGCCAGATCCGCTCCGCCGCCGCCATTTGGTCTCTTCCCGCGCCGCCACCTCGCTGTCGCCACTTGGCGAGCCCCCATTGGCCCGTGCCGCCGCAACCACCGCTCCTGGCCATCCAGGGCGTGCCACGTGGCCTCCCTGCCCCGCTCCCACTGTCCCACGCCGCCAGGCCCACCCAGGCCCCGATCTCTGCTCCGAAGCCCGCGTGCGCGCCACCGCCTCCCTCCTACGCCTCGCTGCTCCCGAGCCGCCGCCGCTCACGCTCGACCAGCGCGCGCGCTACCGCCTCTGATCCGGATCGGGAGAGCTCCGATCTCCCTCCTCGCTTCACCGCTGCCCCGTCAGGTCGCCGCCTCTCTCTCCTCACCTTCTCTCTCTGCTCTCACCTTCTCTCTGTCTCTCGTGTAGGAGCAAGAAGGGCACCGCTATGAAGGACCTCGAGCTCCAACGCGCTAGATCCGCCTCCCACCGCCGGGAATGGATCCGCCCGGCTCAGATCTGTTCGGATCCGGCCGACCTCGTTGCCTCCAGCCGTCCACCTTCCCCGCCTCTCGCGTCGGCACCGCCATGGCCTCCCTGCTTGTGCGGGCGCAAGAGGAGGACGACCAGCTCCGCGTCTGTTCGGGTGGGCCCCACGTCGGTCGGCCCATCCGCGGCTTGATGCGGCCTAGCACTGCCCCCCTTCCAGCCTCCCTCACCATCGATCTGGGCTAGGCCCGCTGGGTGAGATACCCAGCCCAGCACCCAGCCAATTTCAGCCCAAATCTGTTTTTTTTCGGTCAGCGAATTTATCTATTTTCTAGAGAAACTGCATATTCATAGATTGGCCCCTCATGTTCATGCATTAATTACTCCACAACCATGCATCGGTTTAAAATGTTATATATATGAAAAATGCTTAGAATTTCATCTAGTTTCATAATATACTATTTTATTCATGTTCAAAATGTTTAAAATGTTGTTTGTTTAAATTTGCTCTAATGACATGCTAAAATGATTTAATTCATAACTTAATAACCGTAGCTCCAAATTTAATAAAGTTTATATGTAAATGGGATAGAAAAATGCCTGGTTTAACATGGTGCACTCTCTATTCATGTTTAACAACTCTAAAATTGTGTTTAGGGCAAAACAGTACCAAATTAAAAATATGCATATGGGGGTTTACCAGATTTGTTGTTTGTTATATCTGGCCCCATTTAAATTGTTTAGATAGTATAGTTTTGTTATGCTTCACCTCTTGCCATGTTTAACAATATTTAATATTGTTGGGTACATAACCGAGAGAGAACTAAATAATTGGTGTGGTGTTTCATCAATACGCAACTCGTTGGATATTGAGCTCCACTTAATTTGTCGTATTGTTTGTGCACTTTGCCATGCCATGCCTCATTAAACCGGACATGCACCATACTTGGTTGTGCATCATGCCTTGTTTATGTGATGGTTGTTTACTATGTTGCTTGCTTCTTTCCTGGTTGCTTCTCTCGTTAGCTTCGGTTTCGGTCCGGAGTTGTGAGGATTCATTCGACTACGTCTGTTTGTCTCCTTCTTGGACTCGTTTTTCTTCCTTGCGGGATTTCAGGCAAGATGACCATACCCTCAAAATCACTTCTATCTTTGCTTGCTAGTTGTTTGCTCTATCGCTATGTCGCGCTACCTACCACTTGTTATATCATGCCTCCCATGTTGCCATGTCAAGCCTCTAACCCACCTTCCTAGCAAACCGTTGTTTGGCTATGTTACCTCTTTTGCTCAGCCCCTCTTTTAGCGTTGTTAGTTGCAGGTGAAGTTGAAGTTTGTTCCATGTTGGAACATGGATATGTTGGGATATCACATTATCTCTTATTTAATTAATGCATCTATATACTTGGTAAAGGGTGGAAGGCTCGGCCTTATGCCTGGTGTTTTGTTCCACTCTTGCCACCCAAGTTTCCGTCATACCGGTGTTTTGTTCCTTGATTTTGCGTTCCTTACACGGTTGGGTGTTATGGGAACCCCTTGACAGTTTGCTTTGAATAAAACTCCTCCAGGAAGGCCCAACCTTGGTTTTACATCTGCCTAACAACCTATAACTTTCCCTTGGGTTTTCGCGAGCCCGAGGGTCATCTTTATTTAACCCCCCCAGGCCAGTGCTTCTCTAAGTGTTGGTCTGAACTAGAGTCCTTTGCAGTGCTACCTCGAGGAAACTTGAGGGCTGTTTTAGTTGTATGGAGTGCTCATCCGGTGTGCCCTAAAAACGAGATATGTGCAGCTCCTATTGGGATTTGTCGGCACAGTCAGGTGGTCTTGTTGGTCTTGTTTTACCATTGTCAAAATGTCTTGTAACCGGGATTCCGAGACTGATCGGGTCTTTCTAGGAGAAGGGATATCCTTCGTTGATCTTGAGAGCTTATGATGGGCTAAGTTAGGACACCCATGCAGAGTATAAACTTTGAAGAGCCTTTCCCGCGGTTATGTGGCAGATGGGAATTTCTTAATGTCCGGTTGTAGAGAACTTGACACTTGACTTAACTAAAATGAATCCATATCAGGACCCCGATCCTAAGTCACACCGATCTTGCATGTAACACATCATATCACATTGCGGCATCACACACGGTATTCCCATGGGTGCTACCTTACCTGGCCCTGGACCGTTTGCGCCTTTTGGCTCACGTATATGATAGTGTCGCTAGCATCCATATGACAAAGAACCGGGCCGAGATGACTAGTCGTAAACCCAAAGTGGCACTAACCTACAAGGACATGCATACATGACCCAGCAACGAACATGTCGGTCATCAGCGAGTGAATCCGGGCTCTAGCAGCTGGGCTAAAAGGACCCCGGGAACCCGGGCTATAGCAGGCTAGCAGGACTCCGGAAGTCATCGCGTGACATTTCCCCAAAGGAACAGACACAGGAACGAAGTAGGACACATGTCGGCCAGTCTAGGTATTCCGGAGCAGTAGTAACTGGGCTAGAAGGATTCCGGTAAACCAGGCTGTAGCAGACTACCATGGCTCAGTGGAAGCACCATACTACATTTCCCCATAAGAGAGGCTACCAAGCATAGACAACTAGGTTGTCGGATCCCACACATACTAAGTTAGCAAGCCTAAGGGAATCTTGCCACATTTTTTGTGTGTATGTCATGTGCAGCCTTACTGTGTCTTGCCTAAGGTGTGGCTTGAACCAAACACTCACCTAAGTAAATCAAACTTGCCTAACCTTACATTCCACTAGATTTTGCCACATGTTAGAATCCAGAAAGCTCCACATGTAGAAGCATAATGCACAAACCACCAGAATCTCATAAGTGCAATGCACATGTACCTTACTAGTACTAGTTGGTAGTAGTAAGAAACAAATTCCAGTTTTGGCACGAGCTCGTACTGCGGGAGCACCACAAGGCCTGTCGCATGAGTTACATTTCCCTCTCGGGGCCCACAGGACTGAACTTCAGTGACTTAGTGCCCGGCCTATGAGTCAATGACATGCGGACCTTAAATGCGGCTGGCCCACATGTCATTCTCATGGTGGTGGCGTGGTTCGCGACTCACTCGTTCGAGATGAACCGACCGGTGGTGTCGTGGCCGTGGCAAGGGTGCCACAGCTGGGCGTCGGGGCGTTACGAGGCGTAGATAGCCACACCGACGGCTACTACCAATAGTACATAAGTACTCCAGCCGAGGATTTATGTCCGGGACGAAATGTGTCACAGCCGCTGGATGAAAATTCGATGGTGCGAGAGTACGGATTGGAGCACAGCAGCGGAGCAAGCAAACATCATCCAATCGGGTGTGTCTGTGGTAGAAAGTTTATGGTTGCCGCAGTTCAGCTGGCCCACATGTCATGCATACAAAGGCAGAGGAGCGGTGGGGCCGAGAGGGATGAGGGGCATGTCGGGGGGATGAGGATCCCCTAACGCAAACAATCCTACCATTCTGTCACTGACATGTGGGACCCATAAGTGTGGGTCCCACCTGTCAGTGAAGGAAAGGCAGGGCAAGGCAGTGATATGATTAGATGGCTAGTCTAACTGAAGTAGTAGATGATTATTTAAAGAGGTTTAAAGAATTAGGATTAGATGGCTAGTCTAACTGGAGAAGTAGATGATTACTCAAAGAGGTTAAAACAATCTGAACGCAGTGGGGTTTGGATGCCAATGAAGACGAAGGGGAGGTGAAGAAGCCGAGGAGAATCAGTTCCCGATGGAGAAGTAAATGGGAGAAGTGGCGTGCAGGCAGTTGATTAGACGGCTAGGTAGACTAAACGAAAAGGCTATGCGGGTAGACTGATGAGTCGTACCTGTTCGTGTACATGCCCATCCTTCCTGATAGGTGGGACCTGTGCAAACAGATAGAAAAATGTGTCATAGTTTTTTTTGAGCGCGTGAGTGGGAGACACAACATTCTCTGGTTAAGGAATACTCCCTCCGTTTATGTGAGTATAAGTCACCTTATGAAAATCAGGTTTTCCCAAAACCTTTAGTCATGGAGCATTAACTTCCTGCTCGATCCCCTCCCAGCCTCGTTAGCAAGCAGTCTCTTCCTCTGCTGCCGCGTTCTACCTTCCCATTTTTCCTCTTTTCAAGTGTGGAACGATCTGCATGACGTCCTTGATGCACCAGAACGACCACTGCATGCATCGCGGCAGGGCATTGATTGGGCATGCATGACAATTTGGTTCTGCTCGCAATATGGATGATACCTGAACGATGAAGTGAACAGGCATGCTAGCACGGGAGACCTATTTCCGCTATACAATACTGGAGTACTCATGTTCCTACTAGTAGTAGTACAACTGGGGTACACTTGATGGTCAAAATACTATTCATCCGATCCTCACAGTGAAGTGACAACACCCTACGCCTGACACTAGTCCAGGCGGCGTGTTCAGGTTACCAAAGTCAGCCTCACCCTGTGCACTGTGCAGTCTGTCACCGCCGTTGTACAACACATTGGCGCCTTGCCTCGTCTCCCTCTCCGCTCCCATAGCACCACTCCATCTCTGTCTCCGTCTCCGTCTCCATCTCATTGTGCCCCTGTGTACCGTCGCCTCACTTGCCTCCCCAGTACCACTATTCCCTCGCTAGCTGCTCCAGCACCGACATCCCTCTCCCCCGTAAATCAAGCCCCCTTCCAAACTCCACCATGGCCGAACATGAACCGTGCAGCATCCATATGAGCCGCGATTGGAGCAATCTTCCCAGTGACATCCTCGACCTCTGTTGTTCGTGTATGGATATGTTGAGCACCCTGCGGCTAGCTGCATGCTCGAGGGACATGCACACGGCCATCGTCGAAGCGAGGCCTAAGCTTTTCAAGACACCCTACTTGCTGCTATCTGGTCTTGCGAGACTGGCTCACCATGATACGGAGGCGCGCATGATGCCCCTCGACTTCAATCCGATCTCCATTAGCCGAAACTTCTTTGTAGGTATGTAGTGGGTCACCTTACATCATTTCCCTGTGAAACTGAGTAAGACTCAAAGCCCGACCATGGCAGAAGATAGAAAGAGAATGAAAGTCATTCCCTATGCATTGGCCATAGGTTCTATAAAATATGCCATGCAATGTACCAGATCTATTGTATACCCTGCACTAATTTTGGCAAGGGAGCACAATAGTGATCTAGGAGTAGATCACTGACAGCGGTCAAAATTATCCTTAGTGGAATAAGGATATGTTTCTCGATTATGGAGGTGAAAAAAAGGTTCGTCGTAAAGGGTTACGTCGATGCAAATTTTGACACTGATCCAGATGACTCTAAGTCTCAATCTGGATACATATTGAAAGTGGGAGCAATTAGCTAGAGTAGCTCCGTGCAGAGCATTGTTGACATAGAAATTTGCAAAATACATATGGATCTGAATGTGGCAGACCCGTTGACTAAACTTCTCTCACAAGCAAAACATGATCACACCTTAGTACTCTTTGGGTGTTAATCACATGGCGATGTGAACTAGATTACTGACTCTAGTAAACCCTTTGAGTGTTGGTCACATGGCGATGTGAACTATGGGTGTTAATCACATGGTAATGTGAACTATTAGTGTTAAATCACATGGCGATGTGAACTAGATTATTGACTCTAGTGCAAGTGGGAGACTGAAGGAAATATGCCCTAGAGGCAATAATAAAGTTATTATTTATTTCCTTAATTCATGATAAATGTTTATTATTCATGCTCAAATTGTATTAACCGGAAACATAATACATGTGTGAATACATAGACAAACAGAGTGTCACTAGTATGCCTCTACTTGACTAGCTCATTGACCAAAGATGGTTAAGTTTCCTAAGCATAGACATGAGTTGTCATTTGATTAACGGGATCACATCATTAGGAGAATGATGTGATTGACTTGACCCATTCCGTTAGCTTAGCACTTGATCGTTTAGTTTGTTGCTATTGCTTTCTTCATGACTTATACATGTTCCTATGACTATGAGATTATGCAACTCCCGTTTGCTTGAGGAACACTTTGTGTGCCACCAAACGTCACAACGTAACCGGGTGATTATGAAGGTGCTCTATAGGTGTCTCCAAAGGTAATTGTTGGGTTGGCGTATTTCGAGATTAGGATTTGTCACTCCGATTGTCGGAGAGGTATCTCTGGGCCCACTCAGTAATGCACATCACTATAAGCCTTGCAAGCATTGCAACTAATGAGTTAGTTGCGAGATGATGATTACAGAACGAGTAAAGAGACTTTCCGATAACGAGATTGAACTAGGTATTGAGATACCGATGATCGAATCTCGGGCAAGTAACATACCGATGACAAAGGGAACAACGTATGTTGTTATGCGGTCTGACCGATAAAGATCTTCATAGAATATGTAGGAGCCAATATGGGCATCCAGGTCCCGCTATTGGTTATTGACCAGAGAGGTGTCTCAGTCATGTCTACATAGTTCTTGAACCCATAGGGTCCACACGCTTAACATTCGTTGACGATATAGTACTATGAGTTATGTATGTTGGTGACCGAATGTTGTTCGGAGTTCCGGATAAGATCACGAACATGACGAGGAACTCCAGAATGGTCCGGAGATAAAGATTGATATATGGGATAATAGTGTTTGGACTCCGGAAGGGTTCCGAAATTCACCGGAAGGGGTTCTGGATGTTTCCCTGAATGTTTGGGCACGAGAACACGTTATCTGGGCCAAAGGGGAAAGCCCGCGAGGTTTTTGGAAAGCGCAAACGGAAGTTTTGCGGAGTCCAGGGCTAGACGCCAGGGTCCCTGGCATCTGGGTCCACACGCCGGGAACCCTGGCATCTGGCCCTGGAGTCCGAGAAGGACTCTTGCCTTTCGGGTGTAATCGACTTTGTGGAGGCTTTTACTCCAAGTTTTGACCCCAAGGCTCAACATATAAATAGAGGGGTAGGGCTAGCACCCAAGACACATCAAGAAACACCAAGCCGTGTGCCGGCTACCCCATCCCCTCTAGTTTATCCTCCATCATAGTTTTCGTAGTCCTGCGGAGATTGTTCTTCACCAACACCATAGTCCCCGGCTACCCCGTCCCCGCGAAGCCCTGCGGAGATTGTTCTTCACCAACACCATCACCATGCCATCATAGTTCCCGGCTACCCCGTCCCCACGAAGCCCTGCGGAGATTGTTCTTCACGAACACCATCACCACGCCGTCGTGCTGCCAGAACTCATCTACTACTTCGCCCCTCTTGATGGATCGTGAAGGGGAGGACGTCACCGAGTCGAACGTGTGTAGAACTCGGAGGTGCCGTGCTTTCGTTACTTGGATCGGTCGGATCGTGAAGACGTACGACTACATCAACCACGTTGATACAACGCTTCCGCTTTCGGTCTACGAGGGTACGTAGACAACACTCTCCCCTCTCGTTGCCATGCATCACCATGATCTTGTGTGTGCATAGGATTTTTTTTAAATTACTACGTTCCCCAACACTTAGTTCTCAAGGCTTTCCAACTACATCTTTGTGAAGCTTTTCGCAAGCTCAACCTCCAAGTTGTTCCTCAAGGTGTTCTTTCCAACCTTCAAGTCACTCCAACTTTGGAAGACCAAATTCGTGAGGCACAACTCCTTGATACCATGGTGAAGAAGGTGAAACATGGTATTGCCAAGGGTTTACCCAAATACAAGTGTTATCGCATTGATGACAGAGACATTTTATTCTTTGAGGACCGAACTGTGGTTCCTAAAGGTGATCTGAGGAAGGTCATATTAAACGAAGCGCACAATACTCTTCTATCCATTCATCTAGGCAGTTCGAAGATGTACCATAACCTCTTGCAGTCATATTGGTGGACTCGAATGAAGCGAGAGATTGCTCAATTCGTGAATGAATGTGATGTCTGTTGAAGGGTGAAAGCAGAACATCAACGACCAGATGGTCTCCTCTAACCTCTTGCTATTCCAGAATGGAAGTTTGAACATATCTAAATGGACTTTGTACTGGCTTTCCCAAGTCCAAGCATGGGAATGATGCAATCTTCGTTGTCATCGACAAGCTTACAAAAGTGGCTCATTTCCTTCCAATCAAAGAATCCATCATGGCAGCTCAGTTGGCAGAGTTATAAACCTCCAGAATTGTCTCATTGCATGGTATTCTGCAATTGGTCTCTTCAGACCGTGGAAGCATTTTCACTTCTAAGTTCTGGGACTCCTTCCAGAAGGCCATGGGCACCAACATTTGCTTCTGCACGGCTCTCCATCCTCAAACAAGTGGCCAAGTTAAGCGAGTCAATCAAATACTTGAAGACATGCTCAGATCTTGTGTCATCTCTTTCGGTATGAAGTGGGAAGATTGTCTCCCACATGCCGAGTTCTCCTACAACAACAGTTTCCAAGCAAGTTCGGGCAGGGCCCCATTCAAAATACTTTATGGCATAAAGTGTCATGCACCTCTCAATTGGTGCGAGACTGGTGAACGCCAACTTCTTGGCAATGACCTGATCACTGAAGTTGAAGAAATGTGTAAAGTCATCCGTGAAAATCTCAAAGCCGCGCAATCGCGTCAGAAGAGTTACTATGATAGAAAGCACCGTGACTTGGATTTCGAGATCGGAGACCATGTCTACCTCTACGTCTCTCCAATGAAAGGCACTCAATGCTTCAGTATCAAAGGCAAGCTTGCCCCGAGATACGTGGGTCCTTTCAAGATCATTGGCAAAAGAGGCGATCTCGCCTATCAACTTGAGCTTCCGTCCAACTTCGCAAATGGGCACGATGTGTTTCACGTGTCATAGCTTCGCAAGTGCTTCAAGACGCCTGAGCGCACTATGAACTTCAAAGAGATTGACCTCCAAGAAGATTTGTCTTATCATGAGCATCCCATTTCCATGCTTGAAGAAACCGAGCGAAAAACTCGCAACAAGTCGATCAAATTCCTGAAAGTTAAGTGGTCTCACCATTCCGACCGAGAAGCCACTTGGGTGCACGAGGATCACCTCTGCTCCGAATATCCAGAGTTCTTTCAGTCCTAGATCTCGGGTCGATATCCTCTTGTAGTGGTGGAGAGTTGTAACATCCCGGATGCAACATTCATAATTATAACTCCAACTCTTGCCATTTGCGGCTAGATGATATGTTATTTCTTTCGTGGTTGGGTTTTGTCCTCGTTTGTGCATTTTGTTCATGTCATGCATTTCATATCATGTCATCACGTGCATCTCATTTACATTCGTGTTTGTCTCATGCATCCGGTCATTTTCCTCGTTGTCCGTCTCGAAATCTGACACTCCCACATGCACCCGTTGCACCTCTCAGATCTTATTTCGTGAGCAGGAGAAAAACGTTCTCAGAATGGGCCAAGATTTGTTGAGTGTCCTTGGTACATCACCAGTAGGTCGCCTGTCAAATTTTGTTCCATTTGGAGGTCGCTTGATGCCCTACGGTTAACCGGGTAACCGCAAAAACCCCTCTCTCATTGCAGCCCAGCACCCCTCCCTAACAGCCCACTAGCCCATCTAAACCCCCTCCTTGCCCTCCG
Organism: Triticum urartu; assembly: GCF_003073215.2. Lineage (NCBI taxonomy): Eukaryota > Viridiplantae > Streptophyta > Magnoliopsida > Poales > Poaceae > Triticum > Triticum urartu. The sequence continues at coordinate 260,764,050 of NC_053027.1, forward strand.
TCGTTGGATCATGGTCGTGTGGGAAAAAACCGCGCCTCATTTGGACTCTCCTAGCTCCCCCTACCTATGTATATGCCCCCTCCCTGAAATTTGCGTCCAAACCCTAGCTCCACCCTGCTCGGCGCCGCCGGGCATGTCCGGACGACACCGGACACGTCCAGCGCCGCGCCCGGACGAATCACGTGACGCCACGTGGTGCGCCACCGACGCCCGCTGCCACGGCCCACCCTAGCCCGCGGGAGGCCCTCCCGGCCCGCGCCTCGCATGCCGCCGCCCGGGCGCCGCCGCCTGCCTCGACTACGGCCATCGCCTACCGCCTCGCTCCAGTTCTCCTGCCGCTGACCTCGCCCCGACACTATCCGCCGCCCGCCGAGCTCCGGCGTCGCGCCGCCCAAGCGTTGCCGACCTCCATTGCTGCCCACTGCACGTCGCCGGCGCCCTCCCCGCAAAGCTCGTCGCCGGCATCACCGCAGTTGGCCGAACTCCGGCGAGATCCGCCTCGCCTCGATTTCTGCACCATCAAACCCTAGATCCGGAGGTTATATTTTCTCTAAGTCCCCAATATATCTACATCATGTGACCCTCTTTGACATGTCATATCTCCATCCTTGTAGCTCCGATTTGCGCATATGATATATCGAAACATTAGTCTCGTGATGCTCTTTGTGTTAGTGTCATTTGCATGCATGTTACTGCCCATATTGATGTCTTAATCTTCGTTGCAAAAGTGCTATATGATGTTGTTTGTTGGAATTCATCATAATTTTGCTAATTTTTCATTTTCATTGCATTTTGTGTGTGCATCCTTTGAGCATCATGTCTACATATTTTAGGAGCACCTTCATGCCATATTTACAGTGGTGCAAGCCTTGTATTTTTACGAGCTCTGTGGTGACTAGCACAATCATGGAATGTAGGCTATATGATGTTGCTGATTTCAGACACTTCATATTTTTGCTAAGTCTTTTACTGGTACATTATGATGCTATTTTGTCTTGTTGCTAAAAGTAGATCCATGCATATTTTGAGGAGCTTCACTAAGGGTGTTTTGAAGATATGGTTATGCTCTATCCATTCATACCTCTGGTTGTAATTCTAGAGTAGAGTAGATTGTCATTTCCATGCTCTACGTCTGCTAAATATTCTTGCTGGCAGATTGTTAACATGAAGTTCATTTTTTCCATGTGTTTTTCTAGTGATCCATGCAACCTATGAACTTGATCTTGCCATTTTTGGCTTCATATATGTGTCTTCTTACTGTTGCTTACCTTGTGGTACCATGTAATTCTTTGTGGTGAGTGGCATGAGCTTGCAAAGTTGCTATCATGAATCTGTTTCTGCCATGCTATGTTTTTCTTCTAAGTATGAAACTGTTCATATCACTTGCCATGTTTCCATTGATACTACCATCTTCTCTGTGCATCTTTGGTTAAAGTTCAGTAAGGGAGTTTTGTTCTATGCCTTTAGTAATTTTATGCCATGCTTAAGTTTTCCATGATATTTTCCTGTAGCATGTTGTGTGCTAGCTCTAAACATTGCTACCTGATGCTGATTATGCCCTGCTCAGTATTTTCACTAAGTCTGTAACCTGATTGTCATTTGCATTTTCCCATGCTATTTTAGGATTGTTTTAGTGAGTTCTAGCAGGAGCTCAGTGTTCATGATTTGTAGATGTTCACTTGTACTTCACTGTCATTTGCTTTGTTGCTATGTTGAAGTGATATAGCATAGTTTCATGATGCATACTAAGTGCAATGATGCTGTTAAGATCAGTGTTGCATTGTTCTTGTTTTGCTCGTCATTTGCAAACCGTGCATCTGTTTCTGGTGATCTTTGTATCGATTTCGACCGAAATCTCCCCACCTTTCTAGTGGCAAGTTTGGTTTGCCAAGTTGATGCCATGATCATATTTTCCCTTCTGGAGTACCCATATGCAATGCACATCATATCTTGCATTCCATGCCATGTCTTGCATCATGTTGCTTTTGCATTGCACCGTGATTGATTGTTGTTCCGTTGCTGGTGTTCTTGCTTTGGGTAGAGCCGGGAGACGAGTTCATGAACGAGGATCATGTTGAGTACGTTTACAAGGAGCAAGCTTTCGACAACCCCGAGGACTTTGTAGGCAAGATGATCATTACCCCCGATATCACTTCTATATTTGCTTGCTAGTTGTTTGTTCTATCGCTGTGTCATGCTACCTACCACTTGTTTATCATGCCTCCCATACTGCCATGTCAAGCCTTTAACCCACCTCCCTAGCAAACCGTTTTTGGCTATGTTACCACTTTAGCTCAGCACCTCTTATAGCGTTGCTAGTTGCAAGTGCCTTGTAGGTTGTTCCATGTTGGAACATGTATATGTTGGGATATCACAATATCTCTTAATTAATTATTGCATCTATACAGTTGGTAAAGGGTGGAAGGCTAGGCACTTTGCTTGGTGTTTTGTTCCACTCTTGCCGCTCTAGTTTCCGTCATACTGGTGTTAGGTTCCTTGATTTTGCGTCCCTAACACAATGAGGGTTTATGGGACCCTCTTGATAGTTCGCTCTGAAAAAAACTCCTCCCGCAAGGCCCAACCTTGGTTTTACCATTTGCCTAATAACAACTTAAACTTCCATAGGGACTTTCCGGACCCCGTAGACTTAATCAAACACCCCCCCGGGCCAGTGCTCCTCATGTGTGTAGGTCCAAACTAGAGCACCGTGGGGGACCGCCCCTTGGCAACTTGGGTTATGTTGGTACCTATACGCTTAGCTCATCCAGTGTACCCTGAGAATGAGATCGCGCTACTCCTATCAGGCTAGGTCGGTGCATCAGGAGGTCTTGCTCGACAAGTTTTACCATTGTTGAAATATTTTGTGCACCGGAATTCCGAGTCTGATCTGAGGGTCCCGCGATGGAGGATTGTCTCCGCGGATCTTGAGCTTGTTATTCGCTAAGTTGGGACACCCCTGGAGGGTTTAAACTTTTGAGAGTCGTGCCCGCGGTTATGTGGCAGATGGGAATTTGTTAATATCCGGTTGTAGAGAACTTGACACTTGACTTAACTAAAAGACACCAACCGCGTGTGTAACCGTGATGGTCTCTTTTCAACGAGGTTCGGGAAGAGAACATGGTGGGGTTATGTTTGAATGTAAGTAGTTCAAGATCACTTCTTGATCACTTCTAGTTTACGACCGTTGCAGAGTTTGTCATCTTACTCTTATACTCGTATTGTTAGCCACCATATTTGATTAGCGCTTGCTGAAGCTCCACCTCATTACCACATCCTACAAATAAGCTTAAATAGTCTTCATCTCACAGGTTTTGAGATTGCTAGTCCTCGTGACTCACAGATACTACCAAAACAGTTGCAGGTGCCGATGATACCGATGCAGGTTATGCAACCGAGCACAAGTAGGAGTTCAATGAGGACCCTTGTTGTTACCTTTCCCGGCTATGCTATAAGCTGTTCTTGCTAAGGATCCAAACGCTCCCTAAGTAACAACGCTCGCTAGCAACGAGGCCAGGAGGGGATTGAGATGTGAAGTTAATGGACGACGCCTAAACATTTTGGGAATATCTTATTTCCGTAGGATGACTTAACACCTAGATGGAGGGATTACTACTCCTCAGTCCAGGTTTGATGGAATATTCGTCACCTCTTCTATTCTTGTACGTACTCCATTTGTATCTCACTTCCTGTGGCTTCGCACTCGCACGATTTTCCTATTCTATGAACCTATGTGTGCGTGTGCGTGTGCGTGTGTCTGTGTTTAACAGCATGTGTGTGTTAGAGAGAGCGACATATCGACCTACTCCTACAGAGAGATGGTGTGTAGTGTACGATTTTAGCCACGAGAGTTGGTGCATCCTCTCATTTCCGGGCGTCCGGTAGGGACAGGCGGACAGCTGCCACGCCCGCTCCTGACCAGCCTAGCCCACCCAAAGCCCCTCCATTGCCCGCACGTGCTTCCCGCCCGAAACAGTTAGCGCCGCTCCAAAGAATTGGTGCCGCATTCATGCCCGGGCAGAGCGGACGTGACCTCTCACTGGCGCCCGCGTTGAAGGGAGAAGCGGATTCAAGAGTGATGGTTTCTTCGTCCGTCCAACTCACTACTGGATCTATGTGATTTGACGACTCATTGGTTATTATTACTGGGGTGGTAGGACTGCTGGATGTCCCACGCTTTCGGTGAAAGGAGGTACTACAAGATTACAATTTTCTCCATTCTTACGGCGGAGGAGTGCAAGAGTAGTGAAAACATGCAGGCTCAGTGATTACATGGCCCACCTCACACTATCACCCTATTTTCTGGACACCGTGCGACACACACTCTTTACATAGTACTCCCTCCGTTCCTAAATATAAGTCTTTGTAGAGATTCCCCTAGGTGGACTACATACGGAACAAAATGAATGAATCTACACTTAAAATGCATCTATATACATCCGTATGTGGTTCATGGTGAAATCTCTTCAAAGACGTATATTTAGGAATGGAGGAAGTACTTGTATAGTACGTACTGTAATTTATCAGCGAGATAGTACAATGTTATGAAGCTTCCGGCTTCTGTTACATGTATCTTGCGTCCAAGGTTGCCCGTTGCCACATTTCATCAAATACAAAGGAGAATAACATACATGCTATTGCATCTCAATGATTGACAGATCATAGCAAATATGTACTCCATCCATTCCAAAATAAGTGTCTCAACTTTATGCTACATACGGAGCAAAATGAGTGAATCTACACTCTAAAATACGTCTATATACATCAGTGTTTGGAGTATGTACTAGTAGTTCATATTGAAATCTACTAAAGGACATATATATTCCAAACAATATTTTAATCTCTCTAACCAAGGTAGGGACGAGGAGTAAACGGAAGGAGTACTAGTAATTTTTTCTCCTCGTCCTGCGATCCACCACGCGCATGGCCGAGGGAGCGGGCGTAAGGCATAGTAAGAAAGCTTCCCCTCATCCTGCGAGCCACCGCACCCGTGGGCGGGGGAGATGGCGTACTAAGGGGCTGTTTTGTTTGTGACTAACTTTGCCAAATATTGCCACACCTAAGGTCAGGCAAGTTTGACCAACTTAGGTGAGTGTTTAGTTCAAGCCACATCTTTGGCAAGCCACACTTGGGCCCCACATGGCATACACACAAAAAATGTGGCAAGATTCCCTTAGGCTTGCCAACTTGTGGCTCCACATGGCATACACACAAAAAATGAACTAACCTTAGGCAAATTTGGCAAAATGTGTGGCAAAGTGTGGCAATACTAGTCCTAGAACCAAACAGCCCCTAAGCAAGCTTCTCCTCGTTCTGCGAGTTGACGGGACACATCGAAAGTACTCCAGTGTATAGAGCCTTGCCTCTAAGGTAGGCCCCACTTGGGTTTCCTCTTTTTTTAACATAACGTGTCAAGTCGCAATTTGTTTGTTCACCCGTGGTAGAGGATCCTCCCTCCATCTAGTGGACAACCAGTACACATGTCAAATTACCACGTGGGCTGCCTTTTCGTACAGAAATGAGCTCCACCGTGTACCCGCGCGGGTGTGGTTGGGAAAGAGACGGGAGTATGTGTGCCATGCATGCACATCTTCTCTTCGTGCACGTCCCCCACCTACGTGGGTGTGTGTGAGATATACAAACCTAGACAAATGGCTTGTGCGTTCGTGAGTTTTTTTTCTTTGGGGTGAGGTTGATTGTATTTGTGGGAATATGTGTCGATGACATCTCAAACAAAATTTTGCATGCAATGTGTGTGAAATGGATGCCTATCCATATCATATATAGAGGGTCGGGCGATCCACAAGAAGAGAGGGAGGGGTCATAGATATCGATAGAATCGAAGAGAGGATCAAGTGGGTGGGTGCGAGACCGATGAAGAGAGCCATCGAAATTGTGTGTGTGTGCAAGTCGAAGATATAGGGCGACTGACCTAGCTACCGGAACGTCAGAGGGCACATGTCAAGTTTGTGTGTGGCAGGGAGACATGACTAGAGCGCTCGATGTATCGGTGTGTGTGTGTGTGTGGGAGGGGGTGGGGGAGGGGTTGGCAGAGGCCTAACTATAGAGGTAGGACGACTCGTATATGTGTTGAGAAGGAGAGACCCAGCTATGTCTTGAGGGAGATCAGTCGACATCCATACATAACTGAAGGACGGGAAATAGGATGGGACAGAGAGAGAGAGAGGGAGAGGGACAGAGAGAGAGAAAGGAGAAAGAGAGGGTTAGAGTGCTGGATGGGTGATAGAGTTGCTTCTAGAAGATGGTGGGAGAGGCCTACTAGACAAACTCAGGGTGGAACTACAATATTATCAATAAGAGTGGGGATGTGTTGCTGTGTGTGCCTGTGCGTGATAGATCTGTCGGGACACATCCATAGATGATGAAGGGGAACCATGTGTTTGGTAAGCAAACCTAACTAGATCAGTAGATCAATTGTTGTTTGTCGGAGGAAGGGAGATACATAACTAATGAGGTAGATTGATCAACGCGTGGGGAAAAACGAGTTATAGGGAACTAGCTAGCTATATGTATAGCGGGAGATCGGTCGGTGTACGTCCATTTGTTAGAGGCAAATAAGGCCCGGCGAGATGGATAGACAGAGAGAATAGAGCTAGGAGGTGGTGCGAGAGGCCCAGCTACTTGCTAGATAGGGGGAGGAGTGTGCGGTTGTGAGATCGATGAAAAGAGGGGCGAGAGTTTACACGTGTGTGGGACCGTATGAGAGACACGTGGCAAGGACACATAAAGGAGGAGATTGAAGGTGTGTGTGTATGTTGTAGGCAGACATCACTTGAGAGGTTTATCGATCGGTGTGTGTCGGAAAGGAGTTGTGGAGACTATGGGAGAACGACCTAAAGAAAACAAATGAATGTCCGCAATGGATAGAATGCTGTGGGAGGGGGAGGGCGAGGAGGGCGTGTGCATGCACGAGAGAAAGTTAGTGGTAGCTACAAAGGTTAGAGGATTGTGTTGGTGTAAGAGACTAACAAAGATCATAATTTCATATGAAAGTGGATTCATATATTTGAATAGGAGATCATAGTGTTTTAAACATATGCATGCATGAATATAGCGGTGATACGCGTGTTGTGGTTTTGCACATGTTATAGCATAATGTGATAATGCATGGCGTTTGCAACTCACAGCTAAATGTCGAATAATCTAAACCATACTATACATTGAACAATCTCACATTTTATTTGAATTTGTGATAATGTGTGGCGTTTGCAGCTTACAACTAAATATCGAACAATCTAAACAATACTATATATCGAACATTCTCACATTTTATTTGAATTTGTGGTAATGTGTGGTGTTTGCAACTCACATCTAAATACTTGTAGGCGTAGGTGGTGGGGCACCATACATAATGTGATAAACACATTATACATATGAGAGATGGTTTAGTTTTTGAAGATCTAGCTAGAGCTTGAAATGTACTATGATTTGAAATCAACATAAAGTGGATTCAAAAAATCGAGTTTGAGTTCATATAGTACACATAGTTCATATGTAACTCGAGACTAATCATGTGGAGTGCTGTGAAGATAATACACAAACGATGGTTTCACTTGACAATAATGACGATTGTAGATCTTATTAAAACAGAGAAACGAATTCAAATGCTTTGACTTCACAACAATCATTATTGTAGATCTTATGCAAATAGATAAACGAATTCAAATTTAGTTCATATTGAAGCGGTAGTATATACGTTTGGAATTCACTAAAACGTTCATTTGAGTACTAGGTTGCATGTATTATACACGTAGAGAAATATTTTAATTTAACATAACATGAATTCAAAGTTATGAATGACATTCGTAGTGCGAATTGAATTGGTACAGTACACGTTATGCTTGTTCGGAAATTTCAACCCGCGCCTTGTTAGCCCGAAACATTTAAGATATATCTTTGTCTCATTGTGCTCCGACAACTCCCTCCATCTCAACCCGCACTTTGCTATTCCAAAATTACAACACGCACGAAAACTCCCACCTCCTGTGAAATCCCGACACACGAAATGCCCATGATACCCCTAAACCGAAAGAACCGCCTCAAATCGGTGGGAGTACTTTCGTAACTTACCACACATTTCGGACAAGCATGTCCCTAAGCCATGGTTCCCCACTCCCATCCCATCCGCCCACCCATTCGTACATCGAGGCCCGCAAAACCCGCGAAGCCCCACACACTCCTCCGTCCACCACCCAGCCGGAGCCTCTTCCCCAATGACGTCGTCCACATCAACACCTCAACGTCCCTCATCCACCGTACCGGATGAGGATCCGTCGTCGATCTAGTCGTCCCGCCGGTTAAGCCACCCCGTTCTCCACCTCCAAGGAGCTGCCCAGACGTTCCCCTCGTCTTTCGCGCCACCTCCATTCACACACCGCCGTCTTCACCTGCACCACCGGAAGCGAATCATCATCACCGTTTTGTCGGATGAAGCTGCATCCTAATCGGCGCCACCAAAGAGGTTGTACACAAATTGCCGCATTTTCTTCTGAATTCAATCTCACGGTGCTGCCGGTGCTCAGTCCTGAGCCGACACGGCGCGGCTCCATCCACGGCGGCGTCGCCGGCCACTTCTTCCACGGCGTCGCTCCCTCGGCGGTGACGTCCACATCAGTAGGAGCTGCTGCTTTAGCTCTCGCTCGCGCTGCTGCTATGCTGTTGCTCTCGGTCCCCTGCCTGGTGTGCTCTTGCTCATGCTGCTGCTCTTGCTCTTGCTCTTTCTTGCGATGCTGCTCCGATTTAGCTACACTCCAGTCGACTGAATCGACTTTTGGGTCAGTCAATTTTCAAGGGGTGTGTGGGGGGGGGCGGGGGGCTTGCTGGAGTTAAGGAAGAACCAACCGCGGGGGGGAGGGGGGCTCGCCGGAGAGGTACCCCACTATCTATCTTAGGGTTCTGGGTGGGGGCAGTGGTCACCGGCAGTGGTGGGGCAGTGGTGTGGGGATCGTCGGAGAAAAAGCTCGACACGGGGGGGAGGGGGGGCTACAGGGATGGCCGGGGCGGCCGCAGACCGGCGGTGGGGATTGTTTTTAGGGCGGGCAGGGCGGCGCACCGCCAGCCGCATGCGGCGGGGGGCGGCTGTTTGGACGGTGGTGGCTGGCGGCTCAGGGGGGTGGAGGTTGAAGATGAACTAAAGGCCCTTGATTTCGTATCCAATGACTACAAAATCGACTGACTAAAGATGAAAAAGTCAGTCAACTGACTTGTAGCCTCACCTCTAGTGCGTTCAGTTTCGACAGTAAAATTCAGTTTCGACAGCAAAATTCAGTTAAGTTCAGTTTCAACAGTTAAGTTCAGAGATGAGCGGCTGATCTATACATCTAGCACTTTGTTGTTATGTATTTATTTCATCTATTGGAGATGCTATTAGAATTTCACTCAGGTTAACGTTGTCTCTCTTGTCCTGCTTCAACCTCGGCGTCGTACAACTCACCGGAGCTACTCCAACGATGAAACCCTCTATCACAGCGGAGCAGTACCTCGGGCTCCATCTCTAGACGCCTAAGATCTTCTTCCCCTCCTCCGACAGCCAACTCAGCTGGAGCATCCTCACCAGCCAACCCAATCACGATGAGATCGACATGGCTTCGCCAAAGAGGTTGTACACTTCTTGTAGTTTAACTTAATCTTACCATGCTTCTTTGCATCCTATGATCTTCCAATTCTTGTGAACCAAACACCCAGATTGGAGAAATCATGTGTTTTTAAATTCTATGTTTTGCATGTGCATTCCTATCCTATTCCTATTTATTTCCTATCCCTGCATTGTTAGAATCCTCAAATTCAAACAAGCCCTTACGCAATTACTTCTGTTACAGATATGTGTCAAAGAAAACCTTGTGTGGTTTGTCCTGCTCCTGCGGTGATGTGTTCCAACCCAGCTCAGCTGCTCAAACGACGGAAGAGTTCACCACAGCAGGTATCCGCTCTCCAGACTGTCTTTCGCCGCCTGGTGATGGAGAAATCTGGAGTGAAAACATGGTCTTTAGAGCAGACAATGCTACCTGGTGAAGCAGATATGTTGCTGGTTATAGATAGCTCTTCAGAGGAGGATTCAGAGGCAGATGACCAGTCCTATTATCCCCCTGAGGTGTATGCTCAAACTTGGCAGGGTTATATTACTCATATCATGCATATGTTGTAAAGCAATGCTTAATTTTTACATCATATACACGATATTGAATGCCATCTCCTTACTTGACACATCATATATGCGATTGCCCTCTGCTCACTTCCTTAGTATATAAACCATATATTTGAATTATATCATGCCATGATGTTTACATAGACAGCATGTATCTGAATTATGGCATGCCAACCCATTTTCTAAAGACATAATATAGTTATATCATCTCATCCTCTTCACATAGTCATCATATTTTGAATTATGTCATTTTATCCGTGAATTATATCATGCCATCATGTTTCCATCAACGGCATGTTTGTGATTTATGGCATGCTAACCACTTTAATAGACACATCGTATAGTTATATCATGTCATCCTATTTACATAGTCATCATATTTTGAAGTATGTCATTCTATCCTGTTTAGTTAGCCATCATACATGCGAAATTGTGTCATGCTATCATGTTTAATTAGCCATCATATATTTGAAATTATGTCCTGCTATTCTATTTGGTTAGACAACATAAATGTGAATTATTGCATGCCCTATTTTCTTCCCTACTATCCATCGCACCTGTCTATCTTACAATGTCTGTACATTCAATTACTTTTCTTGTTTATCAGCCATTTCAATTGAAGGGGTTGATGGCAGTATCTGTGGGAGTAAAAACACGGTCTTCAGAAAATATCGTGCTACCTGTCGATGGAGATAGAACCACGGTTGTACTTGCCCAAGAACCAGCCCCACCACACATAACCTACACTCACGCAGATTGTACCCCCATCCAGTTGGACAGAGAACCAGCTACACCCTTCTAACCCCAACCCCAACAGATAGTAACCCAGTTCCCGTTGACACAACACTGTCTCGACCACAGTTCACCCAAACACAAGCAGTTAGTAAGGCAACTGCAGTGCACAAAGCACGAGGACCACCACTCCCAACCGCAAGTCAACGCTTGAAGCAGAAGAAGAATTGTTCTCAGGTCAGGTACCATAGCTATGGTTCATACTAATTTTCTCTTGCATCACTGTATTTACTCATACCAACTAATTTCAAATTTGAAGGATGCAATTGAAACTCCAATGGCGCAATAGGTATGTTTTAAACCTGTTTCTTTAATGTGTTTGCTGTAGTAACTTGCTCTATGTTGATTTCAGTTTCAATTGAATAAACTGTTATGTTCTCATGCCATGCACATTACAAGTGTTGTTATTGCTGTGTAGTTTCCCACACTTATATTCTGTCTATGCTGCTTTGTCTTAAATAGATATGATTCAAACTGTATCTATCTTGATTTGGCAACATAAACTAGAATGATATAGACCATACAGTGACCATACTACATAGATATATGTTTGTTTCATGCTGTTATCCTATCCACCTTACTACTGAATTGTTTTACCAACATGAGTTTCGTATACTACATTGTAAACCTGTGATGTGTTTGTTTGTTTCTCCTTTAGAACGTGGATAAAATATTGGAGAAGAGTACCCCGTTATGCAATGGTAAAGGAAGTAATGCAGATCAGGTTCAAGATAGTGAGACATCCCTGTTGTTCTCCAAGAAAGCTGGTAAAAACTATATTGAAGACACTGAGACAACCCCAAATTCATGTCTTGATGTAGTGATCGAGTTACTGGCTACTACTGCTGGCACCAGCTCTTTGAACTCGCTGCCTGAATCAGTTCGGCTTCTTGAGTCTCAACTTCAAGTTGAAAGACATCGATCAGATGTTATGCGACAGGAAGCCGAAGGACTGAGGAAGTCCCTGCAGAATTCAGATGCATACTTTCTGGTGCAACAGCAAGTGCTGGAGGACTTAAGCGCCAAACAAGAGAAAGTTAATAAGCTTGCGAAGCATCTTGCCAGCTTATGGGTACCGAGGATATTGTTTCTTGAGCGCTTCTGAAGTGGTTTCAGTTCTGCACTTGTTTTGCTGCAGCGTTTATATGCTGCTTTGTTCCCTATATTTGCACTTGTGGTGAACTTTGATGCCCAGTGGATGTAATATGTGTAATAGCCATGATAGCCTAGCGTAAGTTGCTTGCTTATTTATTTTCGTTGTCTTGTTTATTTATTTTCTTGTAGTCAGTGCAGTTCTTTTTCCGCGGTTTGCTAGTGGCCGCAATAACCTATCTTTTAAAACTAGGCCACATTAACAATGGGCTACATATTTACTATAGTTAACATGGGCCTCCTATGGGCCGTAGAAACAATGGGCCTTCTAAGGGCCGTAGAAACAATGGGCCTTCTACGGGGCGTAGACACAATGGGCCTTCTACAGGCCGTATCATCAATGGGCCTTCTACGGGTCGTATGATTGGTTGGCCAAACATGGGCCAATAACAGACAACATTATGGCTGTAAATGGACTAGAGTTGAAATCGTCCGTTCATGGGTCGACCATAACGGGCCGTCGTTAATAGGCCGTATTTGATGATGCTATCAAAATGGCCCAACGTATTAATGGGCCACAAACGGGCCGACTGTAACGACGGGTTGTATTTGGCCCACGAGCAGAAAATGACAGTAACGGGCCAAAAGTAAACGAATGTTGGAAATGAGCCCAAGAATAAATGGGCCCTGAGAAGGCCGAAAGATAACATGGGCTGGAAACGGCCCAATGGAATAATGGGTCGTTAATGGGTATAAAGTGATACACTGTTCATTACGGGCCAATTTTACCACGGGCCGTTAATGGGCCGAGGGTTACTAAGCGCCTCATATGGGCCAAAAGACGTCATGGGCCATACATGGGCCGGAAGTTAAAACGGGCTGGAATTATATTAGACGGCCTAGATGGCGCTACTCGGCCTAATTCGGATAGGTCGTAAACGTGCCCTGGGTTAGCGAGCTGTAAATGGGCTATATGCGAACAGGTCGCTAACAGGCTTGCCGTGGGCCGGCCTGCCACCTTTTGACCAAGTCAAACGGGCCGGCCTTTTCGTAGGAATGGGCCTTTGTTGGGCCGTGCCACGTGTCAACGTATCATAGGCGCTTTGGGTCCACTGAGTGGATGACATCTGTCCCAGCGGTGAGCCAACACATGTTTCCTCCAGCCAATGATGATTTTACATGTGGAAAATCCCCATTGGTCGGAGCTGTTAACGGGTTATCGGATCCAAAACTGGACCCGATAGCTTAACGGTGTTCGGTGGATTCCATGTGTCGGTCACCCTTGACGAAAGCACTTCTGTGACGCGCGATTTATCGTCATGGAAGTGGACACTTCCGTGATGATAATTTTGGTAACGTCATGGAACACTTCTACGATAGCACAAGTATGACTATCTTGATTCTGTCATAAATTTATCATGGATGTACATGCATGACAGAAAACGTGACCTACTGTGACAAACACGTATCACCACGCAAGTGTTTTTTTTGTAGTGATATATGTCTCTCCCCCCGAAATTTGCGTCCAAACCCTAGCTCCACCCTCCATCGCGCCGCCAGACACATCCAGCGCCGCGCCCAAACGAATCACGCGACGCCACGTGGCGCACCGTAGACGCCCGCTGCCGTGGCCTGCCCGAGCCCGCGGGAGGCCCTCCCGGCCCGCGCCTTGCCCGCCGCTGCCCGGACGCTGCCGCCTCCTTGTGCCGCCACCTACCTCGACTCTGGCCACCGCCCACCGCCTCGCTCGACTTCGCCTGCCGCCGCCCTCGCCCCGATGCCGTCCTCCGCCCACCGAGCTGCGGCGCCGCGCCGCCCCGCGCGCCACCCGGCACCGCCGACCTCCGCCACCGCCCACCGCGCGTCACTTGCGCCCTCCCCGCAAAGCTCGTCGCCGGATCCGGCTGGCATCACTGAAGTTGATCGAACTCCGGCGAGATCTGCCTCACCTCGATTTCCACACCATCAAACCATAGATCCGGAGGGTATATTTTCTCTATGTCCTCAATATATCTACATCATGTGACCCTCTTTGACATATTATATCTCCATGCTCGTAGCTCCGATTTGCGCATATGATATATCGAAATGTTCGTCTCATGATGCTGTTCATGTTAGTGTCATTTGCATGCATGTTACTGCCCATATTAATGTATTAATATTCGTTGCAAAAGTGCCATATGATGTTGTCTGCTGGAATTCATCATAACTTGCTGATTTTTCATTTTCATTGCATTTTGTGTGTGCATCCTTTGAGCATCGTGTCTACATGTTTTAGGACCACCTTGATGCCATCTTTAAAGTGGTGCAAGCCTTGTATTTTAATGAGCTCTGTGGTGACTAGCACAGGCATGCAAAGTAGGCAGCATGATGTTGCTGATTTCAGACACTTCGTATTTTTGCCGTCTTTTCCTATTACATTATGATGCTATGTTGTCTTGTTGCCAAAAGTAGATCCATGTATATTTTGAGGAACTTCAGTAAAGGTTTTTTAAAGAGATGGTTATGCTCTATCCATTCATGCCTCTGGTTATAATTATGGAGTAGAGTAGCTTGTCATTTCCATGCTCTACTTTTGCTAAATATTGTTGCTGGCAGATTGTTAACATGAAGTTCATTTTTGCCATGTGTTTTGCTAGTGATCCATGCAACCTATGAACTTGAGTTTGCCATGATATTTGGCTAAAGTTAATTAAGGGAGTTTTGTTCTATGCCTTTAATACTAGCATGCCATGCTTAAGTTTGCCATGATATTTTCCTGTAGCATGTTGTTTGCTAGCTCTAAACATTGATACCTGATGCTGATTATGCCCTGCTCAGTATTTTCACTAAGTCTGTAATCTGATTGTCATTTGCATTTTGCCATGCTATTTTAGGCTTGTTCTAGTGAGTTCTAGCAGGAGCTCAGTGTTCATGATTTGTAGAGCTTCACTTGTACTTCACTGCTATTTGCTTTGTTGCTATGTTGGAGTGCTATAGCATAGTTTCATGATGCATCCTAAGTGCTATGATGTTGTTAAGCGCAGTGTTGCATTGTTCTTGTTTTGCTCGTCATTTGCAAACCGTGCATCTGTTTCTGGTGATCTTTATATATATTTCGACCGAAATCTCCTCACCATTCCAGTGGCATGCTTGGTTTTCCATGTTGATTCTATGGTCATCTTTTCCCTTCTGGAGTACCCATATGCATTCCACATCATATCTTGCATTCCATGCCATGTCTTGCATCATGTTGCTTGTGCATTGCACCGTGATTGATTGTTGTTCCGTTGCTTGTGTTCTTGCTTTGGGTAGAGCCGGGAGACGAGTTCATGAACGAGGATCCTGTTGAGCACGTTTACGAGGAGCAAGCTTACGACAACCCCGAGGACTTTGCAGGCAACATGATCATTACCCCCGATATCACATATATCTTTGCTTGCTAGTTGTTCGTTCTATCGCTATGTTGTGTTACCTATCACTTGTTAATCATGCCTCCCATATTGTCATGTCAAGCCATTAACCCACCTTCCTAGCAAACCGGTGTTTGGCTATTTTACCGCTTTGGCTCAACCCCTCTTATAACATTGCTAGTTGTAGGTGCCTTGGAGGTTGTTCCATGTTGGAACATGGATATGTTGGGATATCACAATATCTCTTATGTAATTGATGCATCTATACACTTGGTAAAGGGTGGATGGCTAGGCCTTTTGCTTGGTGTTTTGTTCCACTCTTGCTGCCCTAGTTTCCGTCATACCGGTGTTATGTTCCTTGATTTTACGTCCCTAACAAGATGAGGGTTTGTGGGCCCCTCTTGATAGTTAGCTTTGAATAAAAATCCTCCAGCAAGGCCCAACCTTGGTTTTACCATTTTCCTAATAACAACTAAAACTTGCATAGGGACTTACCGGCCCCCGTGGACTTAAACCCCCCCGGGCCAGTGCTCCTCACGAGTGTTGGTACAAACTAGATGTAACACCCATGATGCGGCTATATCTCCCACGTGTCGGAGCACGACTTAGAGGCATAACCGCATGGTAGGCATGTCGCAAGAGGGGTAATCTTTACACATCCCATGTACTGAATAAGAAAGGGATAAAGAGTTGTCTTACAATCGCCACTTCACACAATACATAAATATATCATACATCAACCAGAATACAATCAAGGTCCGACTACGAAACCAAAATAAACAAAGACAACTCCAAATGCTAGATCCCCGATCGCCCCAACTGGGCTCCTCTACTGATCATCCGGAAAAGAAACATAGTAATGGCCCCGAATCCTCGTCGAACTCCCACCTGAGTTCGGTTGCATCCCCTGCACTGGCATCATCGATACCTGCATCTGGTTGGAAGATTCTGTGAGTCACGGGGACTCAACAATCTCACACCCTTGTGATCAAGACTATTTAAGCGTAAAGGTAGGAAAGGGGTAGTGAGGTGGAGCTGCAGCAAGCACTAGCATATATGTTGGCTAACTTACGCAAAAGAGAGCGAGAAGAGAAGCAAAGCATGGTCGAGAAGCTAATAGTGATCAAGAAGTGATCCTGAAGCTACTTACGTTCAAGCATAACACGAGACCGTGTTCTCTTCCCAGACTCCGCCGAAAAGAGACCATCACGGCTACACACGCGGTTGATTCATTTTAATTAAGTTAAGTTTCAAGTTCTCTACAATCGTACATTAACAAATTCCCATCTGCCCATAACCATGGGCACAGCTTTCAAAAGTTCAAACCCTACAGGGGTGTCCCAACTTAGCCCATCACAAGCTCTCCCGGTCAATGAAGGATATTCCTTCTCGCGGGAAGACCCGATCAGTCTCGGAATCCCGGTTACAAGACATTTCAACAATGGTAAAACAAGACCAGCAAAGCCGCCCGAATGTGCCGACAAATCCCGATAGGAGCTGCACATATCTCGTTCTCGGGGCACACCGGATTGTCCAAGATTCTGGTAGGCCAACGCAGAGTTGCCCCTGGTGGCCACCGGCGGCTGACAGGTTGGACCAACACTCAGAGGAGCACTGGCCCGGGGTTTAAAATAAAGATGACCCTTGACTCCGTGGAACCCAAGGGAAAAAGGTTTAGGTGGCAAATGGTAAAACCAAGGTTGGGCCTTGCTGGAGGAGTTTTATTCAAGGCGAATTGTCAAGGGGTTCCCATAACACCCAACCGCGTAAGGAACGCAAAATCAAGGAACATAACACCGCTATGACGGAAACTAGGATGGCAAGAGTGGAACAAAACACCAGGCATAAGGCCGAGCCTACCACCCTTTACCATGTATATAGATGCATTAAAGTAAACAAGATATAGGAATGATATCCCAACAATATCCATGTTCCAACATGGAACAAACTTCATCTTCACCTGCAACTAGCAACACTATAAGAAGGGCTGAGCAAAGCAGTAACATAGCCAAACAACGGTTTGCTAAGAAAGGTGGGTTAGAGGCTTGACATGGAAATATGGGAGGCATGATATAGCAAGTGGTAGGTATCGCGACATAGCAATAAAGCGAACGACTACCAAGAAAAGATAGAAGTGATTTCGAGGGTATGGTCATCTTGCCTGCAAAGTTCTCAGAGTTGACGAAAGCTTGATCCTCATAAGCGTACTCAACAGGTTCCTCGATCATGTACTCGTCTTCCGGCTCTACCCAAAGCAAGAACACAGGAGAAGGACCAACAATCAACCACGGTGCAATGCGCAAGCAACATGATGCAAAACATGGCTTGATATGCGAGATGTCATATGCAATGCATATGCGTGCTTCAGAAGGTAAAGATTGAACCAGGCATCAACTTTGAAAACCAAGTGTGCCGCTGGAAATATGATATGATTTCGGTCGAAATCGATATAAAGATCACCGGAAACAGATGCATGGTTTGCAAATGGCAAGCAAAACAATAATGGCACAATTTTGCGATTAACAGCACAGTGCCATTTAGAATGCAACAAGAAACTAAGCTACTGCACTCCAACATAGAAACAAAGCATATGGCAGTGATCTACTCAAGATGCTTGACAAAACATGAACACTGAGCTATGACTAAATCAAACAAGAGCAAGTTCAAACAAGCATGGCAAAAGTGCAAAAGATATCAGCATCATAGACTTAGTGAAAATACTAACATGTCAGAAAATTAACATCAGGAAGCAATGTTTAGAGCAAGAAAACAACATGCTACAGGAACATATCATAGCCATACAAGGCATGGCATGAATCTACTAAATGCATAAAACAACAATCCCTTACTGATCATGAGCCAAAGAGGCACATAAGATATGATGGCAGCCATGTAAACATAGCAAGTTTTATAACAAATTCAGACTCAGCAGAAAAACTGAGCATGGCATAAACAGAGTTATGAAGGCATCTTTGTGAGCTCGACTCACTCTCCACAAGGCATTGCATGACAAAACAAGCATAGCATCAGAAAGAAGACATGTTCATGAAGCTAACCATGGCAAGAGAAAGTTCATAGCATGCTTGGATCACTAACAACAACCATGGAAAAATTTGATTAACATGTAAACAATCTACCAGGAACATTTTATAGCAAAAGTAGAGCAAGATTAAGACATGATAGTGCACTCCATAATTGCAAACAGGGGCATGGATGGATAGAGCATAACCATATGCCCAAAACATCCTTACTGAAGGTACTCAAAACAAGCATGGATCTCACTGTAGCATCATGTTTACATAGTATCAAAATAACAGCAGAACAAGGACTTAGCAACATCCTTTCCACGTTTGTAAGCTTGTCGATGACTACAAAGATAGCATCATTTCCATGTTTGGACTTGGGAAATCCAGTCATGAAGTCCATCTCAATATGGTTAAACTTCCACTCTAGAATAGTAAGAGGTTGGAGGAGACCAGCTGGTCGTTGGTGTTCTGCTATCACCCTTCTGCAGACATCACATTCATTCACGAATTGAGCAATTTCTTGCTTCATTCGAGTCCACCAATACGACTGCTTGAGGTCATGGTACATCTTCGTACTTCCAGGATGAGTGGATAGGAGGGAATTGTGCGCCTCGTTCATAATGACTTTCCGTAGATCACCTTTAGGAACCACAATTCGATCCTCGAAGAATAGAGTGTCTTTGTCATCAAGGCGATAACACTTGTACTTGGGTTGGATCTTGGCGATCCCATTCTTCACCTTCTTCACCATGGCATCAAGAAGTTGTGCCTCACGAATTTGATCTTCCAAAGTAGGAGAGACTTGGAGGTTGGCAAGAAAGCCTTGAGGAACAACTTGGAGATTCAGTTTGCGGAAAGCTTCACAAAGGTCCGGTTGGAAGGGCTTGAGAATTAGGCTGTTGCAGTAAGCCTTCCTTCTCAAAGCATCTGCAATGACATTGTCCTTGCCCGGAGTATATTCAATACTCGGATTGTATTCTTGAATCATTTCGACCCAACGAGTCTGCCTAATGTTGACGTTGGGCTGAGTGAAGATGTACTTGAGGCTCTCATGGTCAGTGAAGATGTACGCTTTCCTTCCCAACAAGAGATGTCTCCACGTTAATAGAGCATGGACAACTATCGCCAACTCGAGTTCATGAGTGGGGTAGTTCTTTTCGTTGGGCTTCAACTGGCGAGAGGTATAAGCCACAACTTTCTTCTCTTGCATCTACACAGCACCGAGACCTTGTAGGGAGGCATCACAGAAAACTTCGAATGGTTTCGATTCATCAGGAGGAGTCAAAACAGGAGCTGTGACTAACTTCTCTTTCAGGGTGTTGAAAGCCACGTCACACTCAGGCATCCATACATACTTGACATGCTTCTAGAGGAGGTTGGAAAGAGCCTCAAGCACATCTTCTAGAGGAGGCTTTGCAATCTGAGAGAAATTCTCAACGAATCTTTGATAGTAGCTTGCAAGCCCAATAAAGCTGCGGAGCTGCTTGACATTCTGAGGCGGTTCCCAATTCACAATTGCAGACACCTTCTCAGGATTAACAGCAATGCCCTTGGTGGAGATGATATGGCCAAGGTAGAGAACCTCATCAAGCCAGAACTCACACTTTCAAAACTTCGCATAGAATTGACGCCCTCTGAGTTTGTCAACTACCAATCTCAAATGCTTGGCATGATCCTCCTTATTCTTGGAGAAGACCGAAATATCATCGAGATACACGAGGACGAAATCATTTGTGTAAGGGTTGAAGATGAAGTTCATCATGCGAGAGAATGTTGGAGGAGCATTGACAAGGCCGAAAGACATGACAGTATATTCATAAGAACCATAGCTTGTTCTGAATGCTGTCTTGGGGATATCTTGTTCACGAATGCGAATCTGATGATAGCCCATATGGAGGTCAAGCTTGGAGTTATTGGGCACCTTTAAGTTGCTCGAAAAGCTCATTGATGTTGGGAAGTGGGTACTTGTTCTTTATTGTTTTCTTGTTCAATGGACGGTAGTCGACACAAAGTCGGTCCGTGCCATCCTTATTCTTGACAAAAAGAACACCACAACCCCACAGAGAAGAACTCGGTCTGATCAGACCCATGCGCTCTTGTTCATCGAGTTGTTTCTTCAACTCCTTCAACTCCTCTGGTCCAAGCTTGTAAGGACGCTTGCAAACAGGTTCCGTGCCAGGCTCAAGATCGATGACGAATTCAACTGGCCGGTGAGGAGGCATTCCTGGAAGCTCTTCTGGAAAGACGTATTGATATTCACAAATGACTGGAATCTGAGAGATGGCATTCAACTCTCCCTTCTCATTGAGAGAAAACAGTCGAATGGTATCATCACGAGTGGCATAGATGATCACATCCTCAGAAGAGTGTGTCAATTGAATCTGCCTGGCAGCACAATCAAGCTGAGCCTTGTGCTTAGAAAGCCAGTCCATGCCGAGAATTAGATCAATATCCGAGTCGCCAAGAACAATTGGAGAAGACAGAAACTTTTAGTCACCCATCTTGATAGAAACATCTGGAACCATGGAGTTAGCGTTCATGCGTTTACTCGGTGAGACAACTGCTAACGGACTAGGCAAAACATGGAAAGCCAACTCATGCTTTGATGCAAATGGTATTGAGATGAAACTAAGCGATGCACCAGTGTCAAAAAGAACTTTTGCAGGAATATCATTAACAGGAAGATTACCCATGATTACTTCTGAAGAGTCCTCCGCCCGAGCTGCATTCATCATGTCAACCTTTGCAAACTTGGAATTATGCTTGACCACTGCATTGCTGGCAGATCTCACAGGAGGAGGAGGCGGAAGGCACCTTTGGTTCAAGCATTTGTTTGCATAGCGCCCTTTTTGCTGACACTTGTTGCAAGTGACCTCTGAGAGCGGACGGTGGTAAGGAGCACTTGACCTTGGAGTAAGAGACTGAGCTTTGTTCTGATAGGCTGGGTTGGGTGGGCGGGAAGATCCATTGCCACCTTTACTCTTCTGGTGATGAGGCTGACGAAACGGAGGAGGAGGCAACCAAAACTTTTGTTGCTTAGCTTCCACTTGAGACGACGAAGAAGATTGAACTGCATCCCTGACTCTCTTCTTAGAGGCATCACACTTGATCTGAGTAGCTTCTTGCTTTAGTGCCATGTTGTAGAATTCATCATAGTTGGTCGGCTCAAGAAGCACGAGAGCTAATTGCAGATCTTCTCTGAGGCCACCTCTGAATTTATAAATCATGCTCTTCTCATCAGGGACGTCTTGTTTAGCGAAGCAAGCGAGCCTCTAAAACAGGATATTGTATTGGTAAACAGACATGCTGCCTTGCTTGAGATTGCGGAACTCCTCATGCTTACTCTTAGCAACACTTTGTGGAATGTGGTGAGCTTTGAAGTCCCGGCGGAAATCATCCCGGGTAATCACATGACCTCCTCTGGAATCATTGTATTGTTGATACCACTCAGCAGCTTGATCCTTGAGTTGAAACGAAGCAAACTTGACAAAGTCCTCAGGCCTGACATTGCTGCACTCAAAATGTTTGCAGATATCCACGAGCCAGTCGTCTGCGTCTGTGGCCTCGACACAGTTTCGGCTGGTTTGCGAGGAACTGGTTGAGGGTAGCAAACTGAGGCTGATTGTTGCCTTGGCCTTGATTTCCTTGGTTGCCTTTCCCTTGGTTGCGCTCTTGCAAGAGTTGCAAAAGCATCTGAGTGTTGGTGTTGGTGGCTGCCATGACACCTTGCCATGCCTCTGGAGGTGGAGGTGGTGGCGAAGGTTCAGGATTCTGACGCGTTGGAGGAGCCATCCTGAAGAGGTTGACATCCGTTAGCATCTTGAAAGACATATATTCAAGATGAATCAATGAATCGAAATTGCAACATATAGCCTTAACATTCGAACAAGAATGAACGAATGAATTCCAAAGTAAATCATCACACTTCCGTAAAGTTGAGAATCCACCTAGATAAAGGTAGATGAATAAAGCAACAAGGTAGGGATATGAACAAATAAGTGGTAAGGATCACCCAATCACAAACCAAGTATCTGCGGCAAGAAATACTAGAGCTATTTGAATTCACACCTATGGAACTCTCAAAACTTTCTGGTTATGCAATCAGGTGTTGGGGATACAGGGGAAGCATAATATCTCACCCAAATCTAGCAAATCCTACATCCAGTTGTATCCATCCTTCAACACATAACCAAGAAACCTTCGGAAATCATTTACCTCAACCTTCGAAAAGCATCCGTTATACGAGTTATGGCAATACTCCCGAACTCCCACCCCACTACTAGGTGACATCGAGGTTATCTCACCAACAACTTCATAATGGAGATTTTCGATACCGCCGAACTCAGATATTCCAGAACTGCAGCGATAAAATTGTGACGACAACACCTCGGAGCTCAACTCCCGGGGACACTGCCACAACCCCTAAATGTCAGGAGGCACCAAGAACAATGTTCTCGTCACAAAACCATCGAAACGATTCCAAGATACCCGCGTGATCCTAAATTTTTTCGTGAAATTTGAGAAGAGAAGAGTCAAAACTCTACGTCAGGACACCTCACCAGAGCGATGAAGGGACTGAGGAGTAAAAAGAATCCTACTCTCCGTTATATATAATCCTATAAGACTCAAAACATTTTGTTCTAGACTCAACAACATCAGCGATTCGATCAAGCAGGGGGATCCTAAGTCGGGGAAGGCTCTGATTACCAACTTGTAACACCCACGATGCGGCTATATCTGCCACGTGTCGGAGCACGACTTAGAGGCATAACCTCATGGTAGGCATGTCGCAAGAGGGGTAATCTTTACACATCCCATGTACTGAATAAGAAAGGGATAAAGAGTTGGCTTACAATCGCCACTTCACACAATACATAAATATATCATACATCAACCAGAATACAATCAAGGTCTGAATACGGAACCAAAATAAAGAAAGACAACCCCAAATGTTCAATCCCCGATCGCCCCAACTGGGCTCCTCTACTGATCATCCGGAAAAGAAACATAGTAACAGCCCGAATCCTCGTTGAACTCCCACTTGAGTTCGGTAGCGTCCCCTACACTGGCATTATCGACACCTGCATCTGTTTGGAAGTATCTGTGAGTCACGGGGACTCAGCAATCTCACACCCTCACGATCAAGACTATTTAAGCTTAAAGGTAGGAAAGGGGTAGTGAGGTGGAGCTGCAGCAAGCACTAGCATATATGTTGGCTAACTTACGCAAAATAGAGCGAGAAGAGAAGCAAAGCACGGTCCAGAAGCTAATAGTGATCAAGAAGTGATCCTGAAGCTACTTACGTTCAAGCATAACACGAGACCGTGTTCTCTTCTCAGACTCTGCCGAAAAGAGAACATCACAGTTACACACGCGGTTGATTCATTTTAATTAAGTTAAGTTTCAAGTTCTCTACAACCGGACATTAACAATTTCCCATCTGCCCATAACCGCGGGCACGACTTTCGGAGTTTGAAAACCCTGCAGGGGTGTCCCAACTTAGCCCATCACAAGATCTCACGGTCAACGAAGGATATTCCTTCTTGCGGGAAGACCCGATCTATTGGGGATATAGCTATTAGTTATGACCCGCCCAGGAGGGGCCGGGTCAGCCCCAGTGGCGGGTTACACAAGAAGCCCAGTAAACATTAAGATGATAGTTTATCAAATATTATAGAAGGCCCAAAAGCCTAGCGGCGGCTTAAGGCCCAGAATTGTAAACCGCTGTATGTAAGGAAAGACTTGTAAAGAACGGCATATAAAAGAAGTCACCGAGCCGGACATGATTTATGAGCCGGCCGGGACTCTGTAGGCCACCAGGCGTCAACCCGTATATATAAGGGGACGACCTGGTGGCGGCTTAGGGCAAGAAACAAGAGATCGATAACCAAGCCGGCGAGTTAAGCCTCTAGGTGATCGAAACCCCAGCAATACCAACACAACTAGACATAGGCTTTTACCTTCATCATAAGGGGCCGAACTAGTATAAAACCTGTCGTGTCCTTTGTCCTGATTAACCCCTTTAAGCTTCCTAGTTGCGATGGCCCTACGACTAAGTCCTTCCACTAGGACATCTGCCATGACAATTCCACGACAGTTAGCGCCCACTGTGGGGCCAGCGCACGGTGGATTTGAGTTCTTGAAGGGCAACTTCAAAGGGCTCAAGGGATACGCTATGGGTCGGATGACCAAGAGTCGTCGCGGCAAGCTCTACATCGACGACGAAGGCTGGGGCCCCGAGGCCGGCTCAATTGAGTACGGGTACCGGGTCCCCTTTGGCGGAATTCACGTCTTCATCGGCCGGATCGGCGAGTCAGGCCCTGAGCCGGACGTCCACACCAACCTCATCGAAATGGCTCAACGCGCAAAGACCACCCGTGTTCAATCTGTCGTGAAGCATGCCTTCGTCGGCTGCCTCCATGGCGGTGAATACTCTGAACGATCGGTGGAGGGCGGTGAGAAGGCCGTCTGTTCTGACACTGCATCATCAACGAGCGAGACTCACTCTTTGTACCAGCTGTAGGACGGCATGCTCGGGGGCTGTTCCGATGGCAGCAGTATTCCGGACCCTCTTGAGCCGCCGAATTGGGCTGGAGTCTTCATGGCAGGGACACAGCCCGGGCAGAACTCTACAGCAGCGGAGGCAACAGCTACCGGGTCGGCTGCAGCCGGGTCAGGAGACCCCACGCGCCCCCCGTCTCAGATTCTAATGGACCTCATGGATAAACTGACGACTCTGTTGACTGCCGTGGTAGAGCCGGCGGATAAAGCCTAGCACGACACAGAGGTGGCACGCGTACGTGAAGAGATGGTGCAAGATAAGGAAAATCTAGCCGCAGAGGAAGTCAGGATGGCGGCCGAGCGGGCGGCTTTGGACGTTCGTGCTCAACAGCTTCAAGCGGAGACCTTCCGGCTCTCGGTGGATCTTAACGCGTCAAACGAGGTCATGAGGAGGAGGCATCAGAAAACTCAGTCACGTTTACCTCTGACGCTTGATCCTAGGAACCTATTCCACACACCCGGAGCTGGGGGAAGCAACCCGCTGGAGGCAAACCGGATCACGACACCCGGCGCACCGGTTCAGCCGCGTGCCATGGAACCACCTCGTATAATTACCGCTCCACCTCACTACGTACCAACACCGCTGGGTGACTTCTCCTACCCCTTGGAAAACCTCATCGCAGCATCGGCTCGTTTGGCGGCTCTCCCAACGGAAGGTGACTCACCGGCGGCGATCGAAACACGGAGGGTAAGAGAACTTCTTCAAACAGATCTAGCACAGCAGGATGCGTACTCCTACAGTCGAGACAGGATCCATTCAACTCCTTGTGCAAGTCAGAGCCCGAGCTACAGTAGGCATATGGAGTCCGCAGACATGTAAAGCAATGCTCAATGCCGCAACCGGCCACACAGGCATGAGCCAGTGCGGGCCGGAGCCCTTAACTTGGCGGATCGGGAGAGGATTCGACAAGAGACAGAACGAGCAGTTCAACTGGCAGCAGAGCAGGCGGCTCATTAGACCTTTCCGGCTTACCCAGCGACCTCAGTTGAGGCAAGGGTGACCACAAGAACCGGAGGCGTCCCTTGCCTGGTGCCAGCCATACGTAATGAGCGTTTGCTAAAAGACTTCAAGGGGCCCCGTAATGTGCCTAATTACACGGCCGACTTGCAGCCTGGGGCTTGGATTGAGAGTTATGAGATGGCTATGGAGTTGTTGGAAGTCAGCGACGCAGCAATGGCCAAGTATTTCACTATGATGTTGGACGGGACAGCTCGTACCTGGTTGAAGGGGTTGCCGCCTAATTCTATCGGCTCATGGGTGGAGTTAAAGGCCCGGTTCATCCAGAACTTCAAAGACACGTGTAAGCAACCTATGTCAATTGTGGACCTAACTAATTGTAAGCAAGAGGACGACGAGTCTACAACCCATTGGGTGCGCCGGGTCAAGGAGATAATACAATCGTCTGATAAGATGGATGCCGGCTCAGCAGTTTTAATGTTGGAGAAAAATTGCCGTTTTGAACCTCTGAAGCAGAAGTTGGGGCGGCTCAAGCGTAACTGCAATGACATGGGCCAGTTGATGGCAGCTCTTGTCAAGTATGCTGATTCTGATAGAACCAAAGACCCAGTGTCTGACGAAGAAAAGACAGCGAAGGGACAGAAGAATGGCAACGGCAAGGGCCACCAGCATAACCCGGCAAATCAAGGAGGTAATAAACATAAGGCTGATGAGTTTGTTGCTAACACCAACGCACAGGGCAGAAATCAACGGCGCAAGGGCAGACAACCCCCTCGGTCGGGCGGGTCAGGTCCCACCCTTGAGAAACTATTGAATGAACCTTGTCCAAGGCACAACACCTGGGAGAAGCCAGCCACCCACCTGTGGAAAGATTGTACGATCATGAAGGTGTTTAAAAATTCAAACGCGTTTGATGGAGGTCACGGCCTGGGTGGCGGTTCAGGTGGAGGAAGTTTCCAAGACCCGGGCGCCGGTTCAGGTGGAGGAGGATTTCATGGTCAGGGCCATCCTGGTAACCAAGGAATATATAATACACAACCCGGCCAAGGGAATCAGTAGCAACAGTCCGGATATCAGAGCAACGCAAAACAACTGAATAGTGGGCAATACCGTGTATTCACCACTAGTTTATGTAAGAGGGACCAGAAGCTTCACGAGAGGGCCGTCAATGTCGTTGAGCCAACAATTCCACGTTACTTACGTTGATCAGAGCAGCCTATTGTGTGGAGCAGAGAGGATCACCCACCCCGGGTTGATAATCCGGGTCACTTGGCCTTGGTAGTGGAACCTCAGGTTCGTGGATATAAATTCACTAAGGTACTCATGGATGAAGGTATCAGCATCAACATCCTCTATTATGAGACGTTCCACCGGATGGGATTGACTGATATGAGTATTAAACAATCCAACATTGTCTTTCACGGTGTGGTACCTGGAAAGTCGGCGTACCTGGTTGGTAAGATTGAACTGGAAGTCGCCTTTGGAGATGAGAGTGATTCCAGAGCAAAAAAATTAACCTTTGAGGTGGTTAAGATCAAAAGGCCATATCATGCTCTGTTTGGACGGCCGGCTTATGCCAAGTTCATGGCCCGACCGTGTTATGTGTATTTGCAGCTCAAGATGCCGGATTATAAGGGCACCATTACAATACATGGGAGCCGGAAAATAGCCTTGGAGTGTGAAGAAGGTGATGCTGCCTATGCTGAGTCTGTTTCTGCAACAGAGGAGTTAAAGTTTTACAAGGATCACATTGACCCGGCAGACATGACATCATTAAAGAAACCAACAACAGAGCATGAGCCGGTGTTGAAGTTCAAATCAGCTGATGACACTAAGATGGTTGACTTTGTGCCTGGCGACTCATCCAAGCAGTTCATCATCAGTGCAAACTTGGATCCCAAATAGGAAAGCGCGCTCATCGTGTTCATCCATGAGAACCGGGACATCTTTGCATGCAGACCTTCTGACATGTCAGGTGCCTCGAGGGAACTCACTGAGCACACTCTCAATATTGATCCAAAGTTCAAACCTGTTAGACAGTTTCTCCAAGGGTTCAATGAAGAAAGGCGCAAGGCCATTTGAGAAGAGGTGGCCTGGCTCTTGGCGGCCGGGTTCATCGTAGAAGTCTTTCGCCCAGAGTGGCTAGCCAACCCGGTGCTTGTACTAAAAAAGAATGGCACCTGGTGTATGTGTGTGGATTACACCGATCTAAACAAGGCTTGTCCAGCTGACCCCTTTGCCCTCCCTCGTATTGATCAGATCATCGATGCTACGGCGGGTTGCGCATGTTTAAGTTTCTTGGATGCTTATTCAGGTTATCATCAGATCAAGATGGCAGTCAAAGATCAGGAGAAGACAGCATTTATCATTCCTTTTGGAGCTTTCTGCTATGTGTCTATGCCTTTTGGGCTTAAGAGTGCCAGGCGACTGACCAACGGTGTGTGCAGAATTGTCTTCATGATCAAAGTGGGCGTAATGTTCATGCTTATGTGGATGATATAGTGGTAAAATCTAGGAAATAGGAAACCTTGGTCACAGATCTGAAGGAGACCTTCGATAATCTCCGGGTCTACAAAATGATGCTTAACCCGGCTAAATGTGTTTTTGGAGTCCCAGCCGGCAAGCTCTTGGGTTTTTTGGTGTCCAACCGAGGTATCGAAGCTAACCCGGAGAAAGTCAAGGCAATTGCATCCCTGGTCAAGCCAACATGCATTAATGACGTTCAACGACTGGCGGGTCGCGTTGCTGCCTTGAGTCGGTTCATAAGCTGGATAGGGGAGAAGGCGTTGCCTTTGTATCAGATGATGAAGAAAACGGATGATTTTGTTTGGAGCGATGCGGCAAACTCTGCTTTTGAAGATCTGAAGACACAACTTGCTGAGCCGCCGGTCCTTGCTGCTCTAGTTGAGAAAGAGCCGTTGCTGTTATACGTAGCTGCCAACTCACGCGCTGTTAGTGTGGCTATTGTGGTGGAGCGCAAGGAGGCTGGCAAGGAACATCCAGTTCAACGGCCGGTTTACTACGTTAGTGAGGTGTTAATTGAATCCAAGCAACGATATCCACATTGGCAGAAGCTCGTGTATGGGGTGTTCATGGCGAGCCGGAAGCTTAAACATTATTTTTAGGGTCATCCAATCACTGTGGTTAGCTCTGCTCCTTTGGGAGACATCATTCAAAACAGAGAAGCCACTAGACGAGTCGCCAAGTGGGCCATTGAGCTTGGGTCTCATGGGTTGAAGTATGTACCACGTACTGCGATCAAATCTCAAGCACTAGTTGACTTCATTAATGACTGGACAGAGATGCAGATGCCAGAAGAGAAGCTAGACAACACGTATTGGACTATTCATTTTGATGGGTCTAGACAGTTGGAAGGCTCGTGGGATGGAGTTGTTTTAACCTCTCCTCGAGGTGGAATTTTTTGTTATGTGTTACGGCTGTTGTTTCCTTGCACTAACAACGCAGCAGAGTATGAAGCCTTGCTCCATGGTCTTCGAGAGGGCAAAAGGGATGAGTTTGAGTCGGGTCAGATGTCTTGGCGACTCAGATTTAGTGGCTCAACAGGTATCAGGCAAGTGGGATTCCAAGGATCCTCTCATGGCGGCTTATCGTCGGGAGGTTGATGCTGTTGCAGGGCATTTTAAAGGTTATCAGGTGGAGCACATTGACCGTAGGAAGAACGAAGCGACTGATGCTTTAAGCCGATTGGGGTCTCAGCGTAAGCCGGTACCACCTAACACCTTTTTGGATGTTTTGCATAACCCGTGTGTCAAGTTCCCCATAGAAGAAGATTTAGTTGTTCCTGACCCGGAGTCGCAGTTGGTGGCGGCTCTTCATGTCATCCCAGGTTGGACAGTGCCGTTCTTGGCTTACATGACCCCGGGAGAGTTGCCAACGGATGAGACTCTGGCTCGACAGATAACCCGGCAGTCTAAGTCAATGACGATTTCAGATGGGGAACTATACCATCACAGCGTCTCTGGAGCGTTTCAGCGGTGTGTTTCCCCCAAAGAAGGCCAAGAAATACTTCGTGAGATCCATGAAGGCGATTGTGGTCATCATGGCGGGTCAAAAACTCTGGTGACCAAGGCTTTTTGTCATGGTTTTTACTGGTTGACAGCTCACGCTAATGCAGAGGATCTGGTCAGCAGATGTGATGGATGTCAAAAGTTCGCGCGACGAGCACATGTTCCATCTCAAGAGCTTCGGATGATTCCAATCACTTGGCCGTTTGCGGTCTGGGGGCTTGACATGGTGGGGCCTTTCAAAAGGTCTAAGGATAAAAAGACACATCTTTCAATGGCAGTTGATAAATTCACAAAGTGGGTTGAGGCAGAACCGGTGAGTAAGTGTGATGTGGCCATGGCGGTTCAGTTCATGAAAAAGGTGATCTTCCGCTTTGGTTTTCCACACAACATTATCACCGACAATGGCACTAATCTATCCCAAGGGGCTATGGAGGAGTTTTGTCAACGTGAGCATATCCGGCTTGATGTTTCTTCTGTAGCTCATCCTCAATCGAATGGTCAAGCTGAGAGAGCAAATCAGGAAATTTTAAAAGGTCTCAAACCCCGGCTTATGGTTCCCTTACAGTGAACGCCAGGTTGTTGGGTAGAGGAATTACCCTCGGTGTTGTGGAGTATCAATACCACACCTAACAGGTACAGGTTACACACCTTTCTTCATGGTGTATGGAGCAGAAGCAGTGTTGCCTAGTGACATCTGTCATGACTCGCCCCGTGTGGCAGCTTATGTTGAAGCTAATAATGAACAAGCCAGACATGATGCACTCGACTTGTTAGATGAAGAAAGAGACTTAGAAGCGGCTCCATCAGCAATTTATCAGCAGGACCTACGCCGTTATCATAGCCGCCGGGTTAAGACCAGGACTTTTCAGGAAGGCGACCTGGTGCTCCGGCTCATCCAGGATCTGTCAGATGCACACAAGTTATCCCCACCTTGGGAGGGACCTTTTGTGGTCAGCAAGAACTTAAACAACGGGTCGTATTACCTCATTGACGTTCGAGAGCACAAAGACTCACGTAAGTCGGAGGAGGAGACCCGCCGGCCATGGAACATTGCTCAACTTCGTCCATACTACACCTGAGCCACCGGCTCTCATCATGTACATACTTTAACATTGTATATACCATGATCAGCAATAAAGTAAGACCATCGGTCTCTTTTCTTTTCAAAGATTATGCATCTTTGTTATTTCTTATTTTCAAATGACTATTAAGGAGCTGATCATATTTGAATCCAGTATAACCTTTTTTGGTCCAGCTTATGATCGTATTCAAATCTAGCTGCAATATCATGGTCACTTGGGGGCTTCCTGTTCAAACATAGGTCGTATTCGAACCAAAGAGAACATAGCTGTCGTAACCCTCTTGATCGGCTCAAGGCCAAACTCACTTGGGGGCTTCTTGATCGTATCCGAATCATAGCTTAACCCCTTTTGGGTCCGACATGGATCGTATTCGAATCAGGGTCGTTAAAAACCTCTCAAGGTCATTTGGGGGCTTCCTGTTCAAACATAGGTCATATTCAAACCAAATAGAACATAGCTGTCGGTACCCTCTTGATCGGCGCAACGCCAAAGCCACTGGGGGCTATATGGTCGTATTCGAACCTTAGCTTAACCCCTTTGGTCCGTTTTACTGATCGTATTCGTATCAGAAGCCCCCAACTTTTCAACACAAGGTTAAATTGTACGTGTCATCCATTGTTTGCCTTTTATTGTTTTTGTTGTCTCAATGTTATAACTAATTAGCCTGATCTTCTTCGCCGGCTGGATTATTTAAGAGCAAATCCACCAAGGTATGATGATCATTAAGTATTCAGAAGCATTGACTTCTCAAAAGATTTAAGTTATCAACTTCATTACCTGGGTCATTTAAACCGGTGGTCTAAAGATCAAAGGTACACGTATGGCTATTGTTTGTATGCAATTGCCTGTTGCATTAACTAAAGAGTTAATTTCAGCTTTGTACTCTTTTTATATCTGTTTCTGTTTTCTATTATGGTAAACATATTGGCTATAAGCCGGGTGTTTTAACCCGTTCGGTTCTAAGCCGCCAAGCCAGTCTTTTCTCTTGTATCTACAGGAACAGAGTTAAAGTGTTTCAAAAATAATCATCAAATATGATGCATATGTTGCCATCAGGAAATACGGAGTCACGCACAGTGTTTTATGAATGATGGCATAGGCAAGGCATTCAGTGTTTTCAAAGCTAAACTATTACAAGGCTTTTTATAAGCCAAGAAGATGGTTATTACTCCTCCCTCGCCAGTTCACCGCCCTCTATTGGCTTGAAGTTGGGTTTTGACCAGTCAAAACCATTCACAATGACAAATTCGGCTTCTTCATCGACCAGGCCAGCCGGGTCAACTTCCGGGGTAAATGTATTTTCCCTTACAGGCGGGATCAAATCAGTCACCTTGTACGAGGGAGTCGCCATCTTCTTATTTTCAACATCAAAACCTGGCTGGTATTTGTCGATGTTGGTGTCATATCTAAGGGTAGTTGCCTGAGGTCGGAGTCCACGCACGCAAGCCATGAAGTCCTCCTGCTCAAAGGGAGATCCGTATTCCTTCACGGTGGGATAGCCTCTGGCCACGTCCGCTGGGTCTAGGTCTGGCACCCAAGCCTTGGAGCGGCTCAGGGCAGTCAAAGCTCCGGCTCGCGCATAGGAGCGGTTCACTTCTTGAAATCTGGCAGGCAGGATTGACAGTTTCCTCAAGACGTCGCTGAGCCGGCTGGGTCCTTGATTGGCAAGACAGATGGCGACAAGTGCCCATTGTGCGCCAGTATACAGTTGTTCTACTAAAGTATACACAACCTTCAGTTTAATCAAAGGATCCTGGCTCAGGTTTTTGCTTCGTGGGCCTGCACATATTTTATACACAAAGTTAGCTGGTGGCTTATATTTCGGATTAGTAAAAAATACACAAGATAGATGGCTTACCAAAGATGGCGGCCACCATTTGAGACACCCGGCTCTTTAAACTGTTCAGTTCTGTGGAAACTTCTTCAAGGGCTGCTTCGGCCTGTTCGGCACGTTCTGTCAGAAGCATTTTTCCTCTGCCCAGGTTTTCTTCTCAGCGGTGAAGTTGGTCTTTAAATTTTCCGTCTCATAGAGACTTATTTGCAGTTTGGAGTTAGCAGATTGGATTTCTGCCTCCTGACTCGCTAGCCAGGTCTTCGCATCAGTTAATTGCGAGTTCAGTTCAGATAAGGCATTCTGCAGAAAACATACTCAGAAGAGTCAAGATTTTGCTCAGAGGTTCAAACATCACAATTCAAGTCTCAAGTACTTTACAAAATACCACTTGACACTTGGGGGCTAATGTGTGCCAAAAAAAATTCTTATGACTCTACAGACATACTTTAAGTCCCAAGTACTTTACAAAGTAACAACACTTGGCACTTGGGGGCTAATGTATGTAGTTCAGCAAGTTTCTCAAGGTTAAGCCGGAGTATTAAGTTATTTGAATATGGTACAAAACAATTTAAAGTACCGGCTCATTTATGATCAAAAGGAACTGGCCCTTGGGGACTACAGGTGAAGCTTTGTTTTATTTTAGTGAATTCAAGAAAAGTTTCAAAGGTAAAGTTCTTAGCCTATATTATAAAGTCTACAGATCATTCCGGTTCTCTCATAATCTGAAGACTTGGGGGCTGGAGGAATATAGATAAGCCGGAAGAACGTACCTCGTATTTCAACTACAACTGTTTGACCATTTCGATCTCAGAGTCGCGACTGGAGTGCACATGGCTGAGATAGCCGGATAAAATATCATTGGCATTTAGATGGTTGTAATTGGCAACGTCAAAGCGCACTTTCTGCCTCGCCAATGCCTCTTGTTTCACAGTACACCGAGCCAGCACGGTTGGATTCACCGGCTCAATAAAACAACTCCCGGTGATCTGAACATCTTGTGCAGACGGTGATGGCGGGTTGGCTGAGCTTGATGGTCCAGTTACGGAAGGATTCACGGTGGTCTCATCAAACGATGGCTCAGGAGGACTTTCTTCTGCATCGACAGGCGGGTCTTTTGGAGTGCCAGTAATGGAGGGGAAGGTGGCCTGGTCGGGTCAGATGCAAGGATTGGCGGGTGTTCCACTGGTTTAACTGCCTTTGCCTTCTTGGACTTAGCTTGGCCACTAAGAGAAATATTGCAGGACTGTTAGTTCAAAGATACAATTCGAACAACCCGAAAAAAGGAGGATTTTTCATTACCCAGGGGCGGTCTTGAAGGCCGGAAATTGGGTCTGCGATGAGTCGCCAGAAGAGCGAGACACCTCCTGAAAAGATAAAATAAAGTTAAAGTAATGCAAGGGAAAGGATCCATTGAACAGAGTTAAGGACAAAAGAAGTAAACCTCATTCCGACGCTTCTGAGGAGTTTGTTGAAGAACAACAACTAGTTCGTCTTCTG
This sequence comes from Triticum urartu, assembly GCF_003073215.2. Taxonomy (NCBI): domain Eukaryota; kingdom Viridiplantae; phylum Streptophyta; class Magnoliopsida; order Poales; family Poaceae; genus Triticum; species Triticum urartu. The sequence goes on from NC_053027.1 coordinate 260,798,474, forward strand.
TCCGGGCTTGACGCTGGCTCTCATGTTGCTACTTTTTCAAAATAAAGTTGGGATCCATGTGAGCTAAAGGGTTAGAAAACCTTACTTTACGGATCACTCGTCGAATTTTTTGTCTTGGCAAGGGCTCTGAGTCGGAGGAAATGATAGATACCTCTTCTTCCACGGCCTGACTGGCCCCAGTATCATCCTGGAAATGAATAGTGTCAATAAGATTATTAAAAAGTTGGCCAAGGGAGTCAAGGGCTACCTCCGACCCAGAAGTATCTTCAAGTCTCATCCAGTCTTCGGCTGTGCTCTTCTTCTTCTTTTTTGACCTCCGGGTCGTTTTCTTGGCATTTATGGCTATGACTCTCGCTTTTCTGGCAGCTTCGTGGTCATATTTAACTTTCCAGAAGTCAGAGTTGGCCTGCAGACAGGTAAAAACATGATAAAAAGGTCAGGCAAGTATTAAACAATACGGCTGAGAAAATACAAAGGAGAAGAGATCAGAATATCGTTACTTCTGGCACCAGGTTAAGCTTGCAGAAGTGGTTTAACCCGACAATACTGCAATCTTCGTATTTCCCATTCACTAGAAGGGTTGACATTGAAACAATATCTTCTTTTGTTAATTGAATGGGGTTGTGACGAAGAGAGTCATCCGGGCCTCCACCATACTCATACATCAGCTTTGACTGGCGGCTTAGAGGGATGAACCACCATGAGATCCAGCAGCGGGTTATATCAACTCCAGTTAACCCGTTCCCTAGCAGAGCATTAATCCTTTTGATGGATGGTATCAGCTTTCTGCGTTCAGCGGCAGTGAGCTTGTCAGGGAGCGCGAACTTGGAGTCAAGACGTTCGGGGCGATAACCCGGCAGTGGCCTCTCGTTTGCCGGTGAAATGTCTTGGTAGTAAAACCAAGTCTGATTCCAGTCTTTTGGATGACTCGGCAAGACTATGAGGGGGAATACAGCGCCCTGTCGGTGTTGAATTGAGATGCCTCCAAGCTCTAAGCTAAGGCCGTTGGTGCACTCGTTCTGCTGGTTCAGATAAAAGTATTCTCTAAACAGCTCCACGGTCAGTTCTTTTTGAAGATACACCTCACAGAGCACTTGGAAGTTACAGATGTTAGATAAGGAATTGATCCCAATATCTTGAGGGCGGAGCTTGAAAAAGTGGAGGACCTCTCTGAAGAACTTTGAGCCGGGCGGTGAGAAGCCATGGTTCATATGGTCAATAAAAACAATCACCTCACCGGCCCTTGGATTGGGCCGTTCTTCTTCCAAGTCAGGGGCACGGTAAGACATCACGTCTTTTCCTGGCAAAAATCCTATGGTGAAAAACTCCTTCAAACCTTCCTCAGTTACGGTTGAGGGAACCCAGTTACAGATGGTTGGTGCTTTGGACGGCATGATGTGCAAAGAACTAAAAAGGAAGGCAACATGCCAGTTCAATTCAATGGTGAAGTTAACAGTTAAATGATGATAATACAGGGAAGTAATGGTAGCTTATTTAAGGGCTAATGTCATATAAGGAAAAGTAAGCCGGCACAGTAAGCCGCCATGACTACAGATATTTGAAGAAGGTAAATTCAGCTAAGTGTTGAGACAAACAAGTTTCCTAATTGCTTGGTATTATTCCAGATCAAATGGCTATTCAAAATGGAGAAAATTCTAGACCTAAAAGGTTCAGCGCAGAGGAGTCTATAAGTTCTAATAAGATCTTTGAACCGGAGAAAGGGGTCTGTGGACGTCAGAAGTAGGCACAAAAACACTACCGCACAAGCATATATGTCTTTTTGGATCAAGAAGAAGCTCGCGGTGGAAGAACTATGAAGAACTATGATGAACTACGAAGAGCACGAAGAAATATGAAAACCCTAAATGCGGATCTGAGAAGTGAAAAGGAGGATAGTTACAACTGCGGATCTTCGGCGGTGGTCGCCGCCGTTCCTTGGATCGGTTCGGGTTGATGCAGCGGCCAAGGTCGACGGAGACGGAGGCGAAGCATGGTGGTGGCGAAGCTCGAGCAACAGGGGGTTTGCGTGTGGAAGAAGACGGAGCGAGAGAGAAGAAGGAAGAAAGCCGAGGCATGCCTACTTATAAGGAAAATGTGAACAGACGGGCGCGAAAATCGAGGGAGCCGAATAATGGTTATCCAACTACACAGATGCCTCGATTCTCGGGAGACATTAAAGATGAAGATCCGTTGGGAGATGACGTCATAAAAGTTTTTTGCATTCTCAAAAGATGACGTCACGGCGGGTTACAAAAACTTCTACAAGGATAAGAATATGGATTTTTTTCTAAGTATTTAAGATTGACAAAGAACGAAGTTCAAAGTCAACCTGGGGCCTAATGTTGGGGATATAGCTATTAGTTATGACCCGCCCAGGAGGGGCCGGGTCAGCCCCAATGGCGGGTTACACAAGAAGCCCAGTAAACATTAAGATGATAGTTTATCAAATATTATAGAAGGCCCAAAAGCCTAGCGGCGGCTTAAGGCCCAATATTGTAAACCGCCGTATGTAAGGAAAGACTTGCAAAGAAAGGCATATAAAAGAAGTCACCGAGTCGGACACGATTTATGAGCCGGCCCGGACTCTGTAGGCCACCAGGCATCAACCCGTGTATATAAGGGGATGACCTGGTGGTGGCTTAGGGCAAGAAATAAGAGATCGATAACCAAGCCTGCGAGTTAAGCCTGTTGGTGATTGAAACGCTAGCAATACCAACACAACTAGACGTAGGCTTTTACCTTCATCGTAAGGGGCCGAACTAGTATAAAACATCTCGTGTCCTTTGTACCGATTAACCCCTTTAAGCTTCCTAGTTGCGATGGCCCTACGACTAAGTCCTTCCACGTGGCGGCGCGGGATTTGCTGGACGGCGCGGTGGACGTGTGCGGCGCCGGGCAGACGTGTCCGGCGCGCAGGGGAAGGGGAAGACTAGGGTTTCGCCCGAATTTTGGAGGGGGTGCACATATTTATAGCTAGGAGGAGGTAGGAGTGTCCAAATGAGGTGTAGTTTTCGACCACATGACCGTGATCCGACGGCGGACGACATGGGAGTGGTTTGGAAGGGTTATTGGGCCGTTTTGGAGGGGTGTTGGGCTGCAACACACACGAGGCCTTCACGGTTACCCGGTTAACCGTTGGAGCATCAAACGGACTCCGGTGGTGTACCAAGTCCGCTTGGCAAATCTCGGTCTATTCCGAGAATGTTTAACACCCGCTCACGAAAAGAGGCAAAAGGGGGCGCCAGAGGACGTAGGAGTGTCGGATTGCAAAACGGACAACGGGGAAAAAGCTCGGATGCATGAGACGAACATGTATGAAAATGAGATGCAGATGATGACATGATATGAAATGCATGACATGAACAAAATGCAAAACAAAGACAAAACCCAACCACGAAAGGAAATCTCATAACTTAGAGCCGAAAATGGCAAGAGTCGGAGTACAATTATGGCAAGTTACATCTGGGGCGTTACACTAGAGCACCGTGCGGGACCATCCCTTGGCAACTTGGGTTATGTTGGTACCTATAAGCTTAGCTCATCCGATGTACCCTGAGAATGATATCGCGTTACACCTATGAGGCTAGGTTGGTGCATCGGGAGGTCTTGCTGGACTAGTTTTACCATTGTCGAAATATCTTGTGCACCGGAATTTCGAGTCTGATCGGAGGGTCCCGCGATGGAGGATTTTCTCCGCGGATCGTGAGCTTGTCATGGGCTAAGTTGGGACACCCCTGCAGGGTTTAAACTTTCGAGAGTCGTGCTCGCGGTTATGTGGAAGATGGGAATTTGTTAATATCCGGTGGTAGATAACTTGACACTTGACTTAATTAAAAGACACCAACCACGTGTGTAACCGTGATGGTCTCTTTTCGACGAGGTTCGAGAAGAGAGCACCGTGGGGTTATGTTTGAAGGTAAGTAGTTCAGGATCACTTCTTGATCACTTCTAGTTTACGACCGTTGCGTAGTTTCTCATCTTACTCTTGTACTCATATTGTTAGCCACCATATTTGATTAGCGCTTGTTGCAGCTCCACCTCATTACCACATCCTACCCATAAGCTTAAATAGTATTGATCTCGCAGGTTTTGAGATTGCTGAGTCCTCGTGACTCACAGATACTACCAAAATAGTTGTAGGTGCCGATGATACCGATGCAGGTGATGCAACCAAGCTCAAGTAGGAGTTCGACGAGGACCTTGGTCGTTACTATGTTTCGTTTCCTGATGATCAGTAGTGGATCCCAGTTGGGATGATCGGGATTTAGCATTCGGGGTTGTCTTCTTTTCATTTGGTTATGCCCGTAGTCGGAATATGTATGTACTCTGAATGATGTATGAATTATATGTTCATGGTGTGACGTGGCAATTGTAAGCCAACTATCTATTTATCCTTGTTCTTGTACATACGATTGTGTGAAGATGACCCTTCTTGTGACAAAACCAAAATGCAGTTATGCCTCTAAGTCGTGCCTCGACACGTGGGAGATATAGCCGCATCTTGGGCGTTACAAGTTGGTAATCATAGCTATCCCGGACTTAGGAGCCCCTGCTTGATCGAATCGCTGACGTTGTTGAGTCTAGAACAAAAATGTTTGACTCTTAGGATTATATATATCGGAGAGTAGGATTCTTTTTACTCCTCATCCCCCTTCGTCGCTCTGGTGAGGTCTCCTGATGTAGATGTTTTGACTTTCCTCTCCTCATTTTCACCCAAAAAAAATGTAGGATCACGTGGGTATCTTGGGATCATTCCGATATTCTTGTGATGAGAACATTGTTCTTGGTGCCTCCTGACATTTAGGGGTTGTGGCAGTTTCCCGGGGAGTTGAGCTCTGAGGTGTTGTCGTCACAATTTTGTCGTTGTAGTTCTTGAATACCTGAATTCGCCGACATCAAAATCTCTTTTACGCAGTTCGTGGTGAGATAACCTCGACGCCACCCAGTACTAGGGAGGGAGTTCGGGATTGTTACCACAGCTCATATAACGGATGCTTTTCAAATGTTGAGGTACATGATTTCTGGAGTTTTCTTGGTTATGTGTTGACGGATGGATACAGTTGGAGCATAGGGCTTGTTAGTTGTGTGATATATATTGTGCCTCCATGTGTCCCCAACACCAGATTGCATAACCAGAAATTTCGGGAGTTTATAGGTGGGAATTCAAGTAGCTCTTAGTTAATTCTTACCACTAATTTGTTCCAGCCGTACCTTGTTGTTTCATGCATCAATCTCTTTTAAAGTGGCTTCTCACCTTAATGGTCGTGTATTGTTAACTTTGGAATTCATTCGTTCAATCTTTGTTTGAATGTCAACATGTTGCAATTTATATCCGTTGATTCAGCTTGTCTATCTATCTATCATGGTTCTAACGGATGTCACCCTCTTCAAGATGGCTCCTCCAATGCGTCTGAATCCGTAACGTAACGATGGAGATCAAGCGAACCCTCCACCTCTGCCACCTCCTCTGCCTCCGGAGGCATGGCAAGCTGTCATGGCATCCACCAACGCCAACACCCAGATGCTTTTGCAACTCTTGCAAGAGCGCAATCAAGGCCGAGGCAACCAATGGAACCAAGGTCAAGGGTAATTCAAAAACCAGCCTCAGTTTGCTACCCTGAATTAGTTTCTTGCAAATCAGCCAAAGTCTATCAACAATTGTGCCGAGGCCACAGACGCCGATGATTGGTTCATGGACATCAACAAGTATTTTGACTGTAGCAATGTCAGGCGTGAGGACTACGTCAAGCTCACTTCTTTTCAGCTCAAGGACCAAGCAGCTAAATGGTATCAACAATACAAAGATTGTAGAGGGGATCGACCGATTACCTGGACTGACTCCTGTCGGGACTTTCGAGCTCATCACATTCCAACAAGTGTTGTAGACAGAAAGCATGAGGAATTCCGCAATCTCAAGCAAGGAAGCATGTCCATGTACCAATACAACATCCAATTTCAGAAGCTTGCTCGCTTTGCAAAGCAGGACGTTCCTGATGAAAAGAGCATGATCTATCACTTCAGGGGTGGCCTTAGAGAGGATTTGCAGTTAGCTCTCGTTCTTGTTGAGCCTAGTCAGATCGATCAGTTCTATAACATGGCCCTCAAGAAAGAAGGTGCTCATCTCAAGTGTGAGGCTTCAAAGAAGAGAATCGGGGATGTAGTTCACTCGTGTTCTTCCTCACAAGTGGCAGCTAACCAACAGAAGTTCTGGCTTCCTCCGCCTCGCCCTACCAGCAAAAGAACAAAGGTAGCCATGGATCTTCCCACCCGCCCAACCCAGGCTATCAGAACAAGTCTCAGACTCCGAGGTTAGGTGGTCATCCTCCTCCTTATCATCATCCGCTTTCAGAGGTCACTTGCCACAGGTGTGGTATGAAAGGGCATTACTCAAACAAGTGCACCCAGAAGTGCCTTCCACCTCCTCCACCGGCCTGGTCAGCAAGCGATGCAGTGGTCAAGCACAATCCAAAGCATGCAAAGGTGAATATGTTGAACGTAGCTCAAGCAGAGGATTCTTCAGATGTGATCATGGGTAACCTCTCTGTTAACTCTATTCCTGCCAAAGTTTTATTTGAGAAAACCCATGGGAGTTGTTTCTCCGGGCTCTTCTATGAGGGCTACCATGATGATTGCTGATGTTACCATCAAGATGGGAAATTATAAATTCATGGCTTCCCCATTTGTTCTTGGCGACTCGGATATTGATCTAATTCTCGGCATGGATTGGTTTTCTCAGCACAAGCCTTCTCTTGATTGTGCTGCCAGGGAGATCAAATTGACGCACCCTTCTAAGGATGTAATCATCTATGCCGCTTGTGATGAAACCATTTGGTTGTTCTCTCTCAATGAGACGGGCGAGTTAGACGCTATTTCTCATATTCTAGTTGTGTGTGAGTACCAAGATGTCTTTCGAGAAGAGCTTCCGGGTATTCCTCCTCACCGGCCAGTTGAGTACGTTAATGATCTTGAGCCTGGTACTAAAACCGTTTGCAAGCATCAATACAAGCTTGGGCCAAAGGAGCTGAAGGAATTGAAGGAACAACTCGATGAACAAGAGCGTTTGGGTTTGATCAGACTGAGTTCATCTCCGTGGGGTTGTGGTGTTCTTTTTGTCCAGAAGAAAGATGGCACGGACCGACTTTGCGTCGATTACCATCCATTGAACGACAATCAAGAACAAGTACCTACTTCCCAACATCAATGAGCTATTCGAGCTACTCAGAGGTGTAAAGGTGTTTTCCAAGATTGACCTCCATGTGGGTTATCATCAGATTTGCATTCATGAAGAAGATATCCCCAAGACAGCATTCAGAACATGCTTTGGTTCTTATGAATATATTGTCATGTCTTTCGGCCTTGTCAATGCTCCTCCAACATTCTCTCGCATGATGAACTTCATCTTCAACCCCTACACAAATGAATCCGTCCTGGTGTATCTCGATGATATCTTGGTGTTCTCCAAGAATAAGAAGGATCATGCCAAACATTTGCGATTGCTACTCGACAAGCTCAGAGAGTATCAATTCTACGCGAAGTTTTCCAAATGTGAGTTTTGGCTTGACAAAGTTCTTTACCTTGGCCATATCATCTCCGCTAAGGGCTTTGATGTTAATTCGTAGAAGGTTTCCGCAATTGTCAACTGAGAACCTCCTCAGAATGTCAAGCAGCTCCGCAGTTTCCTCGGTCTTGCAAGCTATTATCGATGATTCATTGAGAATTTCTCAAAGATTGCTAAACCTCTTTCCAACCTCCTCTAGAAGCACGTCAAGTATTCTACTACCTCTTGAGCACTGCGTTGGTTTTCCCTTGAAGAGGAAAGGGTGATGCAGCAAAGTATTGTAAGTATTTCCCTCAGTTTTTTAGAACCAAGGTATCAATCCGGTAGCAGATCACGCTCAAGTCCCACGCACCTACACAAACAAATAAGAACCTCGCAACCAATGCGATAAAGGGGTTGTCAAGCCCTTCACCGTCACTTACGAGAGTGAGATTTGATAGATATGATAAGATCATATTTTTGGTATTTTTATGTTAAAGAGAAATAAAGATGCAAAGTAGAATAAACGGCAAAGGAAATAACTAAGTGTTGGAAGATTAATATGATGGAAGATAGACCCGGGGGCCATAGGTTTCACTAGTGGCTTCTCTCAAGAGCATAAGTATTGCGGTGGGTAAACGAATTATTGTTGAGCAATTGATAGAATTGAGCATAGTTATGAGAATATCTAGGTATGATCATGTATATAGGCATCACGTACGAGACAAGTAGACCGAAACGATTCTGCATCTACTACTATTACTCCACACATCGACCGCTATCCAGCATGCATCTAGAGTATTAAGTTCATAAGAACAGAGTAATGCTTTGAGGAAGATGACATGATGTAGAGGGATAAACTCATGCAATATGATATAAACCCCATCTTTTTATCCTCGATGGCAACAATACAATACGTGTCGGTTCCCTTTCTGTCACTGGGATCGAGCACCGCAAGATTGAACCCAAAGCTAAGCACTTCTCCCATTGCAAGAAAGATCAATCTAGTAGGCCAAAACAAACTGATAATTCAAAGAGACTTGCAAAGATAAACCAATCATACATAAAAGAATTCAGAGGAGAATCAAATATTGTTCATAGATAATCTGGATCATAAACCCACAATTCATCGGATCTCGACAAACACACCGCAAAAGAAGATTACATCGAATAGATCTCCAAGAAAATCAAGGAGAACTTTGTATTGAGATCCAAAGAGAGAGAAGAAGCCATCTAGCTAATAACTATGGACCCGTAGGTCTGAAGTAAACTACTCACACATCACCGGAGAGGCCATGGAGTTGATCTAGAGGCCCTCCGTGATCAATGCCCCCTCCGGCGGAGCTCCGGAAAAGGCCCCGAGATGGGATCTCTTGAGTACAAAAGGTTGCGGTGGTGGAATTAGGTTTTCGTGGTGCTCCTGGATGTTTGGGGGGTACGTGGATATATATATAGGAGGAAGAAGTACGTCGGTGGAGCAACGGAGGGCCCACGAGGGTGGAGGGCGCGCCTCCCTGCCTCGTGCCTTCCTCCCTTGTTTCTTGACGGCCACTCCAAATCTCCTGGATCACGTTTGTTGAGAAAATCACATTTCCGAAGGTTTCATACCGTTCGGACTCCGTTTGATATTCCTTTTCTTTGAAACCCTAAAATAGGCAAAAAATAGCTATTTGGGCTGGGCCTCCGGTTAGTAGGTTAGTCCCAAAAATGATATAAAAGTGTAAAATAAAGCCCATTAACATCCAAAATAGATAATATAATAGCATGGAGCAATCAAAAATTATAGATACGTTGGGGACGTATCAAGCATCCCCAAGCTTAATTCCTGCTCGTCCTCAAGTAGGTAAATGATAAAAGAAGAATTTTTGATGTGGAATGCTTTCTAACATATTTCTCAATTTAATTTTTCTTTATTGTGGCATGAATGTTCAGATCCGAAAGATTCAAGATAAAAGTTTAATATTGACATAAAAATTATAATACTTCAAGCATACTAACTAAGCAATTATGTCTTCTCAAAATAACATGGCCAAAGAAAGTTATCCCTACAAAATCATATAGTCTGTCTATGCTCTATCTTCACCACACAAAATATTTAAATCATGCACAACCCCGATGTCAAGCCAAGCAATTGTTTCATACTTTTTATGTTCTCAACCCTTTTCAATCTTTGCGCAATATATGAGCGTGATCCATGGATATAGCACTATGGTGGAATAGAATGGTGGTTGTGGAGAAGACACAAAGGAGAAGATAGTCTCACATCGGCTAGGCGTATCAACGGGCTATGGAGATGCCCATTAATAGATATCAATGTGAGTGAGTAGGGATTGCCATGCAATGGATTCACTAGAGCTATAAGTATATGAAAACTCAACGAAAGAAACTAAGTGGGTGTGCATCCAACTTGCTTGCTCACGAAGATCTATGGCATTTTGAGGAAGCCCATCATTGGAATATACAAGCCAAGTTCTATAATGAAAAATTCCCACTAGTATATGAAAGTGATCTCATAGGAGATTCTCTATATGAAGAACATGGTGCTACTTTGAAGCACAAGTGTGGAAAAAGGATAGTAACATTGTCCCTTCTCTCTTTTCTCTCATTTTTTTATTTGGGCCTTCTTTTTTTTGGCCTCTTTTCTCAATTATTTAAATTTTTCGTCCGGAGTCTCATCCCGACTTGTGGGGGGATCATAGTCTCCATCATCCTTTCCTCACTTGGGACAATGCTCTAATAATGATGATCATCACACTTTATTTACTTACAACTCAAGAATTACAACTCGATACTTAGAACAAAATATGACTCTATGTGAATGCCTCCGGCGGTGTACTGGGATGTGCAATGATGCATGAGTGACATGTATGAAAGAATTATGAACGGTGGCTTTGCCACAAATACGATGTCAACTACATGATCATGCAAGTAATATGACAATGATGAAGCGTGTCATAATAACGGAATGGTGGAAAGTTGCATGGCAATATATCTCGGAATGGCTATGGAAATGCCATAATAGGTAGGTATGGTGGCTGTTTTGAGGAAGGTATATGGTGGGTTTATGGTACCGGCGAAAGTTGCACGGTACTAGAGAGGCTAGCAATGGTGTAAGGGTGAGAGTGCGTGTAATCCATGGACTCAACATTACTCATAAAGAACTCACATACTTATTGCAAAAATCTATTAGTTATCGAAACAAAGTATCCTGCGCATGCTCCTAGGGGGATAGATTGGTAGGGAAAGACCATCGCTCGTCCCCGACCGCCACTCATAAGGAAGACAATCAATAAATAAATCATGCTCCGACTTCATCACATAACGGTTCACCATACGTGCATGCTACGGGAATCACAAACTTCAACACAAGTATTTCTCAAATTCACAACTACTCAACTAGCATGACTCTAATATCACCATCTCCATATCTCAAAACAATTATCAAGTATCAAAATTCTCATAGTATTCAATGCACTTATATGAAAGTTTTTATTATTGCCATGTTGTTCTAAAGGACTCTCAAAACAATATAAGTGAAGCATTATAGAACAATAGTTTCTATAAAACGAATCCACCACCGTTCTCTAAGAGATATAAGTGAAGCACTAGAGCAAAAACTATATAGCTCAAAAGATATAAGTGAAGCACATAGAGTATTCTAATAAATTTCAATTCATGTGAGTCTCTCTCAAAAGGTGTGTACAGCAAGGATGATTGTGGTAAACTAAAAAGCAAAGACTCAAATCGTACAAGACGCTCCAAGCAAAACACATATCATGTGGTGAATAAAAATATAGCTCCAAGTAAATTTACCGATAGACGAAGATGAAAGAGGGGATGCCTTCCAAGGCATCCCCAAGCTTAGGCTTTTTGGTGTCCTTGAATTTTACATTGGGATGCCATGGGCATCCCCAAGCTTAGGCTCTTGCCACTATTTTTTCCATAATCCATCAAATCTTTACCCAAAACTTGAAAACTTCACAAGACAAAACTCAAAATAGAAAATCTCGTGAGCTCCGTTAGCGAAAGAAAACAAAATACAACTTCAAGGTACTGTAATAAACTCATTATTTATATATATTGGTATTAAAACTACTGTATTACAACTTCTCCATGGTTTATAAACTCTTTTACTAGCCATAGATTCATCAAAATAAGCAAACAACACAAGAAAAACAGAATTTGTCAAAAACAGAACAGTCTGTAGTAATATGTAGCTAACGCAAGTTATGGAACCCCAAAAATTCTAAAATAAATTGCTGTACGTGAGTAATTTATCTATTAATCATATTCAAAAAGTATTAACTAAATATCACCTTCCAAATAAAAATGGCAGTGATTCTCGTGAGCGCTAAAGTTTCTGTTTTTACAGCAAGATCAAAAAGACTTTCCCCAAGTCTTCCGAACGGTTCTACTTGGCACAAACACTTATTAAACACAAAAAACACAACCAAAACAAAGGATAGATAAATTATTTATTATTAAACAGGAGCAAAAAGCAAGGAATAAAAATAAAATTGGGTTTCCTCCCAACAAGCGCTATCGTTTAATGCCCCTTGCTAGGCATAAAAGCGAAGATAGATCTAGGTATTGCCATGTTTGGTAGGCAATCCATAAGTGGCTATCATAATAGATTCATATGGTAATTTTATTTTATTTATATGGAAGTGTTTCATGCCTTTCCTTAACGGAAATTGGAATCTAATATTCCCTTCCTTCATATCAATAATTGCACCAATCGTTCTAAGGAAAGGTCTACCAAGAATAATAGGACATGAAGGATTGTAATCTATATTAAGAACAATGAAATCCACAGACACATAGTTTCGATTTGCAACAATAAAAACATCATTAATTCTTACCATAGGTTTATTAATAGTGGAATCCGCAAGGTGCAAGTTTAAAGAACAATCATCAAAATCACGGAAACCTAGCAAATCACACAAAGTTTTTGGAATCGTGGAAACACTAGCACCCAAATCACACAAAGCATAGCACTCATGATCTTTAATTTTTATTTTTATTGTAGGTTCCCACTCATCATAAAGTTTTCTAGGGATAGAAACTTCCAACTCAAGTTTTTCTTCATAAGATTGCATCAAAGCATCAACGATATGTTTAGTAAAAGCTTTATTTTGACTATAAGCATGAGGAGAATTTAGCACGGATTGCAACAAGGAAATACAATCTATAAAAGAGAAATTATCATAATTAAATTCCTTGAAATTCAAAATAGTGGGTTCATTGATATTTAAAGTTTTGACCTCTTCAATCCCACTTTTAACAATTTTAGCATCAAGATCTAAAAACTCTGAATTTTTGGAACACCTTCTAGGTAAAGGTGGCTCATCTTCAGCCCCATCATTATCAAGATTCATATTGCAAAACAAAGATTTAATTGGAGACACATCAATAACTTTTAGATCTTCACCTTTATTATCATCAAAATTTTCCGGCTTAGCGTCCATCTTATTAATTAGGGTGGCCCGCTTATCTGAAATTTCGGCAATTAATTTTTCGAGATGAGCAATCTGAGATTTCAAACCATAAAATTCTATAGACATATCATCGAGCTCTTTATTCATATAACCCATAAAGCTTTTTTGTTCCTTCAGCTCGTTCCTAAAGAAATTATTATGCTCAAATTGTAAAACCATAAAACTCCTGATATTGCTTTCGATCTCTTCTAACCTTTTAAGGTGAAGATCACCAAATCTAGGTAGAGTCATCATGACAAGCAAGCAACCCAGCACACAAGCAAACAAAAAATGGGCAGAAAGAGGCAAATAGGGAAAGAGAAGGGGGACGTAGAGAGAGGGCGAATAAAACGGCAAGGGTGAAGTGGGGGAGAGGAAAACGAGAGGCAAATGGCAAATAATGTAATGCGAGGGATAAGAGTTTGTGATGGGTACTTGGTATGTTTTGACTTCGTAATGGCACCAGAAATGACTCGTTGTGGGAGTCAAATGTTGACTTGACTTGGCGTGAATTTCCCTGGCAACGGCGCCAGAAATCCTTCTTGCTACCTCTTGAGCACTGCGTTGGTTTTCACTTGAAGAGGAAAGGTTGATGCAGCAAAGTGGCGTAAGTATTTCTCTCAGTTTTTGAGAACCAAGTTATCAATCCAGTAGGAGATCACGCTCAAGTCCCACACACCTACACAAAAAAATAAGAACCTCGCAACCAACGTGATAAAGGGGTTGTCAAGCCCTTCACGGTCAATTACGAGAGTGAGATATGATAGATATGATAAGATAATATTTTTGGTATTTTTATGATTAAGAGAAATAAAGATGCAAAGTAAAATAAACGGCAAAGGAAATAAATAAGTGTTGGAAGATTAATATGATGGAAGATAGACCCGGGGGATTTCAAACCATACAATTTAGATGTGGTGCCTACCTCTCGATACAGACAACAACCATGAAGGCAAGGTAGTTAAGGACGATATACGCAGGGTATGATGTAGGTTGAACCCAGCAATCCGAGCATGTGGGAGGGAATCCTGACAACGCGTGAGCTCGAGCTTTGGTTGAGCAACACATGACGGTGATCGGCCCTAACACGAATTAGGAGGAATCCATTCATGCCCAACACATACCCCTCGTTATCGGTCAAAGGGATGATATATATATACACTTGGGGAGCCCACAGATATGTGTGTTGTCACAAAAAACCTCACAAGGGAGACGTGGTCGATCAGAAGACCCCGTATAAACTGCTTGCGGCCTGAAAATATGTATGGCTACGGTGGTGTGTTATGTGTTTAAATCCCGAATGCACAACTTCGATGGGCCACCAACTACATTACAAACCAAACACCGTACCCGACTCCAAGCCTGGTTAAATACGTACGATGTCGGTTTCCCAAATTTGAGGGGGCGTGGGTGGGGGGAATGTTTGTCCCACGAATGCACTCAAACTTTATTTGGTCTAGCATGGCACACATCTATACCCCTATATAGTGTGCGAATAACTATGAAAGTTTGTCATTGGATGAAGCCAATCCGATGGTACAGAGATGGCAAATCTGAGCACTACTAGCCCTTGGATATCATCCACATTCCATGAAATTCTACCACATGTACAATCTAGAAGTTTCCATGGTTGAACTTAAGCATAATGCACAAACCTCAAAACAGAAGCACTTCTCCTTTGTTCTAGAATCTTCCATATCTTAATTCCCCAAACTTTTTTTCTAAATGAATTGTCACTATTTGTTTTTACTTTACAATGCACAATTCCATGAATCTTAAAATAGATATTTTTTATGAAACTAATTGATTTTGAATGAGGTGAAGTATAAGAATTAGATGAACATCTAATCATGCATATATGACTCAAAGCTTACATGCTATAGTGTGGTATTTATTCATAATTTCGTTACCAAATCTCTTGCGTGCAATGCATGTGTACCTTCTAGTATCAATAGGAAACCATCATGGTCAAACCCTTCTCGTTGTTGGGTCAAAGGGGTAGATTGTGTGGGCCCCCCTCATTGTCGTTAAAGGATAATATATATACCTCGGGGAGCCCATAGATATGTGCAGCGTCTATATGCCGGACAAAGGAGACATGCTCGATAAGAACACCCTGCCCCCTATACCCTGCATGCGTCCTGAAAAGGTCTATATAATTGCCATGACATGTTAAGTCAATCATTCTTTAATTTTTTAGAGCAAAAAATAACCAATAAAATCACAGTCTACAAATTAGCAAAAAAAGGATCCGAAGGTTTATATAATTGCCATGATAGGTCACTATAGAGATATTTATCTCTATAATGACCGTGTCATGGCATTTAAAAGAAGCTTGAGATATGCAACTTCCCACCGGATCACCCATCCTTGGACTACTCCAGCTCGAGCATGCTTAACTTCTGTGTTCTATTCGACTACGCTAGCGGATGGGAAGCCGCCCCTTGCTGATAGGAATTGCCTCCTTGCCATTAAGGTGTTTCACGCTGGTCACCCTATGGGACCTACTCCCTCCTATCACACACATTTGTGCTTTTAGAAACTGTGTGCGATATTTACATGGCTGGTGTGTCTCTGCTATCCTTCAATGAGCGCTGACACTGGTAGTAGGAAAATGATGGGAGAAGAGGCGGGAAACTAATGAGAGGAGTGGCGGGAAACAGTAGCATGTTTAGAAAACATAGTAGAGAACGAAGCGTGGGCTAGCATGACGCATGCGCATAGGGCTTACCCATGGATTGCATGTGCTGTTGAAAGGGCTGAGGTTGCCATTCGATCTGGGAGCATCCAACGGTGCAGATGTACGATCCGTGGGGTTTGGCTTCTGGCCAATCAGAACGCACAACTCAGATCGCGCGCAGTAGGGGGGAGGGGGCATCGGCCACGGTTTGGTAGGCACACGGCTTTCGTGAGTGAACCATGTGCTATTTGAAAATATTTCATGAGAAGAATCTCGATTTTTAAATCCCCGTAAATCCAAAACTCACCTGAAAATCGTGAAACCTGGCGTGGTGTCATGACATGGCACATATATGTCGAGGAATTTTTTTCGTCCATTTTGGCGCAAGTTTTATTACAAGCCTCTTACAAAACGGAGTTTCTCTCAAAGAAGCCTCGTGGTTCCGATAGGGAAATGTGTCCCCCTTGTGGTCGAAACGTAATCACTGCCTCTTTTCGCCTTGTATTTTCTTCTACGGGCAACATGGAACGATAGGATATCTGTGCTGAAATTTAAACTTAGTCAGGGCTCTTTTGGCCTTTTTATACACTAATTGAGTTTCCTAGGCATTTAATGTCCATAATTCAAATCTGAATTTCAAATACATGCTCCAGTTCACCAAAATGGCTAGAAAATTTATACATGTGTCCTTGGGTGCATGTTTAGGTCCCATGCCATGAATGGGAACGAATTACAACCGTACCGACGTCTTGGCACATCCTCAAACATTTGGAATCTCGGTTTTTAAATCCCTGTAAATCCTAAACTCACCAGAAAGTCATCAAAGGTGGCATGGTGTCACGTCTTGGCACATATATGTCGTGGTAAAAACATTATCCAATTTGCGCCAAGCTTTATTACAAGCCTCTTACAAACCAGAGCTTCTCTCAAAGAAGCCCCGCAGTTCCGATAGGGAAACATGTTCCCCTTGTGGGCGACACGTAATCACTGCCTATTTTTGCCTTGTATTATTTTCTACGGGCAACATGGAACGACAGGATATCCATGCTGAAATTTAAACTTATTCAGGGTTTGTTTGGTCTTTTTATACACTAATTGAGTTTCCTAGGCATTTAATGTCCATAATTCAAGTTTGAATTACAAATACATGACCCAGTTCACCAAAATGGCTGGAAAAAATTATACATGTGTCCTTGGGTGCATGTTTATGTCCCATGCAAGGAATGGGAATGAATTACCACCGTACCGGCGTCCTGGCTCGTCCTCAAACATTTGGAATCTTGGTTTTTAAATCCCCATAAATCCAAAACTCACCAGAAATTCATCAAAGGTGGCATGGTGTCATGTCATGGCACATATATGTCGTGGTAAAAACATTGCCAATTTGGGCCAAGCTTTATTACAAACCTCTTACAAACCAAAGCGTGTCCCTTGTGGGCCAAACGGTAACCGCTCCCTCTTCTAGCGTTGTATTTTCTCTACATGCAACACGGAACAACAGGAGATTCATGCTGAACTTTGAAATTATTCAGGGTTCATTTGACCTTTTTATTCATTAATTGAGTTTTCTAGGCATTTAATGTCCATAATTCAAATCTGAACCACAAATACATACTCCAGTGCACCAAAATGGTTAGAAAAAACGTACATGTGTCCTTTGGGTGCATGTTTAGGTCCCATGGAACGAATGGGAATGAATTC